>NC_134354.1:548537722-548844672 GCF_048569485.1 Anomaloglossus baeobatrachus | reverse complement strand
ACCTTCCTTTTAACCATGCAACTGCCTGAACTCCTCATGCAGTCTGATTGTGACTATGATGAAACCTCCTCTTGAAGATTTTTTTTACATCAGATTAATGCAACAGTTATGTTATGACTTGTAAATCCTGATGGCATTTGTGTATATGATCTATTATCCTTATGCACTTTTTGTAATAGGTATCATTGGTGTCTCTATGTACCATTTTGGTTTTCCCCAAGTTCCAGCAGTTGATGTGTGTGCATGGAGGTTCAGCATCTGGCACCCTCATTGTTCAGATTTATTTTGAGCAGGCTGCAGCCAGACATGTGCATTGTATGGGGTGGTACACAGCAGCACTATGTCTTGCTGAGAGGCTGCTGCCAAGCAATGAAATTTATCTCCCATTCACATGATTACTAATTACACCTGACTTATGAGGAACCCGGAGTAAAGCAGGGTTCACACATAGCGACAGCGACAACGACGTCGCTGTTACGTCACCATTTTCTGTGACGTAACAGTGACCATGTAAGTCGCTGTTATGATTGCTGCTTAGCTGTCAAACACAGCAGAAGCAGCAGCAATCATAACGACACGCGTCACTGTGCTACATGTGCAGAGAGCAGGGAGCCACGCTTAGCGCTGGCTCCCTGCTCTCCTAGATACAGGACACATCGGGTTAATTACCCGATGTTTCCTGCAGCTACATGTGCAGAGAGCAGGGAGCCGCGCACACCGTTTAGCGCTGGCTCCCTGCTCTCCTAGCTACAATACACATAGGGTTAATTACCCGATGTGTACTGCAGCTACATGTGCAGAGAGCAGGAGCCGGCACTGGCAGCAAGGGTGGACCCTGGTAATGAAGGTAAATATCGGGTAACCAGGGAAAGGTCTTTTCTTGGTTACCCGATGTTTACCGTGGTTACAGCTTACCGCAGCTGCCAGATGCCGGCTCCTGCTCCCTGCTCGCTTAATTTCGTCGCTCTCTCGCTGTCACACACAGCGATGTGTGCTTCACAGTGGGAGAGCGACGACCAAAAAATGAAGCTGGACATTCAGCAACGAGCAACGACCTCACAGCAGGGGCCAGCTCGTTGCTGGATGTCACACACAGCGACAGCGACGGGACGTGGCTGCAACGTCACAGAAAATGGTGACATAGCAGCGATGTCGTTGGCGTCGTCGCTGTGTGTGACACCACCCTAAGACCCCACAAATCTCATATTGATCTATCATATTGAGACTGCTGTCACAGATTACAGGAGATTAGTGGGTGTGTGGTGGGTTAGACCACCCACAATTTCATGTTAATGACCTATCATATGGGTAGATCATAATTATTTTTTTGTCCCAGACAATCCCCTTAATGTCTTTTTATTTTTTAATTTGTATATATCATTATTTTACATGAACAGAAGCTTCAGTCAATATTTGCCACTTAAAAAGTAGGAAACTAAGATGTAGACTTACCTTTAAGTGAACCATATAGTAAGAGTTCAATGGAAAACTTTAGACCAGAGAAAGGGTACATCACATGTTGTAGATGACCATTTGTGGTGACGTTTTCTTGGGTAAAAAAACATGTTTGTTTGAATTTCATTTGCACCTTTCAATATTTGCACACGTCAAAAGTGTATATGGACCATAAATTTGACCTCTAAAGAGGTGTGATTGTACATTTACTATGGTTGTTACACCCTGCAAGTGCTGCCTATAATACCTGACCTCAGAAAAGCCATTGTTTGACTAACTCTGTAACTGTCATTTGGATTTGTACTATTACGCATTCATTACGTAGGGATGATTTATGACACAACTTGCCTGCAAAAATGTTGACTAAATGCATCAGTGTTGTTGAGGGTAAGATCACAAAGCTATGTTGTGGGTGGTTTTACTCCTACTAATGTTTAACGCGTTTAACTCAAAGCACATGACTAACTGGTCATTTCTGTCCACATATTACATTTCTTCCGTTGCATATAACTTTATTCTAACTAATACAATCATATAAATGTAAGGTATATGTGACGCCCTGGGCAAGCCAGGGGTCACAGGTCAAGACACCACCACACACCCCACATTCCCAGCAAGCACACCAAGGTCAGAACACAAAACCCTTGTTGCCTTCCTCCAGGGGCTAATGTCCACACCAGGGGGTGGGCCAGGCGGTTGGCTCCGCCCACCGATGAGTTCACAGCCCTGGAGGCGGGAAAACCAGGCAGTTTAGAGTTTAGAGTTTAGAGTTGGGAGTTGAGAGTTGAGAGTCGAGAGTTGAAGAGAAAGGGAAGTGGTAGAGGAGCAAGTGAAAGGAGAAAGTGACAGCAACAGAGCCTGAAGTTGGTCCGGGTGTGTGCCCCGGACTGAGACAGCAAGGTTGGCAGACGGCGGTGACCGTCTGCAGGAGAGGCTGATCGGAGGTTGCCGAAAGGACCGTGGACGGGTGGTGGCCCGGCGGTACCGGAGCGGTATACAAAGAGAAGCCAGCACCATTGGCAGGGGCCTTTCGGATCCCGGCAAGGCTTAGAGTCGCCGTACAATTTGCCAAATCCGTCAGTGAAGGGGACCTCCGGGTCTCCCAACAGCCAAAGTCCCGATTGAAGGCAACTGTCCAACCAGATTGGAGAGACACCACCACCGTCAAGGCACCAGTTTCTCAGGGCCAGCGCCTGTGGGCAAAAGAAGGGCTCCTCCGGCTCATATCAAAGCTGGGGAGCGGGTTACCAGTGGGAATCCATCGCTACCAACAACCATATGTAGGTGCAGGGAAGAGACAGTCACCGCTAACTTGCAGGGAACATCTACACCGCAGCCGTCCGAGGGACCCGTCCAACCAGCCGTTTGTTTACCGTGAACTGTGTCTTCATCCTTGGGCTGAGTGAGTACCTCCGTGCCGTGCGGCACAGCGCTGCCCCTGCGTCCCTGCACCTCAACAGGCTCCATAACCCGCCTGTCAACCATCCTAACTCCCCATCATCAGGCCCCGGGACCACCAACCCCCTACCCACGGAGGGGAGGGCCAACATCTAGCTGCTCCATACCACCACTCCCGGGATCCCCATACAGAGCAGCGGTGGTGTCCACACAATCACCACAACCGTGGGTGGCGTCACGGACAATAAATCCCCAAAACCAATCCCCTTTTCACTCACGGGCGAGGAGCGCCGCTCGAGTCCCCGGGATCCGGCCCATCGCTCGAGCCACCGAGCAGCAGCGGCCGCGGCAGCAGCGGCAGCCGGACCCCGAGCAGTGGGAGAGCACGGCGTCCCCTCCTCCGCCCGCGACATATACACCTGAAGCGATAGCCGAGGGTCCACCGCTGTGCAATTACGATACCCAAGACGGGGTGGAAGAAACAAGGGAACAGTCTTATTGACAAGCAGGAAATGTATATTCAATATATAAAAGTCAATGGGAATATAATGTGGCAAAGGTAAAGTTTACCAAACACTGCAGTTTCTAGCTGGGCCACTCCATCAACACGTTGCCCCAATTATTACAAGTACATATACACCAGTTAACTGAGCAATCAATATATTCACAACTACTTGGGCCGCACGAATACCACACTCTGGCTACTGAGGCCTATCCTAAGCCCTATCAAGTGCACACACTGGTAAAAGATATACAGTACTGTTGAGGGAGATATGTCCACTCCCGTTAGCTCAATGCTGTGATGCTTGTTGGTGTGCACTTCTCTTTGCAGGGCAGGGGGGATTCTTCATCTTCTTTAAAAGACCCAGGGCATCTTGGGTCTTCCAGACAGTGTCTCTTGTCCCGTTCGGAATCGCTGACCTCAAAAGCTTCTCCATCCAGTACTCGCTTGGGATCTTTTATGGAATGATTCATGGTCTCTCCCGTATCCAGCACTATGCCTCTTCCCAAACAGTCATTCCCGGACACTTGTCAGGCAGTGTATCTTCTCTTTCACTCTCTCAGGCAACCCGACTCCTCCTGTTCCTGCCTAAGCTCATCTCCCACTCTTTCTCTGCTTACCACACATTTTGGTCTCGTTGAGTTCACTTGCACAGTTCAGAGGGGAGCACCGACTCTGCAGGCTAGTCCACAAAAGAAAGCATGCAGGGGAGCTCCGTCTCTTAAAGTTATAGCATGCTTAAACCATTCGTAGGAGCGACACCCCTACACACCTCTGACAAGAGCAGTGCATTTATCTCTTAAAATAGTGCATCGTATAATAATTCCAATGATGAATCATTCAGAAATAAATACTGTCGTGGTAATGTATCCATGCATGGTCGAATGCATTGAGCTACAAAAAGTCTTGCAAAATTGGGCTATTACTTTACTTCTTTACTTCTAATAAAATTTTTGCAGTGACTCATTGGTTTCTCATTGGCCAATTATTCACTCTACCACTGTATGTTGAATGAAAGAAAAAAAACTTAGAACTTAAGAGAATCTTTCGTTATTTTGCACATAATTAGACACATCATGATAAAAAAGCTAAAGATCTCAATAAAGCATAGTTTTTTGGGTTTTTTTGCATCTCTGTTTTGAAGATATCAGATTTTTCTTTGGATGTGTTTACCTTTTACCCTGCAAAACATTGTCCATTAAAGGCACTGTGATGCAGAGAAAAAAATAAGAAACTACCCCCATAAAGGTGCTTTACACGCTGCGACATCGCTAGTGATAGTTAGCAATGTCGTGCGCGATAGCACCCGCCCCCGTCGTTCGTGCGACATTTGGTGATCGCTGCCGTAGCGAACAATATTGCTACGGCAGCGTCACACGCACATACCTTTTCAGTGACGTCGCTGTGACCACCGAACAATCCCTCCTTCAAGGGGGAGATGCGTTCGGCGTCATAGCGACGTCACTGCGGCGTCACTAAGCGGCCACCCAATAGCAGAGGAGGGGCGGAGATGAGCGGCCGGAATATGCCGCCCACCTCCTTCCTTCCTCATTGCCGGTGGACGCAGGTAAGGAGATGTTCGTCATTCCTGCAGTGTCACACATAGCGATGTGTGACGCCGCAGGAACGACGAACAACCAGCGGCATGCACCACCAACGATATTATGAAAAGGAGCGATGTGTCAACGATCAACGCTTTTGCGATCGTTGGTCGTCGCTCCTTGGTGTCACACGCTGCGATGTCGCTAACGGCGCCGGATGTGCGTTATTAACGACGTGACCCTGACGACATATCGTTAGCGATGTCGCAGTGTGTAAAGCACCCTATAGAAGGTCACGACAGACTTTTTCCGTGAGATATGGTAAAACTGATGTGTCTAACCAGGTCACACAGATCTCACTGCCAAAACATACTTTGATAACAAGAACAGGGGGAGGAGAGCAGATTTGTGTGTCATTAGAAAACACTTTTCTGCATACTGTATATACCAGGCATCGAAGAATAATGCTCAATTGCTTGGTTTAGATCCAGCGCAATGTATGTGACACTCTGCAACTCTCATCTGAAATTCTTGACAGTGAGGACGAAAGGGAGAGAGGAGAGAGGTGTGTCATTACATACACTGCTCTGCAACTATCCCAGACACACAGGTCTACTGTCCTCACACAACATTTAATCACAGATAATGCCTAGCAGTGTATGAAATGACACACAGCTCTCCTCTCCACCATCTGTACTTGTAATTAGAGATGAGTGAATCTGTTCGGTAAAGGTTCACCAATTTCAAAGTCAGTACAAACCTTAGCATTTTGGGGTTCAGCTCGGCGACACGTGCAAGTTCACTAAAATTGGACAATCTTCTGTTTTATTCATTTTTTTCCCCCAAACACTATCCGTGTTTCCAAAAATGCTTTTGTAATAACATTTTCTGATTTTGTAAAGGATTGTGGTGCTGTCTGATGAATATGAGAATGGGTAAAATCAGTGGAGGAGTGGGGACTTGGGAGAAGCCTTTTGGCACAGGGCGCCGTATTTTTTTCTTAACTGTTTTTCCCCGCAGCTAAAAATGATGCAGCAAACATCCACAAGGTACAAACAAAAGGGTTTCTGTGATCAGCTGCCTAAGTCACATGTCCGCGGTTCAAATAAATTGCGGACATTCTGCATCATTTTGTGAATGTTAATCGTTAGGGAAGGTGCTGCCACCGGTGCTCCTGCCAGTGCTGCTAGACAGTGAGCTTAGCTAGGGGTTTAATGCTAAGTATTTGAGATAGATAGGAGAGCGATAGTTTAGAATATGGATGTGCAGTGTAGAGAAAGGTGTGTACATGCCACAAATTGGCACATTTCATGATAGAAATAGGTGTTTGTACTTGTAGTACCTGCTAAAGAGTTGCCAGTGAAGCATGTAAATAAGTATTGCTACATTTTACTGCCTGCTCAATATTATACAAACACATTTATAGGTATTGCTAGTTAGCAGTGCCTGGATTAAAAAGTTGCTAGTGAAGTATCTAAATATCCCACCCACCTCTGGGCAGCTCAGCCAGGGCTCAACGCAATTAGGCAGTGCTGAAATTAATATGCGTTGGAGAATGCAGTCACACAGCTTCAGAATTGTGGACCGCTATCAGCGCGAGTTTGATTAATGGCTGTCTCCACTGAACTTGGAGCCAGGGAAGGCCATGTGCGACAATGGTGCAACCCTGTTAGTGGCCCTATACCTGGGTGACATTACACATGTGCCTTGTATGGCTCACTTCCTGAACCTGGTTGTACAGAAATTTCTAGCCCACTATCCTGGGATGGATGCACTGCTGCAGAAGGCATTGTCGGTATGTGTTTACTTCCGCTGTTTGCACCCTGCGGCTAATCAACTTGCAACACTACAATGGACTTTCAACCTATCCGTTAACTGGTTGAAATGCTTTGTGCAGACATCGTGAAATTCCACTCTGCACATGTTGCAGCGACTGTGGCAGCAGAAGCAAGCCCTTGTGCACTATGCTGTGATGCATAACCTTTGACAATGCAGTACTGATGTGGGGCAAATCATGATTGCAGAGTGGGCACAGATTAAGGGCGGCTTTGCACGTTGCAACATCGCACGTGCGATGTCGGTGGGGTCAAATCAAAAGTGACGCACATCCGGCGTCACTTTCGACATTGTTGTGTGTAAATCCTAGATGATACGATTAATGAACGCAAAAGCGTCGTTATCGTATCATCGGTGCAGGCTCCGACTTTTTCATAATTACGCTGCAGCGACAGGTTCGATGCTGTTTCTCGTTCCTGCGGCAGCACACATCGCTGTGTATGAAGCCGCAGAAGTGAGGAACATCTCCTTACCTGCCTCCCAGCTGCAATGAGAAGGAAGGAAGTGGGCGGGATGTTTACATCCTGCTCATCTCCACCCCTCCGCCACTATTGGCCGCCTGCCATGTGACGTCGCTATGACGCCGCACGACCCGCCCCCTTAGGAAGGAGGCGGGTCGCCGGCCAGAGCGACGGTCGCAGGGCAGGTGAGTGCATGTGAAGCTGGCGTAGCGATAATTTTCGCTATGCCAGCTATCACAAGATATCGTACCTGCGACTGGGGCGGGGACTATCACGTGCGACATCGCAGCATCGGCTTGCGATGTCGCAATGTGCAAAGCCTGCCTAAGAACCTCTGCACCCTCCTGCACAGTTTAGAAATGGCTACAAAGATGGTTTGCACTGACGATGCCATCATCAGCATTCCTATTCCACTCATCTCCATGTTGGAGCACACTTTGAATAGTCTGCGGAAGAAGGTCCCAGAGGAAGAGGAGGAAGCAGAGGAGCATGAGGAAGAAATACAATTTCCTGTAAGATCTGGACAGTCGTCGCACTGCCGGGTGTCACAGGAGGGTGTAGTCATCGATAGAGGCGGGCTCATGGAAACAGAAAACTTGTAGTGAAGGTGCAGGAGCCGAGAAACCAATGGAGCAGGAAAAGGTGATGCACGCAGAAAACTCCAGAGACTAAGAAGATATTGATCCCATCTCTTTTGTCTGTGGTTGGTGGGAGGGGACGGAGGTGGAAAGCTTGACCATTACCCTACCATCAACACAACATGGACTTGGACACATGAGTGCCTTCTTGCTGCACTATCTGCAACATTGGTATTAGAAATAGTGGTGACTACTTGGTTTCCACTTTGTTAGATCCACGGTATAAGAATCAATTCATCAAGAAGCTTCCACCCCTGGAAAAGGATGTGCGGATACTGGGGTATCATAACACGCTTGTAGACCATCATAATAGTAGTTTTCCACAAGACAGCAGTGAGGCACACAGCGTGCATTACAGTTGTTGAATTCAAATCACGGGAATGTTGCATCGTCAACACTGCCGCAACAGCAGCAGTTCAAATACCAGAATCAATTTCTGGATTTTTGGGACACATTTAATACACCATCAGATGTACCAGCTGAACAGAATATAAGTCTGACACATAATGAATGACTGGAGTGGATGGTGCAGGAGTATCTAGAGCTCAATATCGATGCCATAAGGGGGGGACTGGACCGTTTGCATTTTGGTCTTCAAAAAAGGAACAGTGGCATGAGCTCGCCAGTCACACCTTGGATGTTTTGGCCTGCCCGGCAGACTGTGAGCTCTCAGAATGTGTCTTCAGCACTGCTGGTGGTGTATTGACAGACAAATGCATCCAGCTGTCCACTGAAAGTGTCAACTGCCTAACGTTCCTAAATATGAACAAGTCGTAGATGTCCAGTGACTTTGCCACCCTAGTCCTAGACTGTGTAGATTAGGCAATAGTGTATTGCCAGGCTTCTGTGAGCAAGAGGCCTATGTCTGTCTGTCATGCATCTCTTGATTTTCGGCATTTAAATGCCAAGCCACATCCTGTGTGTTGCATGGACCATACTTCTCTGCTGTGCAAAGACACTATGTGAAAATGTGTGGGAGGGGGCAATTGATGGCACTGCTCTGCTGTCTGCCTGAAATGTTTTTAACTCTCAACTCTCCAAGTCGAGTTTCAACATTCTCTTTTGACTGCAGTTTCAGTGGTCTGGGAGAAAGAGGCCTATGCCTGTCTATCATCTTGCTGTTTCTGGTGAAGGTAGAAATTCTGGTTCAGGCCTTGTTCCAGGGCAGTTCCCAAGCAGCTATGTTGCTTTGTTCGGCTATTTGTAGTAATTGTTGCCACTTTTATTGTTGCCTGACCTTAATTTGTGGAAATGTGGAGATTCCAAGTAGGGTCTCCAAGTTGGCGTTTGTCTGTAGTGCAAGTCTTCAAGGAGCAAGAGACCTACTTCTGTCACTTAAAATTTAAATGCCAGGCTACATCCTGTGTGTAAGTCAATGCAATCAGGCAGTGCTTAAATTAATATGCAGCAGAGAATGCAGTGACACAGCTGCAGAGATGTGAAACACTATGCAGGCCCAGTTTGATAAATGGCTGTCTCCACTGAACCTGGAATCAGGGAAAGCCATGTGTGATAATGGTGCAAACCTAGTAGTGGCACTACGCCTAGGAGACATCACATATGAACTGCATGGATCAACCTGGTTGTAAAGAAATTTCTAGGGCACTATAATGTCTTGGATGTGCTGCTGCAGAAGGCACTGTCGGTGTGTGTTCCCTTTTTAACATTGAATGCCATGCCACAGCCTGTATGTTGCATGGACCATACCTCCATGCTGCGCAGACATTATTGGGACGGGGGCAATTCATGTTCCTGTACTGCTGTCTGACTGAAAGGTTTTTAAAAGTCGAGACTCCAAGCTAGGTCTCAAAGTTGTTTCTTGTGGGTAGTGCCAGGCTTCTGGGAGGAACAGGCCTACACCTGTCACTCATGCATGTCTTCATTTTGAAAATTGAAATGACAGGGCCACAGCCTGTGTGTTGCATGGCCCGTACCTCCCTGCTGTGCAAAGACACTATGGTGAGGGGGCAATTGATGCTACTGTACTGCTGTCTGCCTGAAAGGTTTTGAAATATCGAGGCTCCAAAATGGGTCTCAAAGTTGAGTCTTGTCTGTACTGGGAGGGGTATGGCAGCACCATCCCTACAACTGACTCTCATCCAGCTCTATATTTCTTATCTCAATAGTCTAGGAAGCTAATGGCTATGCCAAAACAGTGGTACTGCACAGTGAAACATATTTTTGCTGTTTTGGAAGGTTTTTGACCCCCTAAAGGTGTTTTCTCTGCCTTGCATTTGGCCTCCCATTCAATATAATGGGGTTCTGTAAGGATCAATAATGGTTTGGATTCAGTTCGATGAACGGTTTGGCGAATGCACCATTTCGTCGGGTGGGCTCGATGAACCGAACCTTGACAGGTTCACTCATCTCTACTTGTAATCACAGTAGGTGCTGACAGTGAAATCTCGGTGACCTGGAAAAACTAGCAAAGCTTTGTGTCTGGGATAGGTGCAAAGCAGGGTTTGTAATGACACACAGATCTGCTTTTCAATCTCACCATATCAAACGGACAAAACCAGTTCTAAGTTTTTGTGGGAATATACTGTATACAGTATATTTTTAGTTTCTGTATAAAGCTGCCTGACTATGATTGGGCAACATCATGCAGGGAAAAAAATAAAAAATCCCAAGGAAAGAATCCTTGTTAATGGATCATTGGTTATATGTAAAATGTTTTATAAGCTTTACAAGTTAATATCTCTGCAAACAGCTTTCATGGTATGGCATGCTTTCCACCCATCTTTCACACTGCTTTTGTGTGACCTTATGCCACTCCTGGTGCAAAAATTGAAGCAGTTCTTCTTTGTTTGATGGCTCGTGATTAACCATCTTCCTCTTGATTATATTCCAGAGGTTTTCAATAGGGTTCAGGTCTGGAGATTGGGCTGGCCATGACAGGGTTTTTATCTGGTGGTCCTTCATCCACACATTGATTGACCTAGTTGTGTGGCATGGCACATTGTCCTGCTGGAAAAACCAGTCCTCAGAGTTCGGGAACACGGCTCCTGAGCAGAAGGAAGCAACTATTTTTCCAGGATAACCTTGTATGCAGCTTGAGTTGATATGTTAGAGGCAAAGTTTATTCTGCCCAATTCCAGCCTTGCTTAAGCATCCCCAGATCATCACCAATCCTCCACCAAATTTCACCGTGGGTGCAAGACACTGTAGCTTGTATGCCTCTCTAGGTCCCTTCTAACCATTAGACGACCAAGTGTTGGGCAAAACTGAAAATTAGGTAAAGAAAATTCAACAGACATCTTTGTGAAGGACATATAAATTAAGCCGCATGTAAGGTTATCCTGGAAAAACAGTTGCTTTCTTCTGCTCAGACAATGTTCCCCAACTCTAAGGACTGGTTTTTCATGACAATGCACCATGCCACACAGCTAGGTCAATCAATGTGTGGATGAAGGACCCCCATATCATAAGCCTGTCATGGCCAGCCAAATCTCCAGACCTGCACCCTATTGAAAACCTCTGGAATGTAATCAATAGGAAGATAGATAGTCACAAGCCTCAAACAAAGAAGAACTGCTTAGATTTTTGCACCAGGAGTGGCATATGGTCACCCAAAAACAGTGTGAAAGACTGGTGGAAAGCATGCCAAGACGCATGAAAGCTGTGATTAAAAATCATGGTTATTCCACAAAATATTAATTTCTGAACTTTTCATGAGTTAAAACATTATTAGTATTGTTGTTTCTAAATGATTATGAAGTTGTTTTCTTTACATTATTTGAGGTCTGAAAGCAATGCATTGCTTTTATTTTGACTATTTCTCATTTTCAGAAAATAAATACAAATTTGTTTTTTGCTTGGAAATTCAGAGACATGTTGTCAGTAGTTTACAGAATAACAGAACAATTTACATTTTACTCAGAAATATACCGATAAAGAGAAAAATCAGAAAAACTGAAAATTTGGAAGTGGTCTCTTAATTTTTGCCAGAGCTGTACATATATACACAGTATGTATACAGTGTATATATATATATATATATATATATATATATATATATATATCTCATTGAAACAGAAATATAGGAAATAATAATAATAATGTTTCCCCAAATATAAGCGATACCCCAAAAATGAGCCTTGGCAGGAATTTTCAGCATTTTCGGCATAAGGTTGAAATATAAACCCTACCTTGAAAATAAGCCCAAGTTGCAGTTTAACATTGAAGTGTCCATGCAGCTAAAAAAGTTAAAGAATACTCCAGGACACTTCATTACAAAAAGCAGTCACACCCAAAAAAGAGAAAAGAAAGAAGACAAAAGATCCCGCAATCATACTCACCAGATGCCAATGGGAGGACCTGGGAACGTATTAAGGATCTGCGGTGGAACGCACACCCACACACATCAGATTGCACACCCACACAAATCATATCATGCACACATCAGATCTCACACACACACATCAGATGGCACGCACACACCTCAGATCGCACACACAATCATACATTAGATTGCACACACACACACACACACCACATCTGGCAATACCGATTGCTTCTGGCCAGCATGGGGAACCTGAGACACAGTGCAGTGGAGCACAAGGACCTGCAGTGGAACACATTGATCCAGAAAAGAGGGCTGATGCCTGGTTGAGTGACACCTGGTTGAGTGGGGACTTATTGTTCCAGCAGACCGGGGATGTGACGATGACTCCTCTTTAGACTGTGGCTCTATAATGAAGTGGAATGAAGCTGCACTAAAGTGAAACCAAGCAAAAAATGCAAATGCTGCTCCTGGCGCTGGAGACGGAACAGGCCTACGCGAGGTGGAACAAGCTACACTTTGTGAATGTGCAAGGAGGGTCAGTTATCCTACTGAGGAAATCATGTTTCCAGTCACAGTCACAACCATTGGTTTTGAGGCAGACAACATTGTGATGCAAGAGAAATTGTAGTAAACAGAATACCATATTATTGGTTCCAGTATACATTACTATTAAATTATTGTTTTAATATGAGTTTCAGTATTCTTTTTGTAGGTTGTGTATAAGAGAAATTGTAGGTAAAAAAAATTATTAAGACGGAAATCAACAGAGTGAAATCATGCACAATGAGCAAACCGTGGAAGCAGTGTTGATGGTCTCTACGATTTTTGAGCATAGCGCAGACGATCTGTTGATCAGGAGTGCTATAGGAGAAGAAATCCTTGAGAGCACTGGTGTAGTGAAAATCCACAAAGGTCATGGTGAGCAGACCAGTGATTCACCTGAATCTGGGGTGGCTTACAGTGGAAACAGCGACAAAACTCCGGAAGGAAAAGAGAACCACTTTGAGGAGAATGGCACTATGCCAGTAATAAAAAAAATTCTGAGAAAATTGAAGACTCTAGAGAACCGGAGGACTCATAAGAAGCTGTGTGTCTGTCTAAACCTGCTTATGAAAGAGCAGATAGAATTCTGAAGGAGTCTGAGAAACCAGAGGTCAAGGCTAATGAGAAACCTAAAGACTCTGATACTGCTACTAAACCTGAGGAGAATGCATCTCAAAAAGTATAGCATTTGAAAGAAAAAGAAGAAGATGCCGAATCTAAGGACTAGAGTTGAGCGCGGTTCGTGGTTCGAGGTTCTCCAGTTCGAGGCTCGAGTGATTTTGGGGGCTGTTCTAGATCGAACTAGAACTCGAGCTTTTTTGCTAAAGCTCGATAGTTCTAGATACGTTCGAGAACGGTTCTAGCAGCAAAAAAAACAGCTAATTCCTAGCTGGCTTTCCGCTGTAATAGTTTAAGTCACTCTGTGACTCACACTATTATGACATTTCAGTGTATAGTGTGCGGGAACAGCGCATTCAGATCGCCATTTTTTTTTTTTTTTCCTTGTCTTCCTTCCCTAAGCGCGCGCGTGTAGTGGGGCGGGCCAGCATGTCAGCCAATCCCAGACACACACACAGCTAAGTGGACTTTTAGCAAGAGAAGCAATGGCATGTGTGATAGGATGTCCATGTCACATGTCCCTGCATTATACAACCGGACATTTTCCTCCAGCACGCCATTATCTGCCTTCTGCGTCCTTGGTGTCAGACATCACTGGCGCAGGTCCGATCGCCGATACTGCTGTATACGCTCCATACACAGCGCTGGACAGCTTAGGGATAGCACTTTCTATCAGTCCTTTTAAGGGCTCATACCGGCAGGGTCAGAGCCATAGGTGACAGGTCCGTGAAAACAGAGTTTAACAGCTACACAAGATGACAGCGTCTGTGTAGCTAAGATCAGGGATTTCCTCTCTGCATTTCCCCATTAGGAGGGATAGAAAGGCAGGCTTCCTTTCCTCTACCCAGAGACCCACAACCCTGCCACTGTACCCTCCTGCCCTTTGCACACGCCAACTCATTGTTACTAAGCCATTATACTAGCAAACACTGAATGAACTTAGTGGCATCCTAAACGTGGCTGTTGGACTGCTGTATTGCCCCAGTAGTGCAAAGATATTTGCAGCACGTCTGCCTGCATTGCACACTCAAACTCATTGTTACTAAGCCATTATACTAGCAATTTATGCTGCCAGTTTAAGGGCCATAGTTGCATTGTCAGGGATAATTATTCTTTATTATTCTGCTGTTGATAAAGCTAGACCACCGCTGCAATCTACACCACCTCTCAATTTTTACTACCACATTTTAAGTGCACAATCTTGTCGCAATCAACATGAGTGGCAAAATAACAGATGCTGGTGGAAAGGGGAAGAGGCGTGTTGGAAAAGGAAAAAAAGGGTTTGTCCGTGGGGAAGGTGGCAAAGCTCCATTAACATCTGCTGAAGATAGACCATCTACCAGCAAAAGTAAGATGTCTACTACTTACCGTGGACAATCCGATGTGCTCCCTTTTTTACGGACACGAACAACAGGAACAAAGGTAGATGATGGACAAAAAAAAGGAAAATGCTTGAATGGATCTCAAGTGGTCCAACAAGTGCCCTCTCAGCCACCTCAACTACCGCATCTAAAAAACACCAGTCCTCTGAGTTGTCATCCCAATCAAACTTGCTTTCTCCCAGCTCTGAAGTCTCCATCAGCCTTGCACAGTATGGTGGAAGTGAGATGGCTGAGTCTGCAGAGCTGTTCAGTCACACTATAGCCTGGGAATCAGAGGTCTGCTCCCAAGCTACAGTGAGTACAGACCAGGAAATGGTCTGCAGTGATGCCATGAACCTTTGTGACTCTGATTCAGGCCGTGAGGACCAAGTTTCTGAGCATAATGTTGACCTTTTGTCACAAACTGTAACACCTGTGGTTATAGACAATGAGGCAATATACTGATGATGATGAGACGCAGATACCAGATTGGGATGACAACTTAAATATTCGGTCAGGGCAAGAAGAGGTTCGGTCTGAGGGTGAGGGGAGTGCAAACACAACAATTGATGAGGAAGTTCTAGATCCCACCTACTGTAAACCAACAGTCAGGCACTCGAGGAGGTCAACAGAGGCGGTGGAGGAGGATGCAACCGACGACAAAGTTACCTTGCGCCTTCCTGGACAGAGTCAGAGCACTGGTTGCACATCTACAACTGCATCGTCAGCCACCACTCTGCCTCTGAGCACTAGTCGGGGGGGCTCAGCAGGTCGCATGCCCTCTAAGCCTTGCCTAGCCTGGTCCTTTTTTGACATAGAAAAAGATCGCCCAAATTATGTGATGTGTAAAATTTGTCGTGATTCTGTTAGTAGAGGGCAAAACCTCACACACCTGACAACTTCTTCCATGAATCGTCATATGAATAAATATCATATGTCCCAGTGGGAAGCTCACCGTGCTGCAATGCGGCCTAGCGGAGCGAACCATCCACGGTCTGCCCCTTCCAGTGCATCCACGCGCTCTTCATCTTCTAGGACTGTGGGGACAGCTGTCACACCTGGTTTCCCACGCACAACTTCCACCACTGTAACCGCAACAGGCAGTTTGCTTGGTAGGTCGTCAGTTGGTTTGGAAGGGGAAACAAGTGCGTGTGTACAGCTCTCTCAGACATCGATAGCACCAACGTTGGATGAAAGCAACATCATGTCTCCGACTGCACTTTCCTCACAAACCTGCATTTTTCCAGGGACACCCTACTCAACACCGTCTATACACAGCAGCCAGATCTCTGTCCCTCAGATGTGGACAAATAAAAGGCCATTTCCTGCGACCCATGACAAAGCAAAGAGGTTGACTTTATCCCTCTGTAAGCTCTTGGCTACCGAAATGCTGCCTTTCCGCCTGTTGGACACACAGGATTTTAGAGACCTTATGTCTGTCGCTGTGCCCCAGTACCAGATGCCCAGTCGCCACTACTTCTCTAAGAAAGGTGTGCCCGCGCTACACCAGCATGTCGCACACAACATCACCGCTTCCTTGAGAAACTCTGTGTGTCAACGGGTGCATTTCACCACCGATACTTGGACCAGTAAGCATGGACAGGGACGTTACATGTCGCTGACTGGGCACTGGGTAACTATGGTGATAGATGGTGAAGGGTCTGCTGCACAAGTCTTGCCGTCCCCACGACTTGTGTGTCAATCCTCTGTCTGTCCAAGTTCCGCCACTGCTTCTGCCTCCTCCACCTCATCTGTGTCCTCCACCTCCGCCCCAAGCCTGCCTGGTCAGGCCACCAGCGTTCTCACTGCACAGAACCTGTTGTGTTGTGTTGAACCTTGTTGTCCAGCAATTTTTAACACACTATCCCGGCCTAGATGGCCTTCGGACCAGGGCACGAAAACTGTCTGCTCACTTCCGCCGTTCAAGCGCCGCAGCTGAGCGACTTGCATCGCTCCATAAGTCTTTCGGCCTGCTGGTTCATCGCCTGAAATGCGATGTGCCGACACGCTGGATTTCGACTCTCCACATGTTACAGTGACTGTGGCAGCACCGCCGAGCCCTGCTGCAATACGTCATGACGTATAGCCTGGGCCAACGAGATGCAGAGGTGGGGCATATCACCCTGATGGAGTGGTCTCAGATCAAGGACCTATGTACCCTTCTGCACAGTTTCGACATGGCGACGAATATGTTTAGCGCTGACAATGCCATTATCAGCATGACAATTCCAGTCATTTACATGCTGGAGCACACGCTAAACACTATTCGGAGTCAGGGGGTGGGACAACAGGAAGGGGAGGAACTACAGGAGGATTCATATGTGCAAGACACAACAACATCTCCCAGGTCCAGACGTTCATCATCACCAACGCGGCAAGCATGGGACCATGGGGGACAGGGATCAACAAGGGCGCATGGTAGCAGGCGAAATGTTGAGGAAGGTGCAGGAGAACATGAAGAAATGGAGGACGAACTGTCCATGGACATGGAAGACTCAGCGGATGAGGGAGACCTTGGTCAAATTTCAGTTGAAAGAGGTTGGGGGGAGATGTCAGAGGAAGAAAGAACGGTTAGCACCTCTATGCCACAAACACAGCGTGGACTTGGTCCGCATGGCTGCGCAAGACACATGAGTGCTTTCTTGCTGCTCTACCTCCAACATGACCCTCGTATTGTCAAAATTAGAAGTGATGATGACTACTGGCTTTCCACACTATTAGATCCCCAGTACAAGTCCAAGTTTTGTGACATAATTCCAGCAATAGAAAGGGACGCACGTATGCAGGAGTATCAGCAGAAGCTGTTACTCGATCTTAGCTCGGCTTTTCCACCAAACAACCGTGCAGGTGCAGGGAGTGAATCTCCCAGTTGTAACTTGACAAACATGGGACGGTCTCGTCATCTTCAACAGTCTACCCGTACCAGTAGCACCATATCTGGTGCTGGTAACAGCAATTTTATGGAATCTTTTCAAAATTTTTTTAGACCCTCCTTTGCAAGGCCAACAGAGACAACAAGTCTAACACATAGTCAACAGCTGGAGAGGATGATACAGGAGTATCTCCAAATGAACATCGATGCCATGACTTTGCAAATGGAGCCTTGCTCATTTTGGGCTTCAAATCTTTAAAAATGGCCAGAGCTCTCCACTTACACCTTGGAGATTTTGTCGTGTCCAGCTGCCAGCGTTGTCTCTGAACGTGTCTTCAGTGCTGCTGGGTGTGTGCTGACAGATAAGCGCACGCGTCTGTCCATTGACAATGTGGACAGACTAACGTTCATCAAAATGAACAAGTCATGGATCCACAAGGAATTTACTACCCCTGTGTCATCCTGGGGAGAGTAAATGCTTGTGGATTTGGAATGTGCTTGATGCAAATCAAAACATCCTGTTTGCAACTAGGGCACAAGTGCTGCCACTGATGGGGTGTCTGTGTGGCCCAATTTTTTTTGAAAAAAGGGAGACTCCGCTTGGAGTAACCCTTGCTTACATTGTTTTTAAAAGGAGCCAAGATGAACAAGTCATGGTTCAGCAAAGACTTTGCTACCTACCTCGGTGTCATCCTGGAGACGTTTAAGGATGGCGTATTTTTGAATGTGCTTGATGCCAATCTAGCTGTGAAGTGTACAACTGGGGCACAACTGCTGCCACTGAAGGGGTGGGTGTCTGTGTGGCCCAATTTTTGGAAAAAAAAGGAGACTCCGCTTGGAGTAACCCTTGCTTGCTGTGTTTTTTAAAAGGAGCCAAGATGAACAGAGCTGGGATCAGGAAAGACTTAGCTACCTACCCCGGTGTCATCCTGGGGACGGTTAAGGATGGCGTATTTTTGAATGTGCTTGATGCAAATCTAGCTGTGAAGTGTACAACTGGGGCACAAGTGCTGCCACTGAAGGGGTGGGTGTCTGTGTGGCCCAATTTTTGGAAAAAAGGGAGACTCCGCTTGGAGTCATCTTGCGGTGTTTTACATGATTTTAGAAGGGCGTGCCATGCCTATATCTGTGTCTCCTCCTCTTTTTCCTTGTCCAGCTCTTTTGTTTTCGCATGAGTATATGTCCTTGTCACTTTCCCATGTGTTTGTGTTGTGTTGTGAGTTGTGTGTCACCTTTTGGACACCTTTGAGGGTGTTTTCTAGGTGTTTTTATGTGTTTGTGAATGCCTGCCATTGTTTCCTATGCAGTTCGAGTTCGGTTCGTCGAACGTTCGACGAACCGAACTCGAACGGGACCTCCGTTCGGCGAACCGACCTCGAGCCGAACCGCGACCGGTTCGCTCATCTCTACTAAGGACAGA
Source organism: Anomaloglossus baeobatrachus (assembly GCF_048569485.1). Taxonomy (NCBI): domain Eukaryota; kingdom Metazoa; phylum Chordata; class Amphibia; order Anura; family Aromobatidae; genus Anomaloglossus; species Anomaloglossus baeobatrachus. Next base: position 548,825,742 of record NC_134354.1, on the reverse strand, counting down.
TGAAAGCTAAGGATAGAGAGTGCAGTAGGGTCTTACCCAATAAACATATGAAAGGTGATAAGGAATAGTGCTTACCTTGTGTGGTTGTGTGACACACAACCACTATCAAAGCATGTAATCAGCTGCTGCAGAGTCCACATGCACAAAAGTCGGTATAGATCAGGAACTGAATAAAGGTAGAACTATTTCTGTGCTGCTGTAGGAATGACATAAATCCAAAAATACTGAAGTATAGATTGGTATATTCTACGTGTTTCGAAGTGTGTCCTCACTTCTTCATCAGTAATCGGTGCATTTTCCTGATGAAGAAGTGAGGACACACTTTGAAACGCATAGAATGAAACCACCTATACTTCAGTATTTTTGGATTTGTGTCATTCCTACAGCAGCGCAGAAATAGTTCCACCTTTATTCAGTTCCTAATTTATACCGAATATAAGGACAAAAAGAGGAAAGTCCATGGAAAGAGCAGCATGCGAGAAACAGTAACATATGGGTTTGAAAGACCCAAGGAACTGTCCTATGGCAGTGAGCAAAAAGGAATCTATCTTGTAGCCCATTGTGGTTCTAACATGGAGGATAGGATGGGGTGGTGCATGGCTCTGACTGAGTTTTCTATGAGAGACTTGTCAAAGATGTTGCTGAAGACTGGAAAGAAGCCTGTGCTAGTGAGTTGGTGCATGTAAAATTTAAGAAAGCTGTAGGAGCGTTTAAAGTGTACTTTGCCTCGGAGGCTAATAGTTTAATTATATGCTCTACAAATGAAGAAGCCGCCAGACAACTAGAGCATACTAAGCAGCTGACCACAGCGTGTCGAGAAGAGGTTGTAGATAGAAAAGATTTAGTAGGACTTGCAATATGTACAATTTGAAATAATGTTCAGCAAGCTAGGGAAATTGCAGGTATCGCAGCTATTAAATTCGAAGAAGATAAGGGAACATTTTGAATTTATGGAGAAACTGCAGAAGTACTTAAAACAGCTTGAAGTTTATTGGAATTTGTGTATGATTTCATCCAGGTGACCAGAAATATGGTCAGGAATACTAAGGGGAAAAATGTAAAAATCATCTGGGAGTTTATGGATAAAGCCCGAGTTGTGAGAGTGAGATTTGAAGGTTGTAATGAAGATGAAATACTCCATGGAGATGGTATGGTTCCATTTGTCATTACAGGAATAAGGGTTGCATGGACCATACTTCCCTGGTCTTTTAAAGCCCTATGGGGAGAGGGGGTCAATTGATGACACCGTATTGCTGTCTACCTGAAATGATTTTGAATGTTGATACTCCAACATGGGTCTCAAAGTTGTGTCTTGTGAGCAATGCCAGTCTTCTAGGAGCAAGAGGCTTACACCGGTCACTCAAGCATTTCTTCATTTTTAAAATTCAAATGCCGGGCCACAGCCTGTGTGTTGCATGGACCATACCTCCCAGCTCTTATAAGGCCCTATGGGGAGGAGGTAAATTGATGCTCCTGTACTGCTGTCTGCCTGAAAGGTTTTTAAATGTCAACCCTCCAAGTCGATTTACATTCTCTTTTGACTGCAGTTTCTGTGGTCTGGGAGCACCAGCCCTACACCTGTCTTTTATCTTGCTGTCTCTGGTGAAGGTAGAAATGCTGGTTCAGGCCTGGTTCAAAGGCCAGTCCCATGCAGCCATGTTGCTTATTTGGCCTATTTGTAGTGTGTACCAATTGTTGCCACTTTTCCGTTTACCTGACCATAATTTTTGGAAATGTGGAGACTCCAGGTAGGGTCTCCAAGTTGGCTTTGTCTAGTGCGAAGGGTATAGGAGCACTAGCCCTACATCTGTCTTTTATCTTGCTGTCTCTGGTGAAGGTAGAAATGCTAGTTCAGGCCTGGTTCCAGGGCCAGTCCTATGCAATCATGTTGCTTAGTTGGCCTATTTGTAGTGTGTACCAATTGTTGCCACTTTTCTTGTTACCTGACCTTAATTTTTGGAAATGTGGAGACTCTAAGTAGGATCAGACTGCAACCAATCACAGATGCTAGGACTGCCAGTGGGCAGGGGATGCAGTGCATATGTATGAATGATATTTGGCCCTTCGCAGCCTAAATATAGCAGCCTGTAGTTAGCTCAGAAGTGGCGCATCCATTATAGGTGCCTATTCTGGAACTTTACCTGGCTTTTACCGATTGCCCTGTTGCTGTGTCCATTGGGGGTAATACTTTTAGAGTTGATGTCAGCTGTAAATTAACAGCTTGGATCAAGCCCAGAGGTTACTAATGGATAGGCATCTATCAGACACCTCCATTACTAACCCAGCAATTAAACACTTGAAAAAACTACAAATAAAGAAAAAAAAATAATTTTAAAAAACATTCCCCAACTCTCTGTTCACCGATTTATTAAAAAAAAATACAAAAAAAACATGAAGATCCAGCATCAACCACGGAATCAGATGTAATCCAATTATGGGAACTTGAAAGACATAAAAAGAGAGAGGTTAATAAAGAAAAACAAGACACAGTCCCTCGTTCTCCACTTTATTAGCTCCCACAAAACCTCTCTAATAAAACCTTCGGAATGTGCTTAAAGTGAAAGGCGCTCCACGGTACACTCAAGGTCATTTCTAATGAGTGGTGACATTAGCAACCTTACATGACCTCACCCTTTGTGAGACATTGCGGTTCTCGCAATACTTTTTGTGTGACTCGCCGAAAGTAGTAAGGTCATGTAAGGTTACTGATGTTATAACTAAAGATGAGTGATCCTGCTGAGGATTGGATAGGGTCGGTAAAGCCGATCCAAACGACAGTCCTAGCTGAACCCATTGAATTCAATGGGAGGCAAAACGTATGTGTTATAAAATGGTGTAGAGAGGCTGAAACAGAACAAAAATAAGAAAGAAATAAAGCAGGACATACTTACTGAATCTCCCATGGCTGTAATGCTGCTTCTGGGGCTGACAATTATCCATCATGTATATTCACTGCTTTCCTCAACCACTGGCATCTCGGATTTGCTGCAGCTACATCTGAAATTACAGCGTGCGGCCATAGAACGTGACTGCAGGCTGTAACTTCAGGTAGAGAATGAGCCGCAGCAATGAGCGGTGATGTCACTCAGGTTAGTTGCAATCACAACAGGAGGTTACCATGGCCCTCCATCTGTGACCTCAGGGAACCTCAATGAACTAAGTGACCTCAGCCCAGGTGAGGTCACTGAGTTCAGAGAACTACATCTCCTGGCAGAAATCTGTGTTTTTTGGTCAAGAGATGCAGATTTGGTGCTTAAAGTTTGACATCATATTTCTTCACCCAATTTACACCTCTTGGCAAAAAAATGCATCAAAACCAAATGCAAATTATTACCACAATTGCCTCTGCATCTGGGCAATTGGGAAGAGCTGGGCAAAGTTCTGGGATTGTCAAATCTAATAGATGTGTTCAATCTTGGGCAGCTGTAGGCTGCTATTTTTAGGCTGGGGGCCCAAATAACCATGGGCCTCCCCAGCCTGGGAATACAGCCCCAATCAGTCAGGATTTATATTGGCTGGGTATCAAAATTGAGGGGACTGGTCTATTTTTTTAAATTATTTAAAAAAAAATTTTTTTAAAAGAGCCACATGCAGTTCCTCTTATTTTGATACACAGCCAAGATAAGTGCACAGTTGGGGGCTGCATCCTGTGCTGGTATCAATAGATCCACCCTACGACAATTTATTTATTTATTTTACACCAGTATAAGGTCGCAGACAGTGTCTGTGATTCAAACCCATCGCAGATGCTGTCTGACTGCACTCAGAGATGCCGGCCGGTGGGTGTGGAAAGCAGTGAATATATGTGAGGGATAATGAGCAGACTCAGAAGTAGTGTTGCAGCAGTGGTGAGACTTGGTAAGTATGTCTTGCTTTAACCCTTTTGCTTCCTTTTTTTCAATGATTTTCTTGGCCAATCAAGGCCATGTCAATATTTGACATGGTTGTGATGGGGTCAGGAGAGGATGGTGTCTGCAAACTGAACATTTATTGAACAAAACCGAACATTGGCGAATTTACGGTCAATTTTTCGGATTCCTGATCCTGGACCAAACTGGCCAATGATCGTACAAATTTTAATTTGGCGATCCTTTACAGATAAAGATTGCTCATCTCTAGTCATAACTGTTCTTGTCGCAGGGCACTGCTGCTCCCAAGAGAGTGCCTTGATGACGTCAGTAATCTTACATGACCTCATCGCTCTCTCAGAATAATGCAAAGGATAACTTCACATCCGAATTTTACCATAAGCAGTGAGGTCATGTAATATTACTGATGTCACCGCTGATGAGAAATGACTGCGAGTGAACTATGAACCATTTACTTGAATCTGGCTTCATAACTTTTATTAGAGAATCTCCGAATGTTGTGGGAACACTATTTCCACTGGATTTATTCGGACCTCTAAGGGGGAGTTATGGAGCTAAGAAAATGGTGAACGAGGGACTGTGTCTTGTTTTCATTTATTTAAACTCGCTCTTTTTTTTCTTTCATGTTCCCATTATTGGATTACATCTGATTTCATGGACTACGTTGAATCTTTATGGGTTTTTTTTTAAATAAATTGGTGAAAGAGCGAGTCAGGGAGTCTTTTTTAAAATAAAATATTCTTTCTTGTGTCTGTCTTTTTAACTCGTTACTCGCCGGGTTAGTAATGGAGTTTTCTGATAGACGCCTATACATTACTAACCTATGGTGTTGATACCAGCTGTCAATTCACAGCTGAAATCAACCTCACACATATTACCATGATTGCCAATGCACCAGGACAAATCAGGAAGAGTCGGGTAAAGCGCCAGATTTGGCTCCTCTAATGGATGTGCCATTTCTGGGAAAGCTGCGGGCTATTTTTGGGCTGATAAGGACCAAATAACCATGGCCCCTCCCACACTGAAAATACAAGCCCCCCGCAGTCTGCTTTACCTAAAAAAAAAGCTGTTTTTTTAAATTATTTATTTCTAGAAAATGTGGGGTCCCCTCTATTTTTGCTAACTAGCTGAGGTAAAGCTGACAGCTTGAGGATGATATTATCAGGCAGGGAAAAGCAATGAAAATTGTCCCCTTCCCAGCCTATCAGCCCACAGCTGCTGCTTTAGCTGTGGGGTTGGTTAGCAAAATATAAGGAATTCCATGTCATTTTTTAAAATTAATTATTTATTAATTATTATTCTACATTAGTAGCTGTCACATTTGAGTTAGGAGCAGACAGCCAGTGTAAGGATTGCAGGAATACAGCAGACTGACTGAAACCAATCACAGGAGGTGGGAGGGGGAAAGAGTAAATATGCATTGTTTTAATCAGTGGGGGGTCGTGTATAGCAGTCTGACTGCAACTAATCACAGATGCTAGCACAGAGGTTGGGTGGGGGGAGCAGTAAATATTTTTTTTCTTTAAACATTGGGCAAGTACAGCAGTCCGACGGCCTCCTTATTTTCGGGTATGTATAAATGCCCAGCTCTTACCCCCATTTGCTTCCTTTTACAGCCCTCTAGAACTTACTGGACTATTTTACAGCACTTAGGTTTGGTTCCCCATTGACTTATATGGGTTTCAGGTCTGGGTTCCAGTCTGGGTAAAATTCTGGTACCTGGCCCAAACTTTTGACTAAAGTCCAGCCAAACTCAGAGAACATGAACATCCACATGTTCGCTAATCCGTAGTCTTAACATAACAGCGTTAAGTAAACACATAGTCCCACCTTTTCACTATCTGTACCAGGCAATACTGCTTTATGTGTGTGCACTTTTGTCCTACAGATGTTCACTTTTAGTCTCCATTAGAGATGAGCGAACCGGTCGTGGTTCGGCTCGAGTTCGGTTCGTCGAACGGAGGTCTCGTTCGAGTTCAGTTCGTCGAATGTTCGACGAACCGAACTCGAACCGCATAGGAAACAATGGCAGGCATTCACAAACACATAAAAACACCTAGAAAACACCCTCAAAGGTGTCCAAAAGGTGACAAACAACTCACAACACAACACAAACACATGGGAAAGTGACAAGGACATATACTCATGCGAAAACAAAAGAGCTGGACAAGGAAAAAGAGGAGACACAGATATAGGCATGGCACGCCCTTCTAAAATCATGTAAAACACCGCAAGGTGACTCCAAGCGGAGTCTCCCTTTTTTCCAAAAATTGGGCCCCACACACACCCACCCCTTCAGTGGCAGCACTTGTGCCCCAGTTGTACACTTCACAGCTAGATTTGCATCAAGCACATTCAAAAATACGCCATTCTTAACCGTCCCCAGGATGACACCGGGGTAGGTAGCAAAGTCTTTGCTGAACCATGACTTGTTCATCTTGGCTCCTTTTAAAACACACAGCAAGCAAGGGTTACTCCAAGCGGAGTCTCCCTTTTTTCCAAAAATTGGGCCACACAGACACCCAATCAGTGGCAGCACTTGTGCCCTAGTTGCAAACAGGATGTTTTGATTTGCATCAAGCACATTCAAAAATACGCCATAATTAACCGTCCCCAGCATGACACCGGGGTAGGTAGCTAAGTCTTTCCTGATCCCAGCTCTGTTCATCTTGGCTCCTTTTTAAAAACACTGTAAGCAAGGGTTACTCCAAGCGGAGTCTCCCTTTTTTCCAAAAATTGGCCCCACACACACCCACCCCTTCAGTGGCAGCAGTTGTGCCCCAGTTGTACACTTCACAGCTAGATTTGCATCAAGCACATTCAAAAATACGCCATTCTTAACAGTCCCCAGGATGACACCAGGGTAGGTAGCAAAGTCTTTGCTGAACCATGACTTGTTCATCTTGGCTCCTTTTAAAAAAACACAGCAAGCAAGGGTTACTCCAAGCGGTGTCTCCCTTTTTTCCAAAAATTGGGTCACACAGACACCCCATCAGTGGCAGCACTTGTGCCCTAGTTGCAAACAGGATGTTTTGATTTGCATCAAGCACATTCAAAAATACGCCATAATTAACCGTCCCCAGCATGACACCGGGGTAGGTAGCTAAGTCTTTCCTGATCCCAGCTCTGTTCATCTTGGCTCCTTTTTAAAATCACTGTAAGCAAGGGTTACTCCAAGCGGAGTCTCCCTTTTTTCCAAAAATTAGGCCCCACACACACCCACCCCTTCAGTGGCAGCACTTGTGCCCTAGTTGCAAACAGGATGTTTTGATTTGCATCAAGCACATTCCAAATCCACAAGCATTTACTCTCCCCAGGATGACACAGGGGTACTAAATTCCTTGTGGATCCATGACTTGTTCATTTTGATGAACGTTAGTCTGTCCACATTGTCACTGGACAGATGCGTGCGCTTATCTGTCAGCACACACCCAGCAGCACTGAAGACACGTTCAGAGACAACGCTGGCAGCTGGACACGACAAAATCTCCAAGGCGTAAGTTGAGAGCTCTGGCCATTTTTCAAGATTTGAAGCCCAAAATGAGCAAGGCTCCATTTGCAAAGTCATGGCATCAATGTTCATTTGGAGATACTCCTGTATCATCCTCTCCAGCCATTTACTATGTGTCAGACTTGTTGTCTCTGGTGGCCTTGCAAAGGACGGTCTAAAAAAATTATGAAAAGATTCCATAAAATTGCTGTTACCAGCACCAGATACGGTGCTACTGGTACGGGTAGACTGTTGAAGATGACGAGACCGTCCCATATTTGTCAAGTTACAACTGGGAGATTCACTAACTGCACCTGCACGGTTGTTTGGTGGAAAAGCCGAGCTAAGATCGAGTAACAGCTTCTGCTAATACTCCTGCATACGTGCGTCCCTTTCTATGGCTGGAATTATGTCACAAAATTTGGACTTGTACCGGGGATCTAATAGTGTGGCAAGCCAGTAGTCATCATCACTTCTAATTTTGACAATACGAGGGTCATGTTGGAGGTAGTGCAGCAAGAAGGTGCTCATGTGTCTTGCGCAGCCATGCGGACCAAGTCCACGCTGTGTTTGTGGCATAGAGGTGCTAACCGTTCTTTCTTCCTCTGACATCTCCCCCCAACCTCTTTCAACTGAAATTTGACCAAGGTCTCCCTCATCCGCTGAGTCTTCCATGTCCATGGACAGTTTGTCCTCCATTTCTTCATGTTCTCCTGCACCTTCCTCAACATTTCGCCTGCTACCATGCACCCTTGTTGATCCCTGTCCCCCATGGTCCCATGCCTGCCACGTTGGTGATGATGAACGTCTGGACCTTGGTGATGTTGTTGTGTCTTGCGCATATGAATCCTCCTGTAGTTCCTCATCTTCCTGTTGTCCCACCCCCTGACTCCGAATAGTGTTTAGCGTGTGCTCCAGCATGTAAATGACTGGAATTGTCATGCTGATAATGGCATTGTCAGCGCTAAACATATTCGTCGCCATGTCGAAACTGTGCAGAAGGGTACATAGGTCCTTGATCTGAGACCACTCCATCAGGGTGATCTTCCCCACCTCTGCATCTCGTTGGCCCAGGCTATACATCATGACGTATTGCACCAGGGCTCGGCGGTGCTGCCACAGTCGCTGTACCATGTGGAGAGTCGAATTCCAGCGTGTCGCCACATCGCATTTCAGGCGATGAACCAGCAGGCCGAAAGACTTCTGGAGCGATGCAAGTCGCTCAGCTGCGGCGCTTGAACGGCGGAAGTGAGCAGACAGTTTTCGTGCCCTGGTCCGAAGGCCATCTAGGCCGGGATAGTGTGTTAAAAATTGCTGGACAACAAGGTTCAACAAGTGAGCCATACAAGGCACGTGTGTCACCTTGCCCAGGCGAAGGGCCGCACCCAGGTTTGCAGCATTGTCGCACACGGCCTTAACAGGCTGCAGGTTGAGTGGAGACAACCATTTATTAAATTCAGACCGCAGAGCTGACCACAACTCCTTAGCTGTGTGACTCCTATTCCCAGGACATGTCAAGCTAAAGACCGCCTGATGCCGTTGTGCTCTGCTGCCAGCATAGTAATGAGGGGTGCGTGATTCCTTCTGCGAAGTTAGACCGCTGGTGGCCTGACCAGGCAGGCTTGGGGTGGAGGTGGAAAACCCAGATGAGGTGGAGGAGGCAGAAGCAGTGGCGGAACTTGGACAGACAGAGGATTGACACACAAGTCGTGGGGACGGCAAGACTTGTGCAGCAGACCCTTCACCATCTATCACCATAGTTACCCAGTGCCCAGTCAGCGACATGTAACATCCCTGTCCATGCTTACTGGTCCAAGTATCAGTGGTGAAATGCACCCGTTGACACACAGAGTTTCTCAAGGAAGCGGTGATGTTGTGTGCGACATGCTGGTGTAGCGCGGGCACACCTTTCTTAGAGAAGTAGTGGCGACTGGGCATCTGGTACTGGGGCACAGCGACAGACATAAGGTCTCTAAAATCCTGTGTGTCCACCAGGCGGAAAGGCAGCATTTCAGTAGCCAAGAGCTTACAGAGGGATAAAGTCAACCTCTTAGCTTTGTCATGGGTCGCAGGAAATGGCCTTTTATTTGTCCACATCTGAGGGACAGAGATCTGGCTGCTGTGTGTAGACGGTGTTGAGTAGGGTGTCCCTGGAAAAATGCAGCTTTGTGAGGAAAGTGCAGGCGTAGACATGATGTCACCTTCATCCAACGTTGGTGCTATCGATGTCTGAGAGAGCTGTACACACGTGCTTGTTTCCCCTTCCAAACCAACTGACGACCTACCAAGCAAACTGCCTGTTGCGGTTACAGTGGTGGAAGTTGTGCGTGGAAAACCAGGTGTGACAGCTGTCCCCACAGTCCTAGAAGATGAAGAGCGCGCGGATGCACTAGAAGGGGCAGGCGGTGGATGATTCGCTCCGCTAGGCCGCATTGCAGCACGGTGAGCTTCCCACTGGGACATATGATATTTATTCATGTGACGATTCATGGAAGAAGTTGTCAAACTGCTGAGGTTTTGCCCTCTACTAACAGAATCATGACAAATTTTACAGATCACATAATTTGGGCGATCTTTTGCTATATCAAAAAAGGACCAGGCTAGGCAAGGCTTAGAGGGCATGCGACCTGCTGATCCACCCCGACTAGTGCTCAGAGGCACAGTGGTGGCTGAGGATGCAGTTGTAGACGTGCTACCAGTACTCATACTCTGTCCAGGAAGGCGCAAGGTAACTTCGTCGTCAGTTGCATCCTCCTCCACCATCTCTGTTGACCTCCTCGAGGGCCTGACTGTGGGTTGACAGTAGGTGGGATCTAGAACTTCCTCATCAATTGTTGTGTTTGCACTTCCCTCACCCTCAGACCGAGCCTCTTCTTGCCCTGACCGAATATTTAAGTTGTCATCCCAATCTGGTATCTGCGTCTCATCGTCATCAGTATGTTCCTCATTGTCTATAACAACAGGTGTTACAGTTTGTGAAAAAGGGTCAACATTATGCTCAGAAACTTGGTCCTCATGGCCTGAATCAGAGTCACAAAGGTTCTGGGCATCACTGCAGACCATTTCCTGGTCTGTACTCACTGTAGCTTGGGAGCAGACCTCTGATTCCCAGGCTATAGTGTGACTGAACAGCTCTGCAGACTCAGCCATCTCAGTTCCACCATACTGTGCAGGGCGGATGGAGACTTCAGAGCTGGGAGAAAGCAAGTTTGATTGGGATGACAACTCAGAGGACTGGTGTTTTTTGGATGCGGTAGTTGAGGTGGCGGAGAGGGCACTTGTTGGACCACTTGAGATCCATTCAAGCATTTTCCTTTTTTGGCTATCATCTACCTTTGTTCCAGTTGTTCCTTTCCGTAAAAAAGGGAGCACATCGGATTGTCCACGGTAAGTAGTAGATATCTTACTTTTGCTGGAAGATGGTCTATCTTCAGCAGATGTTAATGGAGCTTTGCCACCTTCCCCACGGACAAACCCTTTTTTTCCTTTTCCAACACGCCTCTTCCCCTTTCCACCAGCATCTGTCATTTTGCCACTCATTTTGATAGCGACAAGATTGTGCACTTAAAATGTGGTAGTAAAAATTGAGAGGTGGTGTAGATTTCAGCGGTGGTCTAGCTTTATTAACAGCAGAATAAACAACAATAATTATTCCTGACAATGCAACTACGGCCCTTAAACTGGCAGCAGTGTTTTCTAGTATAATGGCTTAGTAACAATGAGTTTGAGTGTGTGATGCAGGCAGACGTGCTGCATATATCTTTGCACTAGTGGGACAATACAGAAGTCCAACAGCCACTTTTATGATGCCACTAAGTTCACTCAGTGTTTGCTAGAATAATGGCTTAGTAACAATGAGTTTGAGTGTGCAATGCAGGCAGACGTGCTGCAAATATCTTTGCACTAGTGGGACAATACAGAAGTCCAAAAGCCACGTTTAGGATGCCACTAAGTTCATTCAGTGTTTGTTAGTATAATGGCTTCGTAACAATGAGTTTGAGTGTGCAATGCAGGCAGATGTGCTGCAAATATCTTTGCACTAGTGGGACAATACAGAAGTCCAACAGCCACCTTTAGGATGCCACTAAGTTCACTCAGTGTTTGCTAGTATAATGGCTTAGTAACAATGAGTTTGAGTGTGCGATGCAGGCAGACGTGCTGCAAATATCTTTGCACTAGTGGGACAATACAGAAGTCCAACAGCCACTTTTGTGATGCCACTAAGTTCACTCAGTGTTTGCTAGTATAATGGCTTAGTAACAATGAGTTTGAGTGTGCAATGCAGGCAGACGTGCTGCAAATATCTTTGCACTAATGGGACAATACAGAAGTCCAACAGCCACTTTTATGATGCTACTAAGTTCACTCAGTGTTTGCTAGTATAATGGCTTAGTAACAATGAGTTTGAGTGTTTGATGCAGGTAGACGTGCTGCAAATATCTTTGCACTAGTGGGACAATACAGAAGTCCAACAGCCACTTTTATGATGCCATTAAGTTCACTCAGTGTTTGCTAGTATAATGGCTTAGTAACAATGAGTTTGAGTGTGCAATGCAGGCAGACGTGCTGCAAATATCTTTGCAGTAGTGGGACAATACAGAAGTCCAACAGCCACTTTTATGATGCCACTAAGTTCACTCAGTGTTTGCTAGTATAATGGCTTAGTAACAATGAGTTTGAGTGTGCAATGCAGGCAGACGTGCTGCAAATATCTTTGCACTAGTGGGACAATACAGAAGTCCAACAGCCACTTTTATGATGCCACTAAGTTCACTCACTGTTTGCTAGTATAATGGCTTAGTAACAATGAGTTTGAGTGTGTGATGCAATTAGACGTGCTTCAAATATCTTTGCACTAGTGGGACAATACAGAAGTCCAACAGCCACTTTTATGATGCCATTAAGTTCACTCAGTGTTTGCTAGTATAATGGCTTAGTAACAATGAGTTTGAGTGTGCAATGCAGGCAGACGTGCTGCAAATATCTTTGCACTAGTGGGACAATACAGAAGTCCAACAGCCACTTTTATGATGCCACTAAGTTCACTCAGTGCTTGCTAGTATAATGGCTTAGTAACAATGAGTTTGAGTGTGCGATGCAGGCAGACATGCTGCAAATATCCTTGCACTAGTGGGACAATACAGAAGTCCAACAGCCACTTTTATGATGCCACTAAGTTCACTCAGTGTTTGCTAGTATAATGGCTTAGTAACAATGAGTTTGAGTGTGCAATGCAGGCAGACGTGCCCCAAATATCTTTGCACTAGTGGGACAATACAGAAGTCCCAACAGCCACTTTTATGATGCCACTAAGTTCACTCAGTGTTTGCTAGTATAATGGCTTAGTAACAATGAGTTTGAGTGTGCAAAGGGGAGGAGGGTACAGTGGCAGGGTTGTGGGTCTCTGGGTAGAGGAAAGGAAGCCTGCCTTTCTATCCCTCCTAATTGGGAAATGCAGCGAGAAAATCCCTGACCTTAGCTACACAGACGCTGTCATCTTGTGTAGCTGTTAAACTCTGTTTTCCCGGACCTGTCACCTATGGCTCTGACCCTGCCGGTATTAGCCCTTAAAAGGACTGATAGAAAGTGCTATCCTTACGCTGTATAGCCCTGTGTATAGAGCGTATACAGCAGTATCGGAGATAGGCGCTGCGCCAGCGGTGACTGACACCAAGGACGCAGAAGAGATAATGGCGTCCGGACGGGCAGATACTCGTTTTTATAATGCAGGGACATGTGACATGGACATCCTATCACACCTGCCGTTGCTTCTCTGGCTAAAAGTCCACTTAGCTGTGTATGTGTCTGGGATTGGCTGACATGCTGGCCCGCCCCACTACACGCGCGCGCTTAGGGAAGGAAGACAAGGAAAAAAAAAAAATGGCAATCGCCATTATCCCAGCAGCAGTGATCTGAATGCGCTGTTCCCGCACTCTATATGCTGAAATTTCATAATAGTGTGAGTCACAGAGTGACTTACACTATTACAGCGGAAAGCCAGCTAGTAATTAGCTGGTCTTTTTGCTGCCAGAACCGTTCTCGAACGTATCTAGAACTATCGAGCTTTAGCAAAAAGCTCGAGTTCTAGTTCTATCTAGAACAGCCCCCAAAATCACTCGAGCCGCGAACTGGAGAACCTCGAACCGCGCTCAACTCTAGTCTCCATATTGTCCAGAAGCCATGGTGACTTTTCACAGCCACAGTTTATCTCTGCAGACTTCCATCTTTACTGATCTTTTGAACCATATCAACTCATGGTGCTCTTAACAATAAAAGTGTTATTAAAATTCCCTTTGCATAACAGACCTCACTATGACCTAAATAAGCCTTTTTTTGGTATATTTCCTCCAACTTGCCTGACATAGTAAGCCACATCCACCACATTATGGGGAGATAAGGTATGCACACCAGTGACTATGTAAGGGGAATACTTGAAATAGCAGAAACTGCTGTGTGAATACTGACTTGAAAAATCCAATAGCTATATGCAAGAGTGAATATGTGAAAAATGGAATCTGCATTACTGCCATGAACATATGAATCAAGAGAAATTTAGCTACTGAATTGATCAATGCAATAGAGCCCCAACACTACGCCAAAGTATTTCTCTACGTTGGGGTCCCTAGCTTGTGTGTGTCCTCTCATGCAGTTAAAAAACCTACCATGTATGGGAAGCTGAGACCCAGGCTATTTATGCGTATGATATGGATTGGCAATAGGTGTGGTTGGGGAGGGTTCACAAACGAAAAAATACTAACAAATAGGAATAACGTTTGGAACACCATTCTAAGTCCGAACTGGGTGCAAAAACCTAAAAAAACATCACTATGGGGAGATAAGGTATGCACATTGACTGCCTTAATGAGCTATAACTACCACAATGTCTGCTATTATCAGCTATAACCACCACATCGACCGCTTTTATGAGCCATTGTCTATATCATAATTGGACCCTTTCCACTGTTTCCCTTAAAATGTAATATCTCTACACTGTACCCCCGCCATACTAACCACTCTGCATACTGTGCCCCATTTCATGCTGCCTCCTCTCCATATCCATTCTATCCCCCTTTTTACATTACATTTTGCTTTCACACTGCACAACATGCTGTCCTAGTCCAAACTGTACTCCCTCCTTATACTGTCTTCCTACACAATATGATGGTCCTCACAGCCGCCCATACAGTATGATATCCACAAATGCGCTCCATAAAGTACTATGGTCCTTCAGTCTTCGATAAAGTATAATGGCCATCACAACCCCTTATAAACAGTATAATGTCCCCCACACAAGATATCTACTACAGCTCCACATAATACAGTGTGATGTCTACCACAGACCCCTATACAGTATAATGTCCCTCACAGCACCCTATGCAGTATGGTCACAACAAACCTCAATATAAGGTTCCCAATAACCCCCAATACAGTATGGTCAATAAAGACCCTAGTATAATGTTCCTTACAGCCGCTATACAGTATGGTAACCACATTCTCCTATACAGTATGATGTCCTGACAGCTCCCTCAGTAGCATGATGTCTTTACAGCCCCAGCACAATTTCCCTCACAGCTCTTTTTACAGTATGATGCCCCTCACAACCTCCTATATAGTATGACATCCCCACAGCTCCCAGTATAATGTCTCCCACAGAACCCTATATAATATGATGTCCCCATAGTTCAGGTATAATGTTTCTCGCAGCCCAAATTCAGTGGCGAAATATTATAACAAAAATAGATAAGCTTATACTCACTTAGTCCTGCTTCCTGTCTGATGTAGCTGATGTCTCCTCTTCTATCTTGCATAGCAGTGGACGCTGTGCAGCAAATGCAGTGATGTCATCGCACCACCTGATGTCCTCTGTATGCATATTCTCTGACAGGGCACAGACTGTAAGTAAACATCACCTTACCTGGTTGCGAGTGGGGCAGAAAGCTTATTAGAGCTCCTCCGTGACTTTCCCACGTAGTGCTCACAATTGCATTTGCTTCTTTCAGATGGGAATTCAATTGATTGTCATGAGGGAGCGGCAGGTGACATTTTTCACTTGTCTGCTGTCGGTGGGCTGAATCTTACTCCAGTTTGGCAAACTTTCTGGTGTAGGGAATGCCACAGCTCAATATGAATTAGGTGAGCTGTGACATTTTGACCCCACTGCACTATAGTCCTGCCTTAGTTCTGTGAAAATACCAAACGTTGCAAAGTTGAGACTACATTTTTCAACTTTTCAAAAATTTTATAGCTGTTATGCTCTCTAGGCGAACAGAGATTTTAGTAAACCGACTGGGTCACAGAGAACCTAGAGGGGCTTAACTACGAACCTACACCTGGTTTTCTCCAGAGCCCCTGATGGTTAGGGTGTTACACTGAAGGTGTGAGTCCGGGTGCTACTCAGGAAGACTGATGCTTCGACGGCTGGCACCAGTGGTACGGGAGCGACAGTCTCTTGGATAGAGTACAGCAGCAGCCAGTATTGAGGTTTCATCCGAGATGCTTGGATAGACGGATGGATGGTTGCATAAGCAGCAACTGGTGACGATGCTTTGTGGAAGCAGGTATTGTGGTCAGTGGCCGGTGTGGCAGCTTGCAACAGGAGCCACAGGTTAGGGATAACGGCAGCAGCATACTGGAATACAAACAGATATCAGCAACAGAACTAGCGCAATGTAACAATAGCAGCAGCACAGTACTAGGGGACCTGAGAACTAGCAACCTATTAGACTCATTGCCCAGGCACTTCCCATTGGGCAGGAGGCACAGATGGGTGAGTCAACTGACGCACGTACAGGGTGAGAGGGGG
The DNA here is from genome assembly GCF_048569485.1 of Anomaloglossus baeobatrachus. Taxonomy (NCBI): domain Eukaryota; kingdom Metazoa; phylum Chordata; class Amphibia; order Anura; family Aromobatidae; genus Anomaloglossus; species Anomaloglossus baeobatrachus. The sequence goes on along the minus strand of NC_134354.1, from coordinate 548,809,580 downwards.
CAGAATAGCATGGGGACATCAGTGTGGGCGTTACAATAGCAGAATTTTAGCAAAAAAATGTTTTTATGATTTAGGCCTATAGTATTCCAGAATATCATATTAGTTTATGCCCATCTCAAAAAATGAGCTTGGTAAATGTGGAGGGGCATGGTAGAAAGACCGTTTATCCAATAGTAATATTGGTGCTAAGGTTTCCATAAAAGAGAAGGATAAAATTTCTAAACATTAAAGTGAAAAACTACCAGGGTGCAACAAACATTGCTGCTGACGGCAGTGTAATCTATATGAAGGTATATACTTTTTTATGAGTCATATGGCAGTTGTAAAACTTAGTTTTTTTAGTTAATAATTTCCAAACTTCCGATTCAAAAGCTGTGTTATGTGTATAGCCAAGTTGTCCTTCCTTATATTACTCTTTGCTTTAAAAACAACCTGATTTAGCTATAGCATGTATTACAAATTCAACTTTAGTCACTGGACATTTAAAGGATTACTGCGCAAGGAAAATGCACAGTAAATGTAAAAATATTTAATACATTTCTCATTCTCCTCATCTTATGTGATCCTATTTTGTCCCATATTATTATAATTAAAACTAGGAAATGTATAAAGAATATTTCTCTGTTTCTCTCAAGCATTTAGTCATTGCCTTCTCCTCCCTATCCTCACTGTCTTTTGTCTAGCTTTAACCCCTTAAGGACCAGGCGATTTTTCATTTTTGCTCCTTTGTTTTTATCTCCCCTTACTCCAAGGCAAGACCAAGAGCCATAAATTGTTTATTTTTCCATAAGTACAGCTGTGTGAGAGCTTCTTTTTTTGCGGGACAAGTTGTACTTTTGAATGACAGCATTCATTTTTTCATATGATGTAATGGTAAGCAGGAAAAATTCCAAATATGCTGAAGTAAGAAAAAACATGAAATTCTACAATTGTTATTTGGGGGTTATTATTTATAGAATTCATTTTACCATAGCATTTACCTGGAATTATGATTCTCCAAGTCAGTATGATTATGTAGATTACGAACATGTATAATTATTGTTTTATTTAAGTGGTGAAAAAAACTCTGAAATTTTGGAAAAAAAAAAATCTTACTTCTATTGTGACATTCCAAGAGCTAAGAAAAAGACTGATTGCACATCCTACCTTACTAATGTGAACAGGTGCAAACTGAGCATGAAACATAGTAACAAAAAGGAGACAGTTGCACTCTGTAGTGCCAAGATATGTGTAACAATGAACACCTTGCCGTTGGCTGTTGGGCTCACATAAAACTAGCAATTTTTGTGTGCGAAGTATCTCAATTTTTTCATATTTTTCATAGCAGTAATGCATGTCTATATTGCCATATTTATTGTTACACATATCTTAGCACTACAGAGCCACATCAAAATCTGCCCCAACTCTGCATGGAAAAAAAACCTGCAGGGTTGGCACAGCACTTCAGAAAACTCATACACTTTGTTGACTATAGGAGAGGCATGCAGATTTAAAAAAAAAACAACAAAAACCCCCCACAGAAACTGCAGTGTGTGCTCATGGCTTTAGACCATATTGATAATATAAATATGTCCTGGATATTTTTGGGTAAACAGCTACAATGCCAAAACTTGTGTCATGCTCCAAATATTTCTGGACATATCTCTATACTGTATTTCAGTATTTGGTTTATTTTATTAAAAAAAAAGATGAAAAAATTCCTTTGAGTAACTTTTTATCTGCTTTAAGATTCTGTATTTATGTTTACTTGTTTATACAGTGCCATTAATTCACACAGCGCTATACAGAAATTATCTCTGTCCCCAGTGAGGCTCAAAATTTAATTCTTATGAGTATGTCTTTGTAGTGAAGAAATAAAGCTGAGTAGCTCGAAGAAAGCCACAAATACATGATGACAACATAAAAACTCCTTGTGGTTGTTGTTCTTCATGGGATAGGTATCCAGAACTCAAACACTGACAGGCTGTAATGTTAACCACTGAGCCACCGTACTGCCGTGATTATTATAAGTCTGTATTACAGTATATAGAATTTTGGCCAAAAATGACCACTTCAGAATTCAAACTTCTGTCATCACATGATTATTACTGGTAAACTTGTGACTATTAAATCATACAGTGAATTGCATGCAGCAGTACACAGCTTTATATCCATTTACCATTTTCCTTTTACTTGAAAGGTGTTGAGATAAATCTGAACACAACCAGTGTGGAAGATGCTAGACAGCCAGAAACTCAAGATACCAATGCAAATAATCCAGATAACCAGTCATCAAGCACTTTATCTACCTGTCTGCCATGTGACAATGGGAACTCTGTAACTGGTGGTGAGTTTAATTTTAAAGTATTCAAATATACTGTATGCCTTTATGTATTTTTTATGGACTGACTCTGAGCATTGAACATCATTTATCATAAAGAATCTCTATGTACATTAGCATTTTATGTATAAATTAATCAAATGTATAGATTTTATTACTGTAATCTACAGTTATCATTTAATGGTATCTCCATCTGCCCCAGAAGAGAGAGTTCTCGCAGTGGCGGCTAATACCTGGCTGCACACCACAGGTGGCGTAGTCACGAACCTAATATCATCCTCTACACCTTTATTTAATGACACTGCCGGGGTCACGGAACCGGGCCTCCCAACCACAATGTCCTGTCACAACCACCTAAACCACGGCCCGGTAACGAGTCACCCCACGGCCCCGGCGCGGGCATGTCATAAACCTGTATGTCTATATATTTATGTTTTCAATGAGAGTCTATGTTAGACATGTGCAATATACCATACAAAGCATATATCTTGACTCTGGAGATAACATATAAACATTGGAAATATTTCCTGTAAGACACTGGAACTACACAATGACAAAAATATTTAAAGAACACTTATCACTTCTGAGAAAACCAAAGAAAGAATCAGTAGGTGGAATTTTAAGACCATCAATCTCCATAATACTTTGAAATCCTTCCTATTTTGCCTCTTAATTTCCTGAGACAGAAGCACAGATCCCAGGTGATACATGCTGCACACAGTCGCAAGATTAGGAGCAGGAAGTTTCATAAAGCTGTCACTGTATTAAGTCAATGGAGACCCAAATTTCAGCTGATTCCAGTCTATTCCCAATATAGGGTCAGAGCTTCGAATATTAAATCATTTATTTAATTTTCCCAATTAGAATATTTAAGAAATAATAATTGTAGGCTCCTTTTGCTTCATGAACTTTCCCAGGATATGATAAATCCTCTTTAAGATCTAAATTAACTTATCCACTCTAGGACAGAGTACACAAAAGCATTGTGGGCTTATTGTTTTCTTAAAATTTGTCAAGGGAACACTTTCATAGCAATTAAATGAAATTACTTAGGGACATTCCAGTAAAATTTCCATTACTAGCTATATTTTTACAGAACAAATACAGTAGGTAACATAAGTATTGTACACGTCACCAATCTTCTAAGTACATTTTTTTCCAAAAGTACTTTCCCATGATCAATTTTACTTTCATTCTTGATGCAGTGTGATTTAGCTGCATCCAAAATGCTGCATTTTACAATACAGGCAAAATGAATTGGATTAATAGAAATCTCATGTCCATTGTGCTTTTTTTTTATGGGGCATTAACTAGACTGCGGTGCGGTTTTCCAAGCTACAGAATGTCAGTTTCCCTTGTGGAAACACTCAGGTTTCTGTGCAGATTTTTCCCATAGACTTGCATTAGATGTGGGAAATCTGCAGGTAAAAGACACATGTATTTGTGGTGCATTTACGGGGTGAAAAAGCACCAAAAATGCATGCAATCTGCATCTAATGATGTAAATACCAGGAAGTTTCAAAAACAAAACAGGTTTATTTAAAGGATGTCACACCAAACAAAGGCAAAAACGTAGTGTCAAAAACATAAAAATGCAATGAAAAAATATGCAAGTAAGCTAAGGTGGCACAGAAATTCTGCAGTATGAAAAACTCAAATGATCGTGATCATGGCAGCATAACCTAAAGGTGCTATTTACATGAATTTGTCACCAGATTTTGGGAAAAAAACAACCAATTCCCACAGGCAAAGAAATCAAGCCATAGATGTCCATAAATTATGTGCAATAATAAGAAATGCACACGGAAAAAGTATTGAACACATGAAGAAAGACAGGTTCAAAAAGCCATGGAAAGTCATGACACCAGCTGAAATCTATTAGTAATCAGAAAACAATCCTGCCACATAAAAAAATAATGTCCGTTGGTTCTATGAAAAGGAGTCTCATCACCAAGTTGCCACACAAGAAACATCTCATGATGGGTAAAACCAGTGAACTGTCCTAAGACCCTGCCAACCTTATTGTTGAAAAACATTCTGATGGCATTGGTTACAAAATAATTTCTAAACTATTGAAGGTACCAGTGAGTAATGTTGGGGCCATAATCCGTAAGTGGAAAGAACATAATTTAACCGTAAACTTGTCACGCCCAGGTGCTCACTGCAAGATTTCAAAAAGAGGAGTGAAAAGAATTATGAGAAGAGTTGTCAAGTAGACAAGAACCAGCTGTGTAGAACTACAGAAAGACCTTGAATCTGCAGATACAATTGTTTCAAAGAAAACAATAAGTAATGCACTCAACGTCCATGGCAAATCTCACATTCACCATGCAAGACAACACTGCTAAACAAAAAGCATATTCAAATGATTTTGAAGTTAACGTAACAACATTTAGACAAGCCTGTGAAATACTGGGAGAATATAGTTTGGTCAGATGAGACCAAAATTGAACTCTTTGGATGCCATAATACACACCATGTTTGGAGGCCAAAAGGAACTGAATATTACACCAAAAACACCATACCAACAGTGAAATTTGGAGGTGGGAACATTATGGTGTTGGCCTGTTTTTCAGCATACGGCACTGGCAAACTTCAAATACTTGAAGGAAGGATGAATGGACAAATGTAACAAACCATTCTTGAAAAAGTGAAATGAAAAAAATTTCTGCCATCTACTAGGATGATGAAACGAGTGTGGACATTTCAGCAAGACAATTATCCCAAACCCACAGCCAAGGAAACTCTCAATTGGTCAATTGGTTCTAGAGAAAGAAAATAAAACTTTTAAAATGTTCCATCCAAACCCTGACATTAATCCAATCAATAGTTTATAGAAGGAACTAAACTTTAGAGTTCATAAAAGTAGCCCATGGAACCCTCAGGATTTGAAGAGTGTTTGTGTGGAAAAATGGGCCAAAATCACACTTAAGCCATGCATGTGACTAGATTCAACATATAGGAGTGATCTTAAAGATGACCAACAAAGGATTTTATGCAAAGTTTTAAATAAATTTCAGTAAGTGTGTCAATACTTTATGTGTCATTTCTTATTATTACACATCAGTAAATATATGGACATCTATGGTTTAATTTCAATGCTTGTGTGGATTGGATGGGTTGTTACCAATATCTCATGATAAATTTATGTTAATAGTACCTCTAGAAATATATTTACTTCAAAAATTTGTGACGTGTTCAACATTTATCTTTTCAACCACTGTATTTCTTCATATAACACAATGGATATTTAGATATTGTAGACAATTCTCTTCTATGCATATGCAGTTCTATGCGCTAAACGTATGTAGTTTGTATGCTATATTACAATTCTGTTAGAACTATATTGTAATAATATACAGTATACCAGTATAGGCTCCAAACATGATGTGAACAGATATGTGGTCAGCCAGGCCATGGTATTAGAAAAGTGAGCTACCTCAATGTTAATGAATCATTAATAATGCTGCATTTTGTGAAGTCAAGGCAGACAATTGTAGGCTACCTGAAACACTTAATATTTTGATCTGTTAATAAAAGTCACAGATGATGTTACATTTCCTTTAACAAAAGTTTCTATATGTACATAGTTGTGATAGTGAAAGCAAAGTGTTTACACAAGTGTGCGCAAGGGAAACTTTTCAGAATGTAATCAACAGTTTAATTTATCTTTCCAAACTGCATTGGCTCAGACTTAAAGTCACTTATCTGTGTTGACGCACATCAATGAACTTTTACACACATGGAAACTTTACTTATGTGATAAAACATCTTATCTAGGTGCCATTCATAGAAACAGGCAGATGAATCACTGATGCCATGGCCCTAGATCAAGGCTTTACATTGATAAAAATGTCTGTTCATTGAGTGTAAATGTTGTTTTTAATTCCTTGAACATTCTCATTGTCGGAGGCACATATTTTTATGCTCTGTATACCTGGTGCCTATGAGTGTGATGCAAGATTTCTATAATATGATATTAGCGTCATTCCATAAACTTTTATAAATGTCTACTCAAAAGGAGTTATTACGATATGTGCAGTATTTTTACAATCTAATCTGAGAGAAATATAATTTTTCTGAATGGATAAGGTCTAGTTCCTGCCTTAAACCGGTTGGACAGGCAAAATGAACATTTTCCTGATGCCTTGGTATGTTAAAAAAATTCCAAACAGAGCAAAACTTACCTCAAGGCACTAACCTGGATCTAGCGCAAGCAGCTTCATGGTCTGTGTTAACATCAAAAGGAAGACATTACCATTGAAGGCAACAACAGAACCACTGCAACCTGCACACTGCAATCAGGTGACTTCCGCAGCGGTTACGTCACCTGTGATGTCACTGATGACGCACAGTCACCTGACTATGCAACCAATCACAGGTCACAGCGGTTTTGAAAAATGATGACTTATTGCTGGTGTAAACGCAGACCACAGAGCAGCATGCGTTGGATACAGGTAAGTGGCAGGAGGTGGGTTTCACATTATTTTTCAACATATCAAGCATCCAGGAATGTTTTCACTTGTCTCCGATAACTCATCTAAGGATGCTGCATTTTTTTTTCATCTACTCCTTCTGAAAGGATAACTCTTTTATCATTGACATCGACTTGTAAGAAATTGATTTTTGTGCATTTCTGATATCTTGCAATTAACTATACTTACCGTATTTTTCGTTTTAAAAGGCGCACCTTATTATAAGATGCACCCCAAATTAGAGCTAAAAAAAGATAAAAAAAAAAAAAATGGAGTCCGTCTTAAAATCCAGTGCTGTCTTATCGGAGAGGGGCAGCAGTGTGGTGAAGCGGGGTCACAGGAGGCAGAGGTTGTGCTGGCAGCCGCGGTGGATTAGTAGTGTCAGCCGCAGCGGGTCCATGGTGGCAGTGGTGGTCAGTGGCGGCAGGCGTGGCGGCGTCCGTGGCGGCAGCAGCGGTCAGTGGTGGCAGGAGCCGCGGCGGGTCCGTGGTGGGAGCCACGCTGGGTCCATGGTGGGAGCCGCGGCGGGTCCGTGGCTGTGGGTGACAGGTGAAGCAGGCCGGTGAAGTAAGTGTCTCAGTGTGTCCGCGGTCCCGCTTCAAGTGATGGCGCCTGGAGCGGCGCATGTGCAGATGGAGTGCTCATCCAAGGGCTTCATTTGCGCACGTGCTGACTCCCGGAGTGGCGCGTGCGCAGATGGAGCTCCCATCCAAGAGCTCCATCTGCACACGCGCTGACTCCCGTCACCATCATTTGAAACTGGGACCGTGGACACACTGGGACACCTGCTGCACAGCTACCCGCCCGAAGCATACACGCACAGAGTGACAGCGAGCAGGCTGTCCGCCCTCCCACCCGCCTGCACGCATAGAGAGGCAGCCAGCACCGACGGGCACCCGGCTGCCTGCACTCACGCACAGAGAGGCAGCCGGCACCGACGGGCACCCAGCTGCCCGCACGCCCACACGTATAGAGAGGCAGCCGGCACCGACAGGCACCCGGCTGCCTGCACGCAGCCACAGGCACCCGGCCGCCAGAACGCACCCGGTCGCCGCACAAACAGCACCCCGGTAAGCTGTATTCGGATTTTAAGACGCACCCCTCATTTTCTACCCAAATTTTTGGGAGGAAAAGTGCGTCTTATAATCCGAAAAATATGGTATATAAATCGTATGTTGCATCTATTCTATAGGTAAATAGAATTATGTCAATCTCACATAATTAAAATATTCATCTTTATCTGGTTATTTTAAACCATCATGAGGGTTGAATTATCATCTCAACATGTTTCAGGAAAATATGCCCTTAGTCACTGAGATACAAAATCACTATAACACAAGGTTTAAAAGCACTAATTCAACAACCAATGATCGTATAAACATCTGTTAGCAATTAATACACATATGAAGATCATTTGTATAATCACAAGTTATTCCATGAGTTCCTACAAGCAAGTCAATACAACTATGCACCATTCCTATAATTCATTCCCTTATGGTATATTGTATCCAATTTTATAATCCAATATAGTTCTCTTAACGAAAGTTTTTTTCGTATATCTCCTTCTCTAATCAGAGCATTCATTTTCTCTATACCATAAAATGTGAAATTATGCAGCTCACTACGGTATTATGTTTCTCCACAAAGTGTTTGCATGCACCTGAATATCCAGAATTTTTATTTTTGGTATAAGTGATATGTTTCGCTATCCGTTTTTTTTATTTTCCTTATTGTAGAACCTATATATTTAATTTCACATTTTTTGCAGTATATACAATAAGTTCGTATTGCAGTTAATACATTTTTTTTTATAATCTTATTCATATCAAATTTTTGCGTTTGTAACGTGTACTGGCATACATTACATTTCGGGCATGAGCATTAGCCCTTACAACTTTAAACTCTGTGACAAAATCGCACTTAATGATTTCCCCTTCTTGGAACAGAAAAATATCAAAATATCAAAAAGAGAACTAAATATCCTCCACAATTTAGAATACAGTCATATGAAAAAGTTTGGGCACCCCTATTAATGTTAACCTTTTTTCTTTATAACAATTTGGGTTCTTGCAACAGCTATTTCAGTTTCATATATCTAATAACTGATGGGCTCAGTAACATTGCTGGATTGCAATGAGGTTTATTGTTCTAACAGAAAATGTGCAGTCCGCATTTAAACAAAATTTGACCGGTGCAAAAGTATGGACACCTCAACATAAAAGTGACATTAATATTTTGTAGATCCTCCTTTAAAACAGCCTCTAGCAGCTTCCTGTAGCTTTTAATGAGTTCCTGGATCCTGGATGAAGGTATATTTGACCATTCCTGCTTACAAAACAATTCCAGTTCAGTTAAGTTTTATGGTCGCCGAGCATAGACCGCCGCTTCACATCATCTCACAGATTTTCAATGATATTCAGGTCTGGGGACTGGGATGGCCATTCGAGAACGTTGTAATTGTTCCTCTGCATGAATGCCTGAGTAGATTTGGAGCGGTGTTTTGGATCATTGTCTTGCTGAAATATCCATCCCCTGCGTAACTTCAACTTCGTCACTGATTCTTGCACATTATTGTCAAGAATCTGCTGATACTGAGTTGAATCCATGCGACCCTCAACTTTAACAAGATTCCCGGTGCTGGCATTGGCCACACAGCCCCAAAGCATGATGGAAACTCCACCAAATTTTACTGTGGGTAGCAAGTGCTTTTCTTGGAATGCCGTGTTTTTTTGCCTCCATGCATAACGCCTTTTTGTATGACCAAACAACTCAATCTTTGTTTCATCAGTCCACAGGACCTTCTTCCAAAATGTAACTGGCTTGTCCAAATGTGCTTTTGCATACCTCAGGCGACTCTGTTTGTGGCGTGCTTGCAGAAATGGCTTCTTTTGCATCACTCTCCCATACAGTTTCTCCTTGTGTAACGTGAGCTGTTTTGTTGACCGATGCACAGTGACACCATCTGCAGCAAGATGATGCTGCCGGTCTTTGGAGGTGGTCTGTGGATTGTCCTTGACTGTTCTCACCATTCTTCTTCTGTGCCTTTCTGATATTTTTCTTGGCCTGCCACTTCTGGGCTTAACAAGAACTGTACCTGTGTTCTTCCATTTCCTTACTATGTTCCTCACAGTGGAATCTGACAGTTTAAATCTCTGAGACACCTTTTTGTATCCTTCCCCTGAATAATCTTTGTTTTTACATCATTTGAGAGTTGTTTTGAGGAGCCCATGATGCCACTCTTCATAGGAGATTCAAATAGGAGAACAACTTGCAAGTGTCCACCTTAAATACCTTTTTGTCATGATTGGATACACCTGCCTATGAAGTTCAAAGCTCAATGAGGTTTCAAAACAAATTTAGTGCTTTAGTAAGTTAGTAAAAAGTAGTTAGGAGTGTTCAAAACAAGAAATTGATAAGGGTGCCCATACTTATGCACCTGTCAAATTTTGTTTAAATGCAGATTGCACATTTTCTGTTAGTACAATAAACCTCATTTCAATCTAGAAATATTACTAAGTCCATCAGTTATTAGATATATGAAACTGAAATAGCTGTTGCAAAAACCCAAATTGTTATAAAGAAAAAAGGTTAACATTAATAGGGGTGCCCAAACTTTTTCATATGACTGTACTCACAGCAGGAAAAAGCAGTGAGGAACTGTTCAGGCAAGAAAAACTAATGCACTAACAGGGTGCAACCAGACTCCCAATAGATGGAAGTATCACAGGTGCAAGAGGAGCAAATCACTGACATAACTCCAAAATATGGAGGGGGTGATTGCTGGATGGTAAAATTGCACACTATTGGCTTGCTTAGGGCTCCGTTCACACTTACAGGCACATAGTAACCCAGTCAGCAGCCTCTTACATGGCCATACTATTCGACCAGGTGGGCTGCCCGTTACTAGCGTGCACCATATAGGGATTGAGTCTCCAATATGCAAGTCCAAACATTAAGAGGCCTGGCTGCACCCTGTATAAAATGTCATGTGCAGAAAATAAATACACAATATATGAGGTATTAGTCGATATTATGGCCAAAATAACGGTAGCCTACAAACCACGTCACAGTTCCTAATACTTGTAGGTCCCTACACTAATCTATGTAATTAGAAAAATAGCAAAATATCAAGAGAGGACTAAATATCCTCCACACCCCACCCCGGCGTTCTAGGAATCAGAGGCTGTAAATGAAAATTGACCCATTTACTTATATTTTCATTCAGCGACGAAATACTGGATATAATGGGACGCAATGGAATGGGGAGCTCATTTTTATGGGTTTTGGGTAAACCATGAAAAATTGGAGTAATGGGATTATCTGGGATGATATTGTCCCTCAATTTTTTAGAAAAAACTCTCATTTTTCCCCATCTTCCAGAAATTGATTCAGGATTCTAGTGCAGGATTCTGTGGGATAATGATAAATCGATAATTTTATTTAAACAGAGCAAAACGTTTTGTGTTACATGAACTGTATGCTGTTTATATAAAATTATCAATTTATCATTATTGGAGTACCTGGCTTGCTACTATACTACGGATTTGGACCCTTACAGAGCACCATCCATCAGAAGTATTGTATTTTTTCTATTCCATGCACTATTAAGTGCATAAAGCCTTAAAGGGTTTTATAGACACAAAAAAATCCAAGTATCATATAGTGAAGCCTACATAAAATGAAAAATTACCGCACTGGCTGCTTTGACTATGAATGAATAAATCAAAAATAAATCTATAGGTCCCTACTAAAGATGAGTATGGCACACAGATGATGTAATGCGGGCTTTACACGAGTCGACCGATCGTACGATTACACGATCGATCGTACCCGCCCCCGTCGTTTGTGCATCACGGGCAAATCGCTGCCCGTGTCGCACAAAGTCGTGAAACCCCCGTCACACGTACTTACCTGCTGAGCGACCTCGCTGTGGGCAGTGAACATCCTCTTCCTGAAGGGAGAGGGACGTTCGGCGTCACAGCGACGTCAAACAGCCGCCGGCCAATAGAAGCGGAGGGGCGGAGATGAGCAGGACGTAAACATCCCGCCCACCTCTTTCCTTCCGCATGGCTGGCAGGTGCTGCGGGACGCAGGTAAGCTGTGTTCATCGTCTCCGGGGTGTCACACGGAGCAATGTGTGTTACCTCGGGTACGATGAACAACCGGCGCCATTTTAATTAAACAATTTTTTAAAAATGAGCGACGAGTACACGACTCATGATTTGTGAGCGATACTGCGTCGCTCGGAGGTGTCACACGAGACGATGTCGTGAACGATGCCGGATGTGCGTCACGAAAACCGTGACCCCGATGATGCATCGCACGATAGCTCGTCTCGTGTAAAGCCCGCATTACTCTTGTCCTGGAAGATCAAAAGATGTGACGGGAACAGTGTGCACCATGTATGTATATGTCTTTATGTTGGCCACATAGCTATTTGTACATTATTTTAATGCTAAAGATATGTGGGTCCTTTTCTTGTAATATACATTGGAAGGTGTGGCCCCTCCAGGGCTCAGCTCCCGTATTTGCACATCCTTTCCAGACAAGGCTTGAATTGCTAGCTACACCTGGTTTTCTTTCACTACCCCATTCAGGACTTGTGAATAGGGACTATCCATATTTAGGTACATGTTGATGTTATTGGATGCCTTTTGTACTCTTTGGTCAATAAAATGGTAAGTATGCTAAGTGCTTTATGTTATTATCGTTCACAGCAATGGTGGAGTTTATCGATTTGTTATTTGCACTGTGCTGATGCATAGTGTGTACATATAAATATATATATATATATATATATATATATATATATGTTAAAAATATGTCCTTTAAAAAAAAATAGTATATAGTCTTGACTGTATACAAAAGCATGTGCTGCAGAACATTTAACAGCAACAGGACTTCACAAATAGCAAATAAGGTATGTTTCAAAGTATTTGTTTTTTAATAGATATTAAGGAAATCTAGAGTTGGGCAGATTTTTTCAACTGGAATTGAATTCTACTTGAACTTTACAATAGTCCGTAGTCCCCAGAATGTGGATCTTTTGTAATTCTGTGCAAATTCAGCAAAATGGCATCTGCCATGGAATGAAACCCTAGGCCTCCTTTACGCTGTGACCTTACAACACACACCCTAGTCCAGGACTTCCACCTGCAACTAGGCCAGGGATGTTCCTACTTATGATCGTCCCTGGCCTAATCGTGGCCAAAAGTCCCAGCTAGCATGAAGATGTCCATTGTTTCAGAGGCCATAAAAATAAACTCCGTGGACCGTAAAGGGAACAGTTAGCAGCGGAATTGAGAAGTTAAGTATTAGCTGGTTTTTTTCTACATCTTACATTTAATATGCTCCAGAATCTCTCCAGACCAGCGAGGCATAAGAGGAATTCAATTCAGGGGGAATACATTCATTGCAAATCAAAATTTTCTGTAAAATCCCTGTGTTTTGGCAAATTCAAATCTCAACAGTTCCAGTCATCTCTATTGACATTTATAAGTAAAGTCATAGGTTTGAACACATTTTCAGATAAATAATATATATATTTAGATCTATTTAAAGAAAAAAAGTTGACATTCCTTTAAAGAGGACCTTTCACTTGATTTTTTAAAAAAAATTAAAACTGAGTACCTTCTGCAATTGCTTCTGTTTCACTGAAAAAGAGAAATTGAATAACTAGGTCCATATTCGCACATGTAGCATGGAGATTCCCCATTAGCAATAAAACAACCTACATAGAAACTCCATAATCATTATCCATGTAATCCTATTTAAATTAAATACCAAGCAATACTTTCTTTATAGAAATCTTAGAAAATTTATTTATATATAATTTTGTAAAAGGTTTTTCCAGAGACACAAAAAGAGTGCAACACAAAGTGCAAATGTGCTTAAAAACATATACATAGCCAGTCAGGGAAGTGTGTCAGTACAGAACAGGCTGAAATAGGTACATGGCACAGCCCACAGAGACAACACAACTGCAGTGTGTCAATATATCAGTCTCACATAGTACAGTTATCAGCACAGTGAATTGCAATAAGTAACAATCAATCAGAATGTCATATCATAAGAGTGCACTGAAAACTTGTAAAAAAACACATATACAATATCAGGATCAAAGTGTATACTGTCCTGTAGGCATGAATCAGCACTCAAATGATTGCAATGCAAGGCTGTCCTGTGTAGAGTTGAGCGCGGTTCGCGGTTCGAGGTTCTCCAGTTCGCGGCTCGAGTGATTTTGGGGGCTGTTCTAGAACGAACTAGAACTCAAGCTTTTTGCTAAAGCTCGATAGTTCTAGATACGTTCGAGAACGGTTCTAGCAGCAAAAAGACAAGCTAATTACTAGTTGGCTTTTCGCTGTAATAGTGTAAGTCACTCTGTGACTCACACTATTATGAAATTTCAGTGTATAGTGTGCGGGAACAGCGCATTCAGATCACTGCTGTTTGGATAATGGCGATTGCCATTTTTTTTTTTCCTTTGTCTTCCTTCCCTAAGCGCGTGCGTGTAGTGGGGCGGGCCAGCATGTCAGCCAATCCCAGACACACACACAGCTAAGTGGACTTTTAGCCAGAGAAACAACGGCATGTGTGATAGGATGTCCATGTCACATGTCCATGCATTATAAAAACGGACATTTTCCTCCAGCACGCCATTATCTGCCTTCTGCGTCATGGTGTCAGTCACCGCTGGCGTAGCTCCTGTCTCCGATACTGCTGTGTACGCTCTATACACAGCGCTATACAGAATAGGGATAGAAGTTTCTATTAGTCCTTTTAAGGGCTAATACCGGCAGGGTCAGAGCCATAGGTGACAGTCAGGTCCGTGAAAACAGATTTTAACAGCTGCACAAGATGACAGCGTCTGTGTAGCTAAGGTCAGGGATTTCCTCGCTGCATTTCCCCATTAGGAGGGATAGAAAGGGAGGCTTCCTTTCCTGTACGCAGACCCACAACCCTGCCACTGTACCCTCCTGCCCTTTGCACACTCAAACTCATTGTTACTAAGCCATTATACTAGCAAACACTGAGGAAACTTAGTGGCATCCTAAAAGTGGCTGTTGGACTTCTGTATTGTCCCACTAATGCAAAGATATTTGTAGCACGTCTGCCTGCATTGCACACTCAAACTCATTTGTTACTAAGCCATTATACTAGCAAACACTGAGGAAACTTAGTGGCATCCTAAACGTGGCTGTTGGACTTCTGTATTGTCCCACTAGTGCAAAGATATTTGCAGCATGTCTGCCTGCATTGCACACTCAAACTCATTGTTACTAAGCCATTATACTAGCAAACTATGCTGCCAGTTTAAGGGCCGTAGTTGCATTGTCAGGGATAATTATTGTTGTTTATTCTGCTGTTAATAAAGCTAGACCACCGCTGAAATCTACACCACCTCTCAATTTTTACTACCACATTTTAAGTGCACAATCTTGTCGCAATCAAAATGAGTGGCAAAATGACAGATGCTGGTGGAAAGGGAAAGAGGCGTGTTGGAAAAGGAAAAAAAGGGTTTGTCCATGGGGAAGGTGGCAAAGCTCCATTAACATCTGCTTAAGATAAACCATCTTCCAGCAAAAATAAGATGTCTACTACTTACCGTGGACAATCGGATGTGCTCCCTTTTTTACGGACACGAACAACTGGAACAAAGGTAGATGATGGCCAAAAAAGGAAAATGCTTGAATGGATCTCAAGTGGTCCAACAAGTGCCCTCTCCGCCACCTCAACTACCGAATCCAAAAAACACCAGTCCTCTGAGTTGTCAGCCCAATCACACTTGCATTCTCCCAGCTCTGAAGTCTCCATCCGCCCTGCACAGTATGGTGGAACTGAGATGGCTGAGTATGCAGAGCTGTTCAGTCACACTATAGCCTGGGAATCAGAAGTCTGCTCCCAAGCTACAGTGAGTACAGACCAGGAAATGGTCTGCAGTGATGCCCAGAACCTTTGTGACTCTGATTCAAGCCAAGTTTCTGAGCATAATGTTGACCCTTTTTCACAAACTGTAACACCTGTTGTTATAGACAATGAGGAACATACTGATGACGATGAGACGCAGATACCAGATTGGGATGATAACTTAAATATTCGGTCAGGGCAAGAAGAGGCTCAGTCTGAGGGTGAGGGGAGTGCAAACACAACAATTGATGAGGAAGTTCTAGATCCCACCTACTGTCAACCCACGGTCAGGCACTCGAGGAGGTCAACAAAGGCGGTGGAGGAGGATGCAACCGACGACGAAGTTACCTTGCGCCTTCCTGGACAGAGTCGGAGCACTGGTAGCATGTCTACAACTGCATCCTCAGCCACCACTCTGCCTCTGAGCACTAGTCGGGGGGGCTCAGCAGGTCACATGCCCTCTAAGCCTTGCCTAGATTGGTCCTTTTTTGACATAGCAAAAGATTGCCCAAATTATGTGATCTGTAAAATTTGTCGTGATTCTGTTAGTAGAGGGCAAAACCTCAGCAGTTTGACAACTTCTTCCATGAATCGTCACATGAATAAATATCATATGTCCCAGTGGGAGGCTCACCGTGCTGCAATGCGGCCTAGCGGAGCGAAGCATCCACCGCCTGCCCCTTCCAGTGCATCCGCGCGCTCTTCATCTTCTAGGACTGTGGGGACAGCTGTCACACCTGGTTTTCCACGCACAACTTCCACCACTGTAACCGCAACAGGCAGTTTGCTTGGTAGGTCGTCAGTTGGTTTGGAAGGGGAAACAAATACGTGTGTACAGCTCTCTCAGACATCGATAGCACCAACGTTGGATGAAGGCAACATCATGTCTCCGCCTGCACTTTCCTCACAAACCTGCATTTTTCCAGGGACACCCTACTCAACACCGTCTACACACAGCAGCCAGATCTCTGTCAATCAGATGTGGACAAATAAAAGGCCATTTCCTGTGACCCATGACAAAGCTAAGAGGTTGACTTTATCCCTCTGTAAGCTCTTGGCTACCGAAATGCTGCCTTTCCGCCTGGTGGACACACAGGATTTTAGAGACCTTATGTCTGTCGCTGTGCCCCAGTACCAGATGCCCAGTCACCACTACTTCTCTAAGAAAGGTGTGCCCGCGCTACACCAGCATGTCACACACAACATCACCGCTTCCTTGAGAAACTCTGTGTGTGAACGGGTGCATTTCACCACCGATACTTGGACCAGTAAACATGGACAGGGACGTTACATGTCGCTGACTGGGCACTGGGTAACTATGGTGATAGATGGTGAAGGGTCTGCTGCACAAGTCTTGCCGTCCCCACGACTTGTGTGTCAATCCTCTGTCTGTCCAAGTTCCTCCACTGCTTCTGCCTCCTCCACCTCATCTGGGTCCTCCACCTCCGCCCCAAGCCTGCCTGGTCAGGCCACCAGCGTTCTCACTGCGCAGAAGGAATCACGCACCCCTCATTACTATGCTGGTAGCAGAGCGCAACGGCATCAGGCGGTCTTTAGCTTGACATGTCTTGGAAATAGGAGTCACACAGCGGCTGAGTTGTGGGCAGCTCTGGAGACTGAGTTTAATAAATGGTTGTCTCCACTCAACCTGCAGCCTGGTAAGGCCGTGTGCGACAATGCTGCAAACCTGGGTGCAGCCCTTCGCCTGGGCAAGGTGACACACGTGCCTTGTATGGCTCACGTGTTGAACCTTGTTGTCCAGCAATTTTTAACACACTATCCCGGCCTAGATGGCCTTCTGACCAGGGCACGAAAACTGTCTGCTCACTTCCGCTGTTCAACCGCCGCAGCTGAGCGACTTGCATCGCTCCAGAAGTCTTTCGGCCTGCTGGTTTATCGCCTGAAATGCGATGTGGCGACACGCTGGAATTCGACTCTCCACATGTTACAGCGACTGTGGCAGCACCGCCGAGCCCTGGTGCAATACGTCATGATGTATAGCCTGGGCCAACGAGATGCAGAGGTGGGGCAGATCACCCTGATGGAGTGGTCTCAGATCAAGGACCTATGCACCCTTCTGCACAGTTTCGACATGACGACGAATATGTTTAGTACTGACAATGCCATTATCAGCATGACAATTCCAGTCATTTACATGCTGGAGCACACGCTAAACACTATTCGGAGTCAGGGGGTGGGTCAACAGGAAGGGGAGGAACTACAGGAGGATTCATATGCGCAAGACACAACAACATCACCAAGGTCCAGACGTTCATCATCACCAACGCGGCAGGCATGGGACCATGGGGGACAGGGATCAACAAGGGCGCATGGTAGCAGGCGAAATGTTGAGGAAGGTGCAGGAGAACATGAAGAAATGGAGGACAAACTGTCCATGGACATGGAAGACTCAGCGGATGAGGGAGACCTTGGTCAAATTTCAGTTGAAAGAGGTTGGGGGAGATGTCAGAGGAAGAAAGAACGGTTAGCACCTCTATGCCACAAACACAGCGTGGACTTGGTCCGCATGGCTACGCAAGACACATGAGTGCCTTCTTGCTGCACTACCTCCAACATGACCCTCATATTTTCAAAATTAGAAGTGATGATGACTACTGGCTTGCCACACTATTAGATCCCCGGTACAAGTCCAAATTTTGTGACATAATTCCAGCCATAGAAAGGGACGCACGTATGAAGGAGTATCAGCAGAAGCTGTTATTCGATCTTAGCTCGGCTTTTCCACCAAACAACCGTGCAGGTGCAGGGAGTGAATCTCCCAGTTGTAACTTGACAAACATGGGACGGTCTCGTCATCTTTAACAGTCTACCCGTACCAGTAGCACCGTATCTGGTGCTGGTAACAGCAATTTTATTGAATCTTTTCATAATTTTTTTAGACCCTCCTTTGCAAGGCCACCAGAGACAACAAGTCTGACGTATAGTCAACGGCTGGAGAGGATGATACAGGAGTATCTCCAAATAAACATCAATGCCATGACTTTGCAAATGGAGCCTTGCTCATTTTGGGCTTCAAATCTTGAAAAATGACCAGAGCTTTCAACTTACGCCTTGGAGATTTTGTCGTGTCCAGCTGACAGCGTTGTCTTTGAACGTGTCTTCAGTGCTGCTGGGTGTGTGCTGACAGATAAGCGCACGCGTCTGTCCAGTGACAATGTGGACAGACTAACGTTCATCAAAATGAACAAGTCATGGATCCACAAGGAATTTACTACCCCTGTGTCATCCTGGGGAGAGTAAATGCTTGTGGATTTGGAATATGCTTGATGCAAATCAAAACATCCTGTTTGCAACTAGGGCACAAGTGCTGCCACTGATGGGGTGTGTGTGGCCCAATTTTTGGAAAAAAGGGAGACTCCGCTTGGAGTAACCCTTGCTTGCTGTGTTTTTTAAAAGGAGCCAAGATGAACAAGTCATGGTTCAGCAAAGACTTTGCTACCTACCCCAGGGTCATCCTGGGAACGGTTAAGTATGGCGTATTTTTGAATGTGCTTGATGCAAATCTAGCTGTGAAGTGTACAACTGGGGCACAAGTGCTGCCACTGAAGGGGTGGGTGTGTGTGCGGCCCAATTTTTGGAAAAAAGGGAGACTCCGCTTGGAGTAACCCTTGCTTGCTGTGTTTTTTAAAAGGAGCCAAGATGAACAAGTCATGGTTCAGCAAAGACTTTGCTACCTACCCCGGGGTCATCCTGGGGATGGTTAAGTATGGCCTATTTTTGAATGTGCTTGATGCAAATCTAGCTGTGAAGTGTACAACTGGGACACAAGTGCTGCCACTGAAGGGGTGGGTGTGTGTGCGGCCCAATTTTTGGAAAAAAGGGAGACTCCGCTTGGAGTAACCCTTGCTTGCTGTGTTTTTTAAAAGGAGCCAAGATGAACAAGTCATGGTTCAGCAAAGACTTTGCTACCTACCCCGGGGTCATCCTGGGAACGGTTAAGTATGGCGTATTTTTAAATGTGCTTGATGCAAATCCAGCTGTGAAGTGTACAACTGGGGCACAAGTGCTGACACAGAAGGGGTGAGTGTCTGTGTGGCCCAATTTTTGGAAAAAAGGGAGACTCCGCTTGGAGTAACCCTTGCTTACATTGTTTTTAAAAATGATCCAAGATGCACAGAGCTGGGATCAGGAAAGACTTTGCTACCTACCCCGGTGTCATCCTGGGGACGGTTAAGTATGGCGTATTTTTGAATGTGCTTGATGAAAATCTAGCTGTGAAGTGTACAACTGGGGCACAAGTGCTGCCACTGAAGGGGTGTGTGTGTGGCCCAATTTTTGGAAAAAAGGGAGAACTCCGCTTGGAGTCACCTTGTGGTGTTTTACATGATTTTAGAAGGACGTGCCATGCCTATATCTGTGTCTCCTCCTCTTTTTCCTTGTCCTGCTCTTTTATTTTCGCATGAGTATATGTCCTTGTCACTTTCCCATGTGTTTGTGTTGTGTTGCGAGTTGTTTGTCACCTTTTGGACACCTTTGAGGGTGTTTTCTAGGTGTTTTTATGTGTTTGTGATTGCCTGCCATTGTTTCCTATGCGGTTCGAGTTCGGTTCGTCGAACGTTCGCCGAACTGAACTCGAGACCTCCGTTCGACGAACCGAACTCGAGCCGAACCACGGCCGGTTCGCTCATCTCTAGTCCTGTGAGCATGAACCAATGCTCAGATATATGCAATGCAAGAGGAAAAATAACCTCTCAGCAAGGAGGATGAAATAAGTCCAAAGTATATATGAAGGTACTATGACCCACCAGGAACACTCCCGTGTTCAAGCCTGACACACCACCCTGCACCTCAACGCGTTTCGCTTATTGCTTCATCGGGAGGTGCAGAGGTGACATCCAGGGCTGCTTATATCCAAAATGAACATTTCTTACCATCCTATTGTGGCGCGCCCCGGAGATCCGGTGCCCATCCTCCACTGTGTCCGGCGTTCAGGAAGCGGGAGTGCGCATGCGCACAACCCGACAACCATTAGATCACCAGACACAGAGGGGAGGAGTGATCAGAGCCCCGTGCGCGCACAGGATGGAGTCCATAGCCACCATATTTGATGAGGGCATGCAACAGGGCAAATTAGAACCGAGCATAATAAATAGTGATGAGCGAGTACTAAAAAGCTCGGGTGCTCGAAGCTCGGGCCGAGCCTCCCAAGATACTCGTGTACTCGGGCCGAGCAACGAGCCCAATGTTATCCTATGGGAGACCCGAGTATTTTTGTGAAATGACCCCCCGGCAGCATGTAGAAACCCTAAAAATGTCACAAAAGTCTCAGAAGAGTGCTCAAATGACATGGCAACAGCATGGGGAAGACCCCTTGAAGCATTTATCACTCAAAAGTCACAGCTGTGAACAATTTTGTCCGCGTTTCACGCCATTTTTACGGACTCACCAGAAAACCTTCGAAAATGACCCCAAAATGATTTTTCATGGCAGAAATCTTAAGGGCACATACCCAATAGTGAGATAGAGCTGGTGTATGTTACTTTTTGAGATTAATACATGAAAGATTTTACGTGAAAACATTGTGTGGCACTCCGATGTCCCTGAGAAGAGACGTACATGAAGGCCTCTTGAGTCTAATGTGCCCATTTTGAGGAAGTGACTGAGTCTTTGTAGTATTTTCCTTTGCCAGGGCAGTCCAAAATTGTGAGGTTCACCAATGCCCCTGCATACAGACGTGCATGAGGGCCTGTAAACCTGAAGTGCCCATTGTAAGGAAGTGGGTGTATTATAGTATAGCCCTTAGGCAGGGCAGCCAAAAATTGGGAGGCTCCACGTTGTCCCTGGGTAGAGACGTGCATGAGGGCCTCAAAACATTAAGTGTCCATTGTCAGGAAGTGGGTGTATTATAGTATAGCCCTTAGGCAGGGCAGCCAAAAATTGGGAGGCTCCACGTTGTCCCTGGATAGAGACGTGCATGATGGCCTCAAAACATTAAGTGTCCATTGTCAGGAAGTGGGTGTATTATAGTATAGCCCTTAGGCAGGGCAGCCAAAAATTGGGAGGCTTCATGTTGTCCCTGGGTAGAGACGTGCATGAGGGCCTCAAAACATTAAGTGTCCATTGTCAGGAAGTGGGTGTATTATAGTATAGCCCTTAGGCAGGGCAGCCAAAAATTGGGAGGCTCCACGTTGTCCCTGGATAGAGACGTGCATGATGGCCTCAAAACATTAAGTGTCCATTGTCAGGAAGTGGGTGTATTATAGTATAGCCCTTAGGCAGGGCAGCCAAAAATTGGGAGGCTCCACGTTGTCCCTGGGTAGAGACGTGCATGAGGGCCTCAAAACATTAAGTGTCCATTGTCAGGAAGTGGGTGTATTATAGTATAGCCCTTAGGCAGGGCAGCCAAAAATTGGGAGGCTCCACGTTGTCCCTGGATAGAGACGTGCATGATGGCCTCAAAACATTAAGTGTCCATTGTCAGGAAGTGGGTGTATTATAGTATAGCCCTTAGGCAGGGCAGCCAAAAATTGGGAGGCTCCACGTTGTCCCTGGATAGAGACGTGCATGATGGCCTCAAAACATTAAGTGTCCATTGTCAGGAAGTGGGTGTATTATAGTATTGCCCTTAGGCAGGGCAGCCAAAAATTGGGAGGCTCCACATTGTCCCTGGGTAGAGACGTGCATGAGGGCCTCAAAACATTGTTCCCATTGCAAAGGAGCGGGTCTCCTGTCGTTGTAATGTCCATTCTGCAAAGAATGGGCGAAAAAATTTACCACTGGGGGTATACCTGAAACAAAGGCCTAAGTATTGCAATTTGTAACGGTCATCATCATGGTGGCGCATGAGGAGAAGGAGGAGCAGTCCAGCGATTATCCAAAGTCCAGAAGTGTGTACCCATGGGTGACTGGAGGTACATGGCAAACTTTAAATTCCGCTCTCATTTGCTGGTGGTGTGGTGAAGTCTGGCCCAATCCAACCCTTGTTCATCTTGATCAGAGTCAGCCTGTCAGCATTTTCAGTTGACAGGCGGGTGCGTTTATCTGTAATGATTCCACCTGCGGCACTAAAAACACGCTCTGACAAAACGCTAGCAGCAGGGCAGGCCAGGACTTCCAAGGCGTAGAGAGCCAATTCATGCCACGTGTCCAGCTTGGATACCCAATAATTGTAAGGCACAGAGGAATGTCGGAGTACAGTTGTTCGATCTGCAAGGTACTCCTTCAGCATCTGGGCAAACTTAGGATTTCTTGTGGCACTACCCCGCACCTCAGGGGCTGTGGTACGTGAGGGGCTGAGAAAACTGTCCCACATCTTAAAGACTGTTCCCCTACCTCTGGCGGATTGGACTTGTGCCTCTCTCGGCTGTACGCCTCGGTTGTCCACTGATTCCTGACCTATGCCGCTAGCGTTTTGTGAGGGGAATGCTTTGCCTACTTCCGTGACTATGGCCTTCCGGAACTGCTGCATTTTGGTTGACCTCTCCTCCACGGGAATAAGAGACAAAAAGTTCTCCTTGCAGCGTGGGTCTAACAGTGTTACCAACCAGTAATGATTGTCGGCCAAGATGTTCTTAACGCGAGGGTCACGAGACAGGCAGCTTACCATAAAGTCAGCCATGTGCGCCAGACTCTTAACAGCCAGGACTTCAGTAGCCTGACCAACAAGATGACTGAACATGCTGTCCTCCTCCTCCTCCTCCTCCTCCTCCTCCTCATCTACCCTGTCCTCTGGCCAGCCACGCTGAACCGAGGATATGACTGGTGTGCATGTCATATCCTCAATTTGGCCGGAGAGTTGCTCCATGTCTTTATCCTCCTCCTCATCGTCATAGTCCTCCACTGCACGTTGTGATGAGACGAGGCTGGGCTGTGTGTTATCACCCACACCCACTACTGTTTCTTGCTGCAACTCATCGCGCTCCGCCTGCAATGCATCATGTTTGTTTTTCAGCAGAGACCGTTTTAGAAGGCAGAGTAGCGGTATGGTGACGCTAATAATGGCGTCATCACCACTCACCATCTTGGTGGAGTCCTCAAAGTTTTGGAGGATGGTACATAGGTCTGACATCCATCTCCACTCCTCAGGTGTTATGTGTGGAGTTTGACCCATTTCCCGACGGCTTAGGTGATGCAGGTACTCAACAACTGCCCTCTTCTGCTCACATATCCTGACCAACATGTGCAGAGTTGAATTCCAACGCGTGGGGACATCACACACCAGTCTGTGAGCCGGAAGATGCAAACGGCGCTGAAAGCCGGCAAGGCCGGCTGAAGCAGTAGGTGACTTTCGAAAATGTGCAGACAGGCGGCGAACTTTTACCAGCAGATCAGACAGCTCTGGGTATGACTTTAGAAACCGCTGAACCACGAGGTTGAGCACATGGGCCACGCATGGAACATGTGTCAGCTGGCCTCGCCTCAAAGCCGCCATCAGGTTACGGCCATTGTCACACACGACCTTTCCTGGCTTTAGGTTCAGAGGTGTGAGCCAGTGATCTGCCTGCTGTTTCAGAGCTGTCCACAGCTCTTCTGCATTGTGGGGTTTGTCACCTATGCAGATTAGCTTCAGCACAGCCTGTTGCCGCTTCGCCGAGGCAGTGCTGCAGTGCTTCCAGCTTGTGACTGGTGTGGAGGGTACAGTGGATGAGGATGCGCAGGAGGAGGAGGAGGCTGAAGAGCATGACATTCCGGAGCTGTAGAGTGTGGGTGAAACACTGACTGAGGTAGGGCCTGCAAACCTTGGTGTGGGAAGGACGTGTTCCGTCCCTCGCTCAGACTGGGTCCCAGCTTCCACAATATTAACCCAGTGTGCCGTCAACGAGATGTAGCGGCCTTGCCCACAAGCACTTGTCCACGTGTCTGTGGTTAGGTGGACCTTGGGTGAAACAGCGTTGTTCAGGGCACGTGTGATGTTTTGTGACACGTGGTTATGCAACGCGGGGACGGCACACCGGGAGAAATAGTGGCGGCTGGGGACCGAGTAACGTGGGACAGCTGCCGCCATCAGGTCACGGAATGCTTCTGTCTCCACCAGCCTAAAAGGCAACATTTCCAGCGCAAGCAGTCACGAAATGTTAGCATTTAGAACTGTGGCATGTGGGGTGTTGGCAGTGTATTTGCGCCTGCGTTCAAAGGTTTGCTGAATGGATAACTGAACGCTGCGCTGGGACAAGGACGTGCTTGATGATGGTGTTCTTTCTGCGTAGGCAACTGCAGGTGCAGGAGTGGAGGAGGCTTGTTCGCAGGCAGCATGGACAGGGGATTGGCTCGCATGCACAACCAGCGAAGACGTAGCAGTGACATCAGCAAGCACTGCTCCTCGACTCTGTTGTACTTCCCACAAAGTCGGGTGCTTGGCTGACATGTGCCTGATCATGCTGGTGGTGGTCAGGCTGCTAGTTTTGGTACCCCTGCTGATGCTGGCACGGCAGGTGTTGCAAATGGCCTTTTTTGAATCATCTGGATCCAACTTAAAAAACTGCCAGTCTCGGGAAGACCTAACATTTGTACAGGCACCTTGTGTCGTCGTGTTGTTCCGGGGAACGGTTGCCTGACTTCTGCCTGGGGCCACCACCCTGCTTCTTACTGCCTGTTGTGATGCTACGCCTCCCTCCCCCTGTGCACTGCTGTCCTCGCTCTGCATATCCTCCTGCCAGGTTGGGTCAGTTACTGGATCATCCACCACGTCGTCTTCCTCTTCTGCACCCTGCTCCTCCTCCTGACTTCCTGACAATTGTGTCTCATCATCGTCCACCACAGACACGTTGCCAACTTCGTGAGAACGTGGCTGCTCAAATATTTGGCCATCTGTACAGACGATCTCCTCATGACCCACTTAAATATGAGCTGGCGAGAGGCCAGAATGTGTGAATGGAAACGTGAACAGCTCTTCCGAGTGTCCAAGTGTGGGATCATTAATGTCCGAGGAGGACGTGTACTCAGCCTGGTGGTAGGAAGGAGGATCAGGTTCAGAAATGTGCGGTGCAGTATCACGGCTACTGACACTTGACCGTGTGGAAGACAGAGTGTTTGTGGTGGTGCCAATCTGACTGGAAGCATTATCTGCTATCCAACTAACAACCTGTTGACACTGGTCTTGGTTCAAGAGCGGTGTACTGCTGCGGTCCCCAAGAATTTGGGACAGGACGTGCGAGCGACTAGATGTGGCCCTTTGTTGTGGCGAAATTAGAGCTTGCCCACGACCTCGGCCTCTGCCTGCACCACCATCACGTCCACTTCCTTGTTCCTTGCCAATGCCCTTGCGCATTTTGCAATGCTGTGCACTGCTGACGTGTATATTCACTACTTGTGCGTTATATCAAAGTTTCTGGAAATTGCACACAAGTGCACCTGTACACTGCCACCATTAGGCACACACGTGCGGTTTTAAAAACCAAGCACGGACGCAATAAGAACCTAACAGGTTTTTTTGGGGAGCGACAATTACAGACAAGTCAGACACTATCTGGACTGTTTTACACTGTGTACACCAGCCCCAGATATGATGAAGGCTGGTATACGGTCACCACTACCCTGCCTGCCTGCCTGCCTGTATACTGGTACAATAGTCCTGACAAGGACTCTTTTGGTCACTAGCCTGTATTCAGACCTGGCTATACCCTGCCTGTATATAGCAACAATAGTCCTGAGAAGGACTCTGCTACTGTACTCCGACCTGGCTATACCCTGCCTGCCTGTATACAACTAGAATAGTCCTGAGAAGGACTTTTGGTCACACTGTTTGCAGCCCTGCAACTGAAAAAGCTATAAAGGGCCGCAAAGCTTTCCCTGAATCAGCGACACTCTCCCTGCACTCACTGTCTGGATAGCTGTGAGCAGAGCACAGCGCGCCGGCCGATATAAAGGCTCGGTCACGCTGTGCAGGCCGGCCAATCACTGCAATTCCACAACTAACAGGGCTGTGGCATTGCAGTGGTCTGCCAGCCAATCCCTGCATGAGGGCTGGCTCTCAAAAGAGCGCCAACATGCAGAAATGAAGACCACGAGTACAGCACGAGTATCGCGAGATTACTCGGTCCCCGCCGAGCAGCCCGAGTACAGCGATACTCGTGCGAGTACCGAGTAGTTACAAGCATGCTCGCTCATCACTAATAATAAACAGTTACAGCAATATATATATATCAAGTTGAACGGTATCCATATAGTAACGTCCATAGAGTCTGTTAAGTTGCGATTTGTCCAGATCTTGATAATGCAATTGGTCCATATATATCTTCCTGTTCTGATGTCTCCATTATATGTAGTGTGAGACTGTGACCGGGGTTATCTATGACGGCCGGTATGTCTCGCCCCGGTTGTGCTCACTCCATGATAGAAAGTAAATCCACTCCAGGGTTAATGCTGTTTCCCTACAGGCTGAAGGAAGGGTTAAATGGAAAGAGGAACAAGGGCAGGTGTGCCGGGTGTGAGGGAGTGAACACAACTCCCTGAGTTCTATGCCGGAGAGGCCCATGTGTACTGTTGTGGACTTTTGTTTTTGGATATTAAACCGTGTGCTGTGACCCTTGGTGCCTGGATCCCGTGTCTTCTGCTGCGCAGCCGACAACGCTACCTCACATATGGTGGAGAATCGGCGGGCATGCCAGCCCGGTGAGGTATAGCTTCCATTTCTGGTGACCCGGTAGCACATGTCCTGGATTCAAGTGGCTATACTACAGCCCAAACCCGGCAACGCCATGGAGGACATACTAAGGCAGCTGGCTCAGGCCAATGCACAACAGCAACAGACTAATGCACACCTGCTCCAGGCGATGGATCGTCAGCAAAAATCCTTGCAATTGCAGGAACAAAGGCACCAAGAACAGATGGTTCTCCTGGCCAAGTCGATCCGTGCCGGACCGGCAGCAACAACCCCGGGACCGGGTAACGACGGCAGCGTCCGGAAAGCGGTGAGACAAGCGTTGCAAAAGATGACCCCGGGGGATGATGTGGAAGCGTTCCTGGCGGTGTTTGAGCGGGTGGCCGAGCGGGAAAAGCTGCCGACCCCCCAGTGGGCTGAGGTATTGTCGCCCTATCTGACGGGGGAACCCCAAAAAGCGTACCTGGACCTTTGTACCGAGGACGCCATTGACTATGCGACCCTGAAAGCCGAAATACTGGCTCGGTTGGGGGTGAATACCTATGTACGGGCTCAGCGGGTTAATCAGTTGTTCTATGAGGAAGCGAAACCCGTACGCTCCCAGGCCTATGACTTGTTGCATCTTGTAAAAAAGTGGTTGCAGCCTGACACTCTGAGCCCGGCGCAAATGGTGGAAAGGGTAGTAGTTGATCGTTTTGTGCGCACTTTGCCCGTCATCATTCAACGGTGGGTAGGACAGGGTGACCCGAGTACCCTGGACCAATTAGTGTCCCTGGTAGAGCGGCATGTGGCTACGCAGGACTTGATACGGGACACTGAGACTTTGCGTACCGCCCGTCGGTCCGGCCCTTCCAAGCCTAGGGCCAAGGACCCACCGCTGACAACGGTGCAGGAGTCCGCTACCGTCCCGTCTGAGGCTGCGCCCGCCGTTTCTGAGGTCCGGAAGGTTCTGTACCCTAAACGACCACTTGTCAAGGGGGTTTCCTTCCCTATTAGATGTTGGCGGTGCCAGCGGGTGGGACATATGGAAGCCCAGTGTCCACTCACCACGGAGCCCATGGATTGTGGGGTTACCCGGCGGGGTTCAATGTATGCTCAGGTGGTGTGTACCGCTGACCTGGTCTCCCCAGAGACTGAGCCCCACTTGTGCCAAATACAGGTGAATGGATGTCCGGTTACAGGATTGTTGGATTCCGGAAGCTTAGTGACCCTTGTGCGATCCACCTTGAGGGCTAAAGTAATGGCCACAGGACGTACCGTGGGGGTGGTTTGCATACATGGGGACCGCCGAGACTATCCCACGGGGATTGTCACCATCACAGCACCTTGCGGTCAGGTGCAACATGAGGTGGGACTTATTAACACTCTTCCCTATGACATGATCCTAGGAAGGGATCTGCCCTATTTTTGGACTTTATGGAAGGGACCTCCTAAGACCCCTCAGATATTGGTCAGTCCGGGACCTGAGCCCTACAATCCTGAATCCGGGACGCCTGCCGTAGGGGTCCCCATGTTCGGGACAGAATGTGAACCCGATAGGTCGCCCCTAGAGGTATTGGCAGGAGAGGCTGAGACGGTCGAACCCATCCCGGAGTTGGAGGCGTCCCCGGATACGTTTGGGACAGCCCAACTCCAGGATCCTATATTAATACATGCCCGGAGTTGGGTGACAGTAGTTGACGGGGTGGCACAGCTGCCCGGTGCCCCGGTAAGGTACCCCCATTTCGCTCTTAAGCAGGATTTACTCTACCGGGTAGATGAAATATGGGGCGTGGGGGTAGAGCAGTTGGTGGTGCCCCAGCCGTATCGCCGGCGGGTCCTCGACTTGGCTCATAAACACCTTATGAGTGGCCACCTAGGGGTCAAGAAAACGCAGGAGCGAATATTGCAAAGGTTCTATTGGCCCGGGGTCTTTGGGGAGGTAAAACGGTTCTGCGAAACCTGCCCGGAGTGTCAGCTTACCGCACCCCTGACCCACTTTCGCAGTCCGTTGGTACCGTTACCCATTATAGAAGTCCCTTTTGAACGGATAGGGATGGATCTGGTGGGGCCCCTCGTAAAGTCTGCTCGAGGTCACCAACACATTCTAGTGATCGTTGACTATGCCACCCGGTATCCAGAGGCGATACCTCTCAGACATACTGCGGCGAAGCTTATAGCTCGGGAGTTGTTTGCTGTGTTCTGCCGGGTGGGGTTGCCCAAGGAGATCCTTACGGATCAGGGGACCCCCTTCATGTCTAAAGTGACCAAAGAGCTATGCCGGCTACTCCAGATCAAGCAGTTGCGCACGTCTGTGTATCATCCTCAGACGGATGGGTTAGTAGAACGATTCAATAAAACCCTGAAAACCATGCTCAAAAGGGTGATCTCCAAAGACGGGAAAGACTGGGATATGATGCTTCCCTATTTGATGTTTGCCATCCGAGAGGTGCCACAGGCATCCACGGGGTTTTCGCCTTTTGAATTGTTATACGGGCGACATCCCCGGGGATTGTTGGACCTGGCAAAGGAAACATGGGAGCAAGAGCCCACCCCCCATAAAAGTGTGATTGAACACATTTTAGGAATGCAGAACCGCATAAGCGCGGTCATGCCAATTGTGAAGGAGCATTTACAGGAGGCTCAGGCCACGCAAAGCGGCCGCTACAATAGACAAGTCACCGTGCGGACCTTTAAACCCGGGGATCGGGTGTTGGTATTAATCCCCACGGCGGAGAGTAAATTCCTGGCTCAGTGGCAAGGACGCTACGAGATAAAGGAAAGAGTCGGGGTGGTCAACTATAAAGTATTGCAGCCCGGTAGGCGGAAACCTGAACAAATATACCATGTCAACCTATTAAAACCTTGGCAGGAACGGGAAAGCCTGATGGTTGTTTTTTCCCCATCTCCCTCCTCTTCGGGTCGTTCACATCCGGCTCCAGCGACCTCCGGAGAGGACGAACCGGAAGTAAGGATTGGAGAAGCCCTCACCAAAACACAGAGGCGAGAGGCCAGACGGTTGGTTCAGCAGAATCCCGATGTCTTCTCCGAGCTGCCTGGTAGGACCAGTCTGATACGACATGATATTGTCACCGAGCCCCACCTGAAGGTACGCCTGAAGTCATACCGCGTGCCAGAGGCTCGAAGACAAGCCATATCAGAGGAAGTGAAGACAATGCTACGCCTGGGGGTCATCGAGAAATCCCGGAGTGAGTGGGCTAGTCCCATTGTCCTAATACCAAAACCCGATGGCTCCTTAAGGTTCTGCAATGACTTTAGGAGATTGAACGAAATATCCAAGTTCGATCTCTACCCCATGCACCGGGTGGATGAGCTGATTGATAGGCTGGGACAAGCGCGATATTTCACCACGCTCGACCTAACCAAGGGGTACTGGCAGGTGCCACTGACGGAGTCCGCCAAGGAGAAAAACGCTTTTGTTACGCCGGAGGGTCTCTTCCACTATGTTGTCTTGCCTTTTGGGTTACATGGCGCTCCGGCCACATTCCAGAGGTTGATGGACTTGGTGCTGGAACCCCACCAGGCGTATGCATCAGCGTACCTTGATGACATCATTATTTACAGCTCCGAGTGGCAGACCCACTTGGAACAGGTATAAGCGGTGGTGGACGCGCTTCGAACAGCCGGATTGACAGCCAATCCCAAGAAATGTGCGTTGGGACTCACGGAAGCCCGCTACTTGGGCTATGTGATAGGCCAAGGAGTGATTAAGCCCCAAATTAACAAGGTTGAGGCGATCCAGAAGTGGCCTAGACCCCTGACCACGAAGCAGGTTAGGGCCTTCCTGGGTATCGTGGGGTACTACAGGAGGTTTGTAAAAGATTTTGCGGGACTATCAGCCCCCTTGACGGACCTTCTCAAAGGCAAGAAGTCCGTCATGGTGCGCTGGACTCCGCAGGCCGAGGACTCCTTCCGGGCCCTGAAGGGGGTCCTATGCGGACAGCCCATTCTTGTAAACCCTGATTTCCGGAAGGAGTTCATAGTACAGACTGACGCCTCTGAGGTCGGCCTGGGGGCAGTGCTGTCTCAGGTGGTTCAGGGGTAGGAACACCCCGTCACCTTCTTAAGTAGGAAGCTCACCCCTCCCGAGCGGAATTATAGCGTAGTGGAGAAGGAGTGCCTGGCGATTAAATGGGCCTTGGAGTCCCTACGCTATTACCTGCTGGGACAGCAGTTTCGCTTGGTGACTGATCACTCTCCGCTGGTCTGGATTAGGTCCACCAAGGAACGGAATGCCCGGGTTACCCGGTGGTTCCTTTCTCTGCAGAACTTCCGGTTTACGGTTGAACACCGGGCCGGTAGGTTGCAGGGCAACGCCGATGCCTTGTCCCGCGGCCCGTGTTTGATGGCGGGAGTTCAACCCCGCAAGCTTGAACTGAGGGGGGGGTATGTGAGACTGTGACCGGGGTTATCTATGACGGCCGGTATGTCTCGCCCCGGTTGTGCTCACTCCATGATAGAAAGTAAATCCACTACAGGGTTAATGCTGTTTCCCTACAGGCTGAAGGAAGGGTTAAATGGAAAGAGGAACAAGGGCAGGTGTGCCGGGTGTGAGGGAGTGAACACAACTCCCTGAGTTCTATGCCGGAGAGGCCCATGTGTACTGTTGTGGACTTTTGTTTTTGGATATTAAACCGTGTGCTGTGACCCTTGGTGCCTGGATCCCGTGTCTTCTGCTGCGCAGCCGACAACGCTACCTCACAGTAGATACAAGCAGCCATATCTAAAAAGTATATATTATTCATAAGAGAAAAATAAAAATAGAAAAGAGAAATAAAAAAGAATGTCAGAATATAAAACGGCAATTGGTACGCACACCACAAACCAATGCCTCCACCAGACAATTACAGACCGTGAGCAAAGGCAATTAGGTCAAAAAGGGCTTATAGCTGATCATATCATTCAGCCCTGCAGTTTTACTGTATCCAGAGTTATAATCCATTTGGCCTCTTTCTTAAATATGGCATTTCTGAGATCGCCCACTCTTGCACCAAGATAAACTGTATCAATGCCTCTGAATCTGAGCAACCGCCAATTGCAGTCATGACATTCCCTAAAATGTTTAGGGATGTTTTTTAGAAGCAAAATTTCTTCCGGTTTTGTGACTTTAGCCGCATTCCTGATATCATAAATGTGTTCCAGCATGCGTACCCGGAACTCCCGGGTAGTCAGGCCCACATAAATGAGGCCGCAGGGGCATATTGCCCAATAAATGATCCCAGTGGATCGATAGTTTATTGAATGTACAATTCTATAGGTATTCTCTCTAGAGGAATCCCAAAATTCACCTGTTCGATCCATCTGTGGGCAAGCCCCACAGTCCCCACAGGAGCGTGACCCCCATCTGGGACCCCTGTTTGTCCCGAAAGTGTTCCTGACTACTGGAATATAATGACTTTTCACAATTTGATCTTTTAATGTTTTGGATCTTTTTGGCGTTACTGCAGGTCCAGAGGTAAGTATAAGAGACAAATCGTTGTCAGTGAGAAGCACTGACCAATATTTTTTAATAATGGAGAACATCTCCCTCCATTGTCCATGATAGGGAGTGATGAAACGAACGGTATCATCATTCTTTTTAGGGTGAGTTTTTAACAGGGCATCACGTGGAGTATCCCTTGCTCTGGCATATCCCTCCTGTATAGGTTTTTCCCGATAATGCCATGCCCTAAATCTTCTTTTTAGATCCTCAGATTGTTGCTCAAATAAGACATTATCAGAACATACCCGTCGGGCCCGCAAAAATTGCCCTGTAGGAATGGAATTAATCACCTTTTTTGGATGTGATGATCTGGAACTCAAAAGTGAATTTACAGCCGTGGTTTTACGAAAAATATCTGTGCACAATGTTCCGTCCGTCCCCTTCAAAATTCGTACATCCAGGTATTCGATTTTTTCACTGCTGAAGACATAAGTAAGCTTGATGTTATTTATATTATCATTGAGTCGCTGCATGAAAATATCTAACTGATTAATCTCCCCCTGCCAAATCAAAAAAATATCGTCGATGAAACGCAGCCACATGTGAACTGCGCCCATCTCAGATGCTGGAAAGGATATGGACCGTTCCCATAGTCCAAGAAAGAGGTTTGCGTATGAGGGCACACAAGACGCCCCCATCGCAACTTCTCTCTGTTGGAGATAGACACGGTCCTTAAATAAAAAGAAATTATGAGATAAAATGAATTTAAGTAGAAGCAGGAGGAGATCAATCAGCTGCACATCCAACTCAGTGGATCGCAGGAAAAAATCAACAGCAGCAATACCATCCTCATGAGCTATAGAAGTTTATAGCGACTCAACGTCAGCAGTGACCATAATGATGTCAGACTCGAATGTAATGCCCTCCAGATGATTCAAGAGCTCTGTGGAGTCCCAAATGTACGACGGGAGGGTAGTAACAAGGGGCTGTAAATAATAGTCCAGGAACCTGCAAGCAGGCTCACATAGACTGGTTTTACCGGACACAATTGGCCTGTCTAAGATTTCTATAAAGAAAGTATTGCTTTGTATTTAATTCAAATAGGATTACATGGATAATGATTATGGAGTTTCTATGTAGGTTGTTCTGTTTCACTGAAGACTGTCTTTCATTTTCCCTTTCTTCCAAAAGAAATGTTTGTTTTTTTTTCCAGCAACTTAGACAGGGCTTAAGGGCGCTTTACATGCTGCGACATCGCTAGCGATGTCGCTAGCGATCGCACCCGCCCCCATCGTTTGTGCGTCACGGGCAAATCGCTGCCCGTGGTGAACAATATTGGAGGTACACGGCACACGTACTTACCTGCCTAAAGACGTTGCTGTGGCCGGCGAACAACCTCTTTTCTAAGGGGGCGGTTTATGCGGCGTCACAGCGACGTCACATAGCAGGCAACAAAGTGAAACAGAGGGGCAGAGAGCAGCCGTATGAACGTCACTCCAACCTCGTTGCCGGAGGACTCAGGAACGTTGTTGTTCGTCGTTGCTGGGGTGTCACACATAGCAATGTATGTTGCCTCAGGAATGACGAACAACCTGCGTCCCAAACGAGCAACGATATTTGGGAACTGAACGTGTCAACAATCAACGATTTGGTGAGTATTTGTGATCATTAGCGGTCGTTCGTAAGTGTCACACGCAATGACGTCGCTAACGAGGCCAGATGTGCGTCATCAATTCCGTGACCCCAGCGATATCTCATTAGCGATATCGTTGCATGTAACGCAGCCATTAGTTTTGGAAGACAAGTTATATTTTTGAATTTCACCATTGATTTTATCATATATCGCACTAGAAAATGGAAATTCCTTGTGTGATAAGTGACCTATCAACATAAGTCTACAGGTTAGTATAATAAAGGTACCGTATTTTCCAAATTGTAAGAAGCACTTTTTTCTCCCCAAAACTGGGGGCAAAATGGGAGTGCATCTTACAAAACGAATATGGCTTACCGGGATGGCGGTGCTGGAGTGGGATCATAGGAGACAGGGTCACAGGACGCGCTTGGGGGGTCATTGATCTACGGACGGGCGCCATTCAACTGCGCGCGGGTGGGTGTGGTGTCTCGGCATTGGGTGCATTGAGCTGACTGCCAGCTCCTTTGAATCGCCCATGGTTGACGCAATGAGCTTCAAGAAAATCGCCTCGGAGGTGGCGCGGGTGCAGATTGACGTGATTAATTTGAAGAAAATAGCCGCGGAGTCCTCTCTGTGCATGTGGTGCTTCCGCCGCAATTTTCTTGAAGTCCATCTAGTCAACCGTGGCCGATTCAATGGAGCCCACAGTCAGCTCAATGCACCTGCTGCTGAGACACCCAGTCTTGTGACATCCCTGCTGCCCACCCTCCCATAGATGAATGGCGCCCACCCGCAGATGCCACAGCCACCAGAAGTACACAATTTACAAAGCAATAATACCACAGCTAGGTAAGGCAATTCAACTCACATTTACTTCAATTGGATCAGAGCTGCAGTATCCAATAAAGTCCACTATGCAATTTAAGAACCTGTGCTTTTCCAGCTTTGTAAACTATGTACCTCAATCAGTTGTGAGACCTAAAAGACGAAAACTGTTAAAGAGTTATTCCCAACTTCATAGATAAGTATTTTTGAAAAGCAAGCACTTTTTAAATTTCTTGTTGCCTTGCAAACCGACCACTGTTGTTGACTAGCTTGTAAGCTCCGTGCTAAAGCTGGTTGGGATTTAATGATAACAGTGTGCTCCAGTGATCTCAGCTAGCTACAAAGCAATGCTTACAAGCTCAATAGAAAAATGCTTTGCATGTTCGGCCGTGGCTTACTGCTTACTGTTGCCAAATTGTGTCACTTTTACAGGAAGATTTTAATCACAGGAAAACTATTTGATGAAAATTGAATGTTTTTTTATCAAGCACTGGGGTCTCTTCAGATCATACAACATAAAAAAATAAGCTTTCCCCCCTCCAACCCTCCTCCCCTGTCTTTTCCCTCCATGTATAATTGTTTGACCTGGAAAATAAGTTTTACGATTTAGCTTTCCATGTCACAATAGGCTGTATAGAGTGAAATTTACAGCTTGAGAAAGCATGTGTATGTATGTTTTTATCTGTATGTTTATTGGAAAAAACAAATAAGAACAGTGTTTAAAAACATAGGATTTAAAAAAAATTATACTCACGTCATTGCTCACCTGTCCCACTGTCCCTGCAAATACCATCTGGTCCTTTTTGCCTCTTCTCTTTCCCTTTAATATCACACAAATCTACTTCAGGCTCTTCACTCCAGGTCATGGTTTCCAGCTCAATTAGGCCACAGACATCACTACGCACCATGCGGTCGCATTACAACATGCGCTATCATGGCATAGCACGCAGTTATTTATGAGGTCTAGGGAAGCCAGAAGTTATGGTCTGGAGTGAAGAGGCAGAAGAGGATGTGATCAGTGGGAGAAGTAAACAAGTTCAGGAAAGTGGAGGCTACAGCTGGCAGAGCAAATTGCAAAAAATCCGTATTTAGGAAATGTGATTGTCTTTTTTAAAGTTTGAGGAAACTTTAGTTTCACTCAAATAAATTCACTCATGTTTAGTGGTCAGTCTCCAAGGGCACCACGCTGTATACAAAAGAAAAAAGAAACATCCAACAATGCCTGTTATTGAAGATGGGAAAAATCTTTCAATGCTCTTGATTGTGACTTCTTATGAGTTATTGTTTTATTCAATAGCATGTACATACAGTATGTACTTCTTCATTTTAAAAGGAATCTGTCACCAGAATTTTCGCTATTAAACTAAAAGAATCTCTATCTGCAGCTCATGGGCTGCATTCTGTAAAGGTTCATCTTGCTACTGGCCCCTCTTTCAGACCTAAATAACAACTTTATAAAATATTACCTGTTGCTATGGTAATGAGGTTTGCTGGCCCGATGGGCGGGCTGTATTTCGTCCGTTAACCCTCCTCTTGCCGCTGTTTGCCATCCACAAAGTGTTCATTTACATAGATGAGGCTGCCGCCCTCATGTTCCTAGGTGCGACTGAAGTCTCACGCATGTGCAGTGGCACTATCGCGGGACAGCACTGTTTTCAAATCGCCAGCACCGGTGATGTTATTGCGCAGGCGCGAGATTATGGGCGGGTACTTGGATGACGCTGGTGATGACATTGTCATCACCAGCGTCATCCAAGTACCCTCCCAAAATCGCGCGCCTGCGCAATAACATCACAGGCGCTCGCAATTTGAAAACAGTGCTCAGTCCCGCAATAGTGCCACTGCGCATGCGTGAGATTATGGGCGGCTACATGGATGATGCTGGTGATGACAATGTCATCACCAGTGTCATCTAAGTACTGCCCATAATCTCGTGCCTGCGCAATAACATCACAGGCGCTCGCGATTTGAAAACAGTGCTCAGTCCAGCAATAGTGCAACTGCACATGCGCGAGACTTCAGGAGCACCTAGGAACATGAGGGCGGCAGCCTCATTTATGTAAATGAACACTGGGGGACGGCGAACAGCGGCAGGAGGGGGGATAACGGACGAAATACAGCCCTCCAACCGGGCTAGCAAACCTCATTACCATAGCAAAAGGTAATATTTTATAAAATTGTTATTTAGGTCTGAAAGGGGGGCTATTAGCAAGATGAACCTTTATAGAATGCAGCCCATGAGCTGCAGAAGGGGATTCTTTTAATTTAATAGCGAAAATTCTGGTGACAGGTTCCCTTTAAAGCTCTGGCTATAGTATGCTAAGGATTATTTTAATTTAAACTTTTTTTACACCAAAAGTGTTTCATAATCAGGTATATCATCTTAGAATGCAGCAGTTATCTGTTGGTTCTCTCTGTTCTTTTTCCCTTTTTTATTACTCAACAGGTTTATGGAACAGTATCTCAGTGATAAAAAAATGTTCAATAGTTACTAGGAGAGTTAAAATTACTTTTGTTTACCCTGTAAAATAAACATTACCAGCATAGTCATTACTTACATTACAAAAGATCAAGTCATTACTTTAGAAGCAAAGTCAGCAAGGAAAATGCTCAATTGCTTTCGTTGAGCAGTGTCATCCAGTTGACCAAATATAGTAGCAACATGACCTGCATTGTTTCTAAAACAGCAATCCCTACACATTTACAAGTATAAACTTGCAGTCATGGAATGGTTCTGGAGAATTACCTGGAAAGATTTTTTTCGTTCCTTGTAATTATTTTCTAAATAGATGACTGAAAGGTTAGTCCTGAATACACAATAATCATAATCCAAACAGTATTATAATAGTCTAATTGTTAGTAAAACTATGTCCCAAAGACAGTTTCCTATGAACTGAATTTGCACATTGTACTTGTATGAAATTTATTATATGATGGTGCCTTATCTCAGATATGAAAAGGTTTGTCTCATCAGAGAATACACCTTTCATTTTAAGTGTTTTTATTAATTTTTAAACCGATGTTTATTAATTTTTAAAACAATACAGTGAAAATGTAACAATTCAATCACAATGTAAAAGTAGTTATTTATATTAGGGAGGGTAGATATCCTGATAACTATGATGACGACTCACAAAGCGAATTTTCTGGCTATCAAGGCCTAAATGCAACAAACTTAAAAGAGAGGAGAGTGGGAAACAGAAAAAGTAATGGGAAGAGGGTTATTTCTAGAGATGAGCGCTCTTGATTGGAATAGATCGGAAAATTAAAAAAATTGTACAATCCTTGGCGGGATTGGGCCGGGATTGGCAAACTGAACATTTGAATGAAAAGTCGGAAGTTTGGATTGTACATTTTCAGTTTGTAGAAACCATCCTCTCCTGGCCCCAGCACCGCTATGTCATGTAATAGTATGGCTGTGATTGGCCAAGGAAATCACTGTAAAAAAAAAAAGAAGCAAAATGGTTAAAGCAGGACATACTTATGGACTCTCCCCGTGGCTCTAACACTACTTCTGGGGCCGCTAATTATCCCTCATACATATTCACTGCTTTCCTCACTCACCGGTGTTTCTGGCTGCAGGCAGACCACGCTCCCACCCTCTCTGACAGCGTTACACTGGTGTAAAATAAATAAATTTAAAAAATGTCTTGCGGTCTCCCCATATATTGATACTAGTACAGATAAAGCCCATGGCTACAGGCTGCAGGCTCCAGCCGTGTGCTTATCTTGGCTGTGTATCAAAATAAGAGCAACCACATGTGCCTTTTTTTTAATTATTTAAAAAATAATTTAAAACGGGGTGCAGTCCCCCCAATTGTGACACACAGCCAAGATAAAGCCCAACAGCTGGAGGTTGGTATTCTCAGACTGGGGAGGCTCATGGTTATTCGCCCCCACCAGCCTAAAAATAGCAGCCAGC
Organism: Anomaloglossus baeobatrachus; assembly: GCF_048569485.1. Classification (NCBI taxonomy): domain Eukaryota; kingdom Metazoa; phylum Chordata; class Amphibia; order Anura; family Aromobatidae; genus Anomaloglossus; species Anomaloglossus baeobatrachus. The sequence continues at coordinate 548,770,516 of NC_134354.1, read as the reverse complement.
ACCCGCACAGGATTTCCGCATCCATTAGATGCAACAATCCCAAGCCCTTCCCGATTGTCCTGGTGCGGTGGCACTCAGGGTAATAAGAGGGTAATGGAAGTCCACAGCTGCCACTAAGCCATGGATTAGTAATGGAAGGCATCTATGAGACCCCCCTATTACTAATCTGTAAGTGAAAGTAAATAAACACAAACACCGTAAAAATCCTTTATTTGAAGCAAGATACAATATAGCCGTACGCTGTCAGTTTAGATGTATCAAAGGTGGAATGATCATGGGACCTTGTGTGGATTACATTGGACCTGGTGTTTTGGGGATTAATAAAGTGATGAAAGAGGGTGGGTATTTTGTATTTTATATCAAATAAAGAATTTTTTCAGTGTTTGTGTTTATTTACTGCCATTATCCCCTTCTTATTCTGATTGCACCAGGGCAATCAAGAAGAGCCCAGTAAAGTTCTGGGATTGTCGCATCTAATGGATGCGAAAATCTTGGGTGGATGCAGGCTTCTATTTTTAGGCTGGGGCAATAACCAGGTCTCTCCAGCCTGAGAATACCAACCCCAAGCTGTTGGGCGTTATCTTGGCTGCTTATCAAAATTGGGGGGGACCGCATGCCGTTTTTTCTTAATTATTTGTTTAATTATTTTTTAAAAAAGTCGTTACTCTTATTTTGACACATAGCCAAGATAAGTGCACAGCTGAGGGCTGTAGCCTATAGCCCTGAGCTTTATCTGTGCTGTTATCAATATATGGGGGGATTGCACAGCATTTTTTTTAGTTATTTATTTTACAGCACTCTAACGCTGTCAGAGAAGGTGGGGGTGCAGCCTGACTGCAGCCAGAGACACTGGTGGGCAGGGAAAGAAGTGAATATGTATGAGGAATAGTGATGAGCGAGTACTAAAAAGCTCGGGTGCTCGAGGCTCGGGCCGAGCATCCCAAGATACTCGTGTACTCGGCCCGAGCAACGAGCCCAATGTTATCCTATGGGAGACCCGAGTATTTTTGTGAAATGACCCCCCGGCAGCATGTAGAAACCCTAAAAATGTCACAAAAGTCTCAGAAGAGTGCTCAAATGACATGGCAACAGCATGGGGAAGACCCCTTGAAGCATTTATCACTCAAAAGTCACAGCTGTGAACAATTTTGTCCGCGTTTTATGCCATTTTTACGGACTCACCAGAAAACCTTGCAAAATGACCCCAAAATGAATTTTCATGGCGGAAATGTTAAGGGGTCATACACAATAGTGAGATAGAGCTGGTGTATGTTACTTTTTGAGATTAATACATGAAAGATTTTACATAAACATTGTGTGGCACTCCGATGTCCAAAACGCACGTTTTGTGCTTTTTACTAGCGATGTCGGTCATTTTTTTTTTCATTCTATCTCCCGTCGGTCGGTCTCGCTCTGTCGGTCTCTCTCTGTCTTGTCTGTCCCCCTCTCACAGTCTGTCGGTCATTCTCCCCCCTCTCTCTTACTCACCGTTCCCCGATCACTGCTGCGGCACTGCACGGCATTCACACTGCTCCTGCGGCTTTTCCTCTTTTGAAAAAGCCGGCCGCTCATTAATCAATCTCGTATTCTCTGCTTTCCTGCTTTTCGGCGCCTATGATTGGTTGCAGTGAGACACGCCCCCACTCTGAGTGACAGGTGTCACACTGCACCCAATCACAGCAGCCGGTGTGTGTGTGTATACTGTGCAGTGAAATAAATAATTAAATAATTAAAAAAAACGGCGTGCGGTCCCCCCCAATTTTAATACCAGCCAGATAAAGCCATACGGCTGAAGGCTGGTATTCTCAGGATGGGGAGCTCCACGTTATGGGGAGCCCCCCACCCTAACAATAACAGTCAGCAGCCGCCCAGAATTGCCGCATACATTATATGCGACAGTTCTGGGACTGTACCCGGCTCTTCCCGATTTACCCTGGTGCGTTGGCAAATCGGGGTAATAAGGAGTTATTGGCAGCCCATAGCTGCCAATAAGTCCTAGATTAATCATGTCAGGCGTCTCCCCGAGATTCCTTCCATGATTAATCTGTAAATTACAGTTAAAAAACACACACACCCGAAAAATCCTTTATTAGAAATAAAAAACAATAACAAAGTCCCTCATCACCAATTTATTACCCACAACAAAGCCCTCCATGTCCGGTGTAATCCACGGTCCTCCAGCGTCGCGTCCAGCTCTGCTACATGCAGGTGACAGGAGCTGCAGAATACACCGCCGCTCCGGTCACCTCCACGCAGCTAATGAGGTGAGTATAGCGATCAGCTGCTGTCACTGAGGTTACCTGGATCCAGCGGTGGATGCAGCGGTGGCCGCGGGTAACCTCAGTGACAGCTCAGCTGATCGCGCTACTCACCGCCGCTCCGGTCAGCTCCATGCACCAACTGAGGAGAGTATAGCGATCAGCTGCTGTCACTGAGGTTAATCGCGGCCACCGCTGGATCCAGCGGTGGCCGCGAGTTACCTGACTGACAGCAGCTGATCGCGCTTCTCACCTCAGTTGCTGTGTGAAGCTGACCGGAGCGGCGGTGAGTAGCGCGATCAGCTGCTGTCACTGAGGTTACCCGCGGCCACCGCTGGATCCAGGTAACCTCAGTGACAGCTCAGCTGATCGCTATACTCATCTCATTAGCTGCGTGGAGGTGACCGGAGCGGCGGTGTATTCTGCAGCTCCTGTCACCTGCATGCAGCAGAGCTGGACGCGACGCTGGAGGACCGTGGATTACACCGGACATGGAGGGCTTTGTTGTGGGTAATAAATTGGTGATGAGGGACTTTGTTATTGTTTTTTATTTCTAATAAAGGATTTTTTCATGTGTGTGTGTTTATTTACTGTAATTTACAGATTAATCATGGAGGGTGTCTCATAGACGCCTGACATGATTAATCTAGGACTTATTGGCAGCTATGGGCTGCCAATAACTCCTTATTACCCCGATTTGCCAACGCACCAGGGTAAATCGGGAAGAGCCGGGTACAGTCCCAGAACCGTCGCATATAATGTATGCGGCAATTCTGGGCGGCTGCTGACTGATATTGTTAGGGTGGGGGGCTCCCCATAACGTGGAGCTCCCCATCCTGAGAATACCAGCCTTCAGCCGTATGACTTTATCTGGCTGGTATTAAAATTGGGGGGACCGCACGCCGGTTTTTTTAATTATTTATTTATTTATTTTACTGCACAGTATAGACACGCCCACCGGCTGCTGTGATTGGGTGCAGTGAGACACCTGTCACTCAGCGTGGGGGCGTGTCTCACTGCAACCAATCATAGGCGCCTGTGGGCGTGGAAAGCAGGGAATATGAGATGGCTGTGTACAGAGCACAGCGCGCCGGCCGGTATAAAGGCTCGGTCACGCTGTGCAGGCCGGCCAATCACTGCAATTCCACAACTAACAGGGCTGTGGCATTGCAGTGGTCTGCCAGCCAATCCCTGCATGAGGGCTGGCTCTCAAAAGAGCGCCAACATGCAGAAATGAAGACCACGAGTAAAGCACGAGTATCGCGAAATTACTCGGTACCCGCCGAGTAGCCCGAGTACAGTGATACTCGTGCGAGTACCGAGTAGTAACAAGCATACTCGCTCATCACTAATGAGGAATAATTATTGACCCTAGAAGTAGCATTAGAGCCGCGAGGAGACTCGGTTAATATGTCCTGATTTATTCCTTCCTTATTTTCTTTATTTTTAAGCTCCCCTACACCATTTGCAGCCCTCCTACACCAATTTATAACACATAAGGTTTTCCTCCCATTGAATTCAATGGGTTCGGCTAGGATTGTTGATTGGATTGGTTAACCCCAGCAGGTTCAGCGATCCTGACCTGATCAAATCCTTGGAAGAATCGCTCATCTCGAGCTACCTCTCTCCCTTAAGTCAAATTGTGCCTTCCAGTTACATAAAAATCCTTGAAAGTCAGGTGAGGTTGATACGTCTGATTGTTAATTAAACTTAGAGGAATCTGAAGATTTATTCCCCATCGTTATTATTTGACTATAGTTGAGTGAGTACCTAACTATTTGTTCTCACTATACTCATTACAAGTACTGTCTAATACTCGCGTATTTGTTCTGAATAATGTGTGTGCAATACAAGTCAGTGGGGAAAAACTTTCAAAGTAACGAGTAACCCGAATGCTATACTAGTCATGCGAATAGCAAATAGTGCGGAATTCAGGTTACTCGTTACTTTGTGAGCTTTCCCCATTGACTTCCATTGCACGCGCTATTCAGAATGAATACGTGAGTATTAGACAGTACTCGTTATGATTATAGCGAGTACGAATAGTTAGATACTCACTCAACTCTATATTTGACCCATTTCTTTATTCGATTCCAACATGGACGGTAGCTCAGTATCTCTTTAGTGTGTTGGTATTACCTACTGTATGTGCATCTGTAAGAAAATATTGAAAGATTCCTTTTTTACTAAAAGAAATAGATCCAGAAAGCATAAATAAGAGGGCAAATGGGCGAGATTTATGGACTCTGATACCGTAGATGTTGAAAAGCTTATCTCAAAATACTTTAAATATAAAGCAATATATAAAGCCACCAAATACAGAATGTACCGTGATACACTTCTCTACATTCCCTCCCACAACAGTCATAAACCAAGCAAAAAGTGGAATAGAGATAAGATGTGCATATGTATCATGTTGTTAGCAGTTTATAGTTTATGATTTCACTTTAGAACCAACTAAAATCAGCTGTAATATTAAGATGCAGGGACGTAACTGAATGGGTGCAGAGGTAGCATTCATACCCAGGCTCTGGAGCCTTGAGAGGCTCAAAAGCTTCTTTTGACCCATATTAGAAAGCCAACAAGACCTGTTGGGGACCCTGTTGGTGATTTTACATTGGCCACAGCAAGCTTCAAATTATGCCACTTCAAAGAAGTTTATATTCAGAAGTAGACTGGGTCTCCGTTTTAAGGGAAAGAACTTTTATTATTTTCATATTGATAGTAGAGCATATGGACAAGGGTTGGGTTCATTAGATAAATTCTTTAACATTAAATTTTAAGATCATTTCATTTTCTTATCAAATAAGTCTTCTGACCAATAATTTAAATTAATTTGCTTAAATTATAAACAGTGTATTTAAAAACAGTATTTTATTAAAGAAATTTAAAAATACACTAATCCAAACACAAAAGGACTAAAAAACACAGTTAAACAATAATCCCTTCCACTTACTAGGAACGAGGAACTAACGTGGGGGTATGGCAGACTCTCCCTAGCGTGGAGTACCCGTACCTATCAATGGAGTTTAAACACCCTACTTTATTTGGTGCCACCTTTCCTTGACAGTTGTCCCTTATTATCCCTATACTGACTATGCTATTACACCATGAAAACAAAATACCTGTGGGACAAGATTATATATCACTCACTTATCTCAAAAAACAATCTTCATAAAGGACACCCTGTAGGAATTAGAGTCAATGAACCAAAGACTCTATACTTACTCAACGCATTTCCCTCCACTCATTTATTTGGGGTTCATCAGGAGAATGGAAATGGCAGGATTGTTTAAAAGAAAATCAGTCCAAAATGAAATACCCATCCATTTTATAATAACTAGGATCTCTGCACCTAATAGCTGGAATAGAGGTGCCATAGCGTATTATCTCATACAGTGCCCTCACTTTGCTCTCCCCTCTCATTATCAAACATTGCTGACCTTTATATACCCTGTTTTTCCAAAAATAAGTCCTCCCCCAAAAATAAGCCCTAGCAGGAAATTTCAGCATTTTCGGTGTAAGGCTTAAATATAAGCCCTACTCCAAAAATAAGCCCTAGTCAGATCGCGCACACAATCAGATCGCACACCCACACGCATAAGATCGTGCACCTACCCACACAAACATCAGATCACACACACACCATCACACATCAAATCACACACAGACAATCACACATCAAATCACACACAATCACACATCAGATCACACAGAAAATCACACATCAAATCACACACACAATCACACATCAGATCACACAGAAAATCACACATCAAATCACACACGCAATTACACATTATATCGCACATACTCACCACATCCGGCAATACCAACTGCTTCTGGCCGGCAGGGGAACCTGGGACGCAGTGCAGTGGAGTGCGAGGACTTGTGGTGCAACGTATGAAGGACCTGGGGTGGAACGCATCAGTGCATTCCACCACAGGTCCTTGCATTCTAGTGTACTATCTTCCCCTGCCGGCTGGAAGCAGTCAGTATTGCCAGATGTGGTGAGTATGTCTGCAATCTGATGTGTGATTGTGTTTGCGATCTGATGTGTGCGTATGAGTATGGTATGAATATCTGTGTGCGCAATCTGATGTGTGTGTGTTGGCCAGAAGTAGGGGAGGACCATGTGGAGCATACCTGCTGGGAGCGCCTGCCGAAGATCGCAGGACAAACTTTGGAGTCATGCAGACATCCGGAGTCTGGCAAGTATGATTCTCCTGGGAAGGGGAATCTGCTTTTCTATGGTTAAACTTACCCCCAACTGTATTTCCTCGAGAATAAACCCTACCCCGAAAATAAGCCCTAGTGCTTTTTCGGGTCAAAAAAATATAAGACAATGTCTTATTTTTTGAAAAACAGGAGTATCATTTACGGCTAATGATCATGATGGTTAAACCAAAGATATCCAGTGGGGGCCATACATGCCCCTGGTACCATATGGGTGCAAGTAATGTTGCCATATGCGCAGATATACCTCCGGAGTTGGCATTTTTAATTACCTCCCAAACTGGATTGACGCTATCCAGGCCAAAAATGCGTTCTCCCTCCCGGACTGGATATTATGCTATCCCAGCGAGAGAGATGCCTATGGTGGAATGCAAATGCCCTGAACAAACTGGAAATTACCTTACAAAGGCCACAAAGCTGGGTGCGAGTGGAACACTTATGCACTCCACTCACCAGAAGTAAGAGTAAGTTCACACAGTGCGTTTGTCACGGCGTTTTTGCGCAGTTTTTGGGTGCGTTTTTGCTCAGAAAACTGCATGACTTTGCTTCCCCAGCAAAGTCTGAGTTTTCATTTTTGCTGTCTGCACACAGTGTTTTTTTTCAGCTGCGTTTTTGTGGTGCCACAAAAACGCAGCATGTCAATTATTCCCGCGTTTTCCACTGCGCTTTTCATCCATTGAGTGCAATGGGATGTTGAAAAACGCAATGAGAAACGCAAATAGCTGCGTTTTGGTGCATTTCTAAGACCAAAAATGCAGCTATATACGCAGGAGGTGGGTAGTAAAGTGACATGTACAGGAAGAGGATTCCTTCTGTCAGTAAACACAGAAGCGTGAATCCTCCCGGTACCGTCACCGCCGCTTCCACCTCCCATCCTGTGCATGTATGCTGCCGTGCGGCGCCATGTACGGGCGGGAGGTGGAAGCGGCTGCGAAATCAAAAGTGAACAGTAGAAAAAAAAAAAGTCATACTCACCTGTCTGCAGCCTCCCGGTGCCATGCCCGCTCCCAGATCCTCCCGGTACCGCCGCTCCGGGTGTGTGCAGTCTCCCCGGGTACGTATGCCTGCAGGATGCAGGACCTGGTGATGGATCACCTGATGCAGTCACCTGACGCGTCAGCTGATTGTAAGTCTCGGGCTGACGCCAGCGCCCGGCCGGTTATCAGCGGATGCGTCAGGAGACTTCATCCCTGATTACCGGCAGCTGCTGCAGCGATCGGACGGGATCAGACTCCACTCCAGGAGCTGCCGGTAATCAGCACATAAGTGAGTTGGTTTGTTTTTTGTTTTTTTGTTTTTTTTTGCACCGATGCATCTGCTGATTGTATAAATGGCTTTTATACAATGAGCTGATGTGTCTTGTGATTCAGGCACTTGATCCTGACACATCATCTGATCGCTTTGTCTTCTAGCAAACTGATTAGATGATATTGGATCTGGATTGGACGGTGCGGGACCCTTGACCCAGGATTACTGCGGAGGGGGGTTCTTTATTTCAATAAAGATGGAGTCACTAATTGTGTTGTGTTTTATTTCTAATAAAAATATTTTTCTGTGTGTTGTGGTTTTTCTATCGTTACTAGAAATTCATGGTGGCCATGTCTAATATTGGCGTGACACCATGAATTTCGGGCTTAGGGCCAGCTGATAATATACAGCTAGCCCTAACCCCATTATTACCCAGTGAGCCACCCCGGCATCAGGGCAGCTGGAAGAGTTGGATACAGCGCCAGAAGATGGCGCTTCTATGAAAGCGCCATTTTCTGGGGTGGCTGCAGACTGCAATTTGCAGTGGGGGTGCCCAGAAAGCATGGGCACCCTGCACTGTGGATTCCAATCCCCAGCTGCCTAGTTGTACCTGGCTGGACACACAAATTAGGCAAAGCTCACGTCATTTTTTTTTTTAATTATTTCATGAAATTCATGAAATAATTAAAAAAAAAAGGGCTTCTCTATATTTGTGGTTCCCAGCCGGGTACAAATAGGCAGCTGGGGGTTGGGGGCAGCCCGTACCTGCCTGCTGTACCCGGCTAGCATACAAAAATATGGCGAAGCCCACGTCATTTTTTTTGTTTGGGGGGGGCAAAGAAATCCTGCATACAGTCCTGGAAGGAGGATGCTGAGCCTTGTAGTTCGACAGCTGCTGTCTGCTCTCCTGCATACACTATTGGATGGAGGATGCTGAGCCTTGTAGTTCGACAGCTGCTCTCTGCTCTCCTGCATACACTATTTGATGGAGGATGCTGAGCCTTGTAGGTCTGCGCCCCCTGACTCTCCCTCCAGCATACAGTCCTGGATGGAGCATGCTGAGCCTTGTAGTTCTGCAGCTGCTGCCTGCTCTTCTGCATACAGTATTGGATGGAGTATGCTGAGCATTGTAGTTCTGAAGCTGTCTGCTCTCCTGCATACACTAGTGAAGAATGAAGAACATATTGAAGAAGGAAATGACATCAGACCTTTTTTTTTTGTTCACTGATAAAAAAACGCATAAAGACGCAGTGAGCAAAAACGCAGCAAAACGCAGCAAGAAACGCACCAAATCGCGGCAAAATGCGCACGTTTTTTGCCGCGGGTGCGTTTTTGTGCGGTTTTTGCCGCAAGAAACGCACAAAAACGCAGCGTCAAAAAAACGCAGTGTGTGAACCTAGCCTAAGAACGAAAAGCAAAACAACCAGCTATCTTGGTTAACCTATAATTTGGAACAGTGCTGCCAATGTGTTACCGGGGCCAATATTAAATTATCTCCCAGAACTGGATGTAGTGTGGTCCTTGTCAGGGGTGTACTTAAGATGGAATGCAAATGTGCTTCACCAACAAAAACACCTAAAGAAAGAATGTACCTCAAAGTGGAATGCACATGTGCTCTACTAGCCGGAGATAACAGATAAAAAAAAACAAATAAGACAGGTGGAGTATAGTTTTGTTACATTAAACATAGACATATTGTAGGTAATAATAGAAAAACACATACATACTTGTGGGGGATAATCATAGACTATGTTTATCTAGAATAGCATTATATTGTCAGATAGGTATAATGACTAGTGCTAAATTGGAGGGATGCAAATGTCCACACTTCAATGACGTTAAAACCAATACAATCCAAATCCCCATTGTGGACAATTCTAACATGTCAGGAAAATGATGTGTCCCTCTTATTTCTAATACCACCAATGTGTACTGTTCACCTATTCTCGTCTATAATTCCCTCTTCGTCTTCCCAATATAATCAAGGGGTAAGTGCAAGTAGCCACATAGACTACTCCCTCAGTACTGCAATTTACAAAATCCCCTTGAGCATACATGACCCCAGTAGCAGCGCTGACAAAATCCTTACTCCGGGTGACCCATCTGCAAAATTTGCAGTGACCACAATTATGGGTTTCCACTACTTTCCTGTCTAACCAGATACCGGTAGGAGTCGGTGACTGATAAAAGCTATGAACCAATCAGTCACCTAAGGATCTCCCCTTTCTGAATGTTATAGATGGGTAAGGAGTAATAAATCTCTCATTACTAAGGTCTGCTCTCAAGATCCCCCAGTGTTTCCTGAGTATTGACATCAATTGTTGGTTGCAGTTGTCATAGGTGCCTATGTGTGTGGTCATTCCATTGTTCTCTTTGGACTGTGGAGTCAATAAGATCTCCCTTTTAGCTACCACTGCCTGTTTATAGGCATTGGTCAGTGTGTATGATGGATAGCCCCTGTCTATGAATCTGGTCCTAAGCTCCCTGGCCTGTTCATGAAAGGACTGGTCATCTGAATAATTGTGCCTGAGTCTGAGGTATTGCTTTCTTTATACCCCCCATTTTAAGGGAACTGGATGATGGCTAGACCAATGCAACAAGTTGTTTGTTGCAGTCGGTTTTCTGTGTATCCTTGTTTGTATTCATCCCTACTTATCTTTCCTTAACAAAACATCCAGAAAAGACAGTTCCTCTTTGTGAATTTCCAATGTAAAGAAAAATCCTATGTTGTTATCATTATGCTCTCTGACAAAACTGACAAAATGATTGTACCGTCCCCGTCCATTGGACAAGGACGTCGTCAATAAAACGTCCCCAGTAGGTCAAGTGACCAGCCCATTTATACACTGGTTCATGAAAAACCACAGTATCTTCCCACCAGCCTAAGAACAGATTTGCATACAATGGGATACATGGACTTTCCATCCCAGTGCTCCTGAGCTGGTGGTAATACTTTTTTTATCAAAAAGTAACAAACTATTAGTTAATACATACTCCAGTAGGTCCAGCACAATTAAATTGTGCCTCTCAAAGTGTACACCTCTCGTACTCAAAAAATAATTAACAGCCCTCAAACCTGCCTCATGGGGAATAGAACTTAATAGTGACGCCACAACAATGGATGAAAAATAGATATCATCCTCCATAGTAATGCCATCTATTTTAGTTAGGATATCACCAGTGTCCCTGATATACAAAGAAAGGGAGGTGGCAAACATCCTTAAAGCAATGTCTACGTATATACCCACATTCTGAGTCAATGAATAGATTCCTTTTAAGGGGGTAACACCCTTATGAATTTTGGGTAAGGCATAGAATGTGGGTATTACTGGACACTTCTGGGTCATAAACTCCACTTCATTCTTAAAGGTAAGCAGTTGGTTCAAGGCTGCATAAGTATGTGTTGGAGTTTCTCGTAAAAAATTGGGGTAGGATCACTACCCCAAATACAATAACTCTCCTGATTGTGAAGGAGCCCATATTACATGGATCAATACTTGTCATGATTCAAGAAGACAGTATTGCCTCCTTTATCTAAGGGCTTTATAATAAAGCTCTCATTGTTGCTTAAAACTATTAGGGATTCCAGTTCCTCACAATTTAAGTTAGAGGGAGAATGGAATCTAGAGATCTGTAGGAGCCTGAGTTCCTCAGTGTAGATATCTTTACCACAGTTGTTACTATCAAGATCTCCCCTAGGGGGTAATCTACTACTTTTATTCTTAAATTTAGGGAACTAGACCTAATACCTAATAGAACTTATAATCTATTTCCCTCATCCTGAAGAATCCATTAGAATATCAAATGTTTGTCCTCATTCATGATACCAAAGAGGCATGTTTTGCCTCATCGGCAGTTTGTAAGAATTTTTTCCATTTCAATTTCCTTCCAAATAGGGCTATATCCTTAACCCATGTAGTGGAATCAAAGCTCTCTACAATGTATGGGTACAAAGGACAACCCCTTCTTCAAGACTAATATGTCAATTTCAATGAGGGTATGGGAGGAGAGATTAATGATTTGGTTACTCATCTCCTTCCTCTCTTATTTCCCCTTATTGACTGTGCCTGTGTTCTTGGATCATATTGAAATGTCTTCTGCTTTAAAAGGGGGGCCCACAGAGGAGGTTGTAGGTGAAATAGAGGATGAGGCATTCATTTCCTTTCCCTTCAATCTTGCTCTCTGATATCTGTTCTTTCTTTTATTATTATTGTAGGGGGGTCTTTTAGTGAATATAGGTGCCCCTCAATGTTTTCTCAGTCTCAGAAGATTCTTGATCCGATGACGATGGATCAGCCTGTGGGAGTGGTCCTCCAGTAATAAAACTATATTCCTTATACTCTCTGAACTCCACAAGGTCTTTAATAAATTTATTATGCTTCTATCCCTCAGAGACTTGTGGAACTGCTCAACTGAACTCTGTAGGAGGTTTTCCTTCCTGGGGAATTCTGGATCAGATATATATTTAAGAGAGTGTTCAATTTGTTCAGTTTGTCTCGTAGTTGTCTTAGTTAGCATATGTTTCTCCTCTGCTAACAGTAGTTGCACAAATCGACTGATGTTGCCTTTGATTCCCTCTCCCACTGCTTCAATAAAGCTGGGCTCCTAGATCTCAATGCTGGAATAATTCCTACAGGGCGTTGTCCCTTTTGAAGATCAGTTTTTGAGATAAGTGATATTCCATCTTGTCCCACAGGTATTTGGTTTTCATGGTGTAATAGCATAGTGAGTATAGGGATAATAAGAGACAGCCATCGAGGAATGGGGGCATCAAATAAAGTAGGGTGTTTAAACTCCATTGATAGGCAGGGGTACTCCACGCAAGGTTCAGTCTGCAATACCCCCCACATTAGTTCTTCATCCCCAGTAAGTGGAAGGGATTGTTGTTTAACTGTGTATATTTTAGTCCTTTTTGTGTTTGGATTACTATATTTTTAAATTTATCTAATAAAATACTGTTTTAAATTACACTGTATATAATTTAAACAAGGTATTTTTCTGGTAGTGCCTGATTTTTTTTTTGACATTTTTTAGAATTTCAATCATTTAAATTTCCATCAATCAGAACTATCACTATTGTTCTGATACTGAAAGGATATTGACAAAAAGGGTTTTCCAGGTCTTTGTTAATAAATCTTAAATAGTTTACCCACTTTTAGGAAACCTATATCTATATTCATAATTCATTGTAAAAAAACAAACAAAACATAAACAAACTGTGCTTTGCCTACCTCCCCTAGGTCCTGTGTGATGTCTCTGCCATAGTTCAGGTCTCCTTTGTTTGGCTGCAGCAGTGACATCACATGGACATCATTTTAGCCAATCACTGAGCTCAGAGGCTCATGCTGTTTCTATGGGCTACAGTGTTTAGCTGCAACATTGTCGATGTGACAGTGGTAGAGAGACTACACTAACCAAGCTAGGGTAAGTAAAGGACAATTTGTAAAACTTTTCTGAGAGGGAACATCCCCCTTTTGCTCATTGTATGTGCTTTGAGATTCAATTGCAGATTAAATCCCCTATTTTTGAATTTTGTTAAGGACATTATCTCCCCCAAAAAAAATTCAATACAATGTTGAAATATATTAGCAAAACCCTTGATATACCGTTCATATCACATTTATTTGCAGCCACATATAGACCATTTTTTACAGATATTTCTTGACAATTTATAAAAAATTCCTAGTTTCCGGTAAGGAATAATTTAGATCAGGAGAAAAGATAAGATAGACACATCTGTACTCAGAAAGTTAAATAGTTAAATGCAGAGGTGGAAGATCCATTTATACTTAGTACATGTTCTATTAAGTAGTGTTAGTCTTCTAGAGAATTACCAGATAGCTAAATATATCAGAAGCAAATTCATTCTTGACATTATAAGTTTTTGTTGTGTGACATGTCCATACAGACTCTTCTCTGCATATTGTCCCTTAGACCAGAAACAGAAAATATTTTCTACATGTTGGAAAAAGATGAATACTTCTAGGAGGAAGGCCATACATTGACTCCATTGGAATCATTTAGGTGACAAGATTTCTATTAGTAGTGCTCGATAGAGTGAACTGTATAACTGTGAACTTAACATTACTGTGGTGGCCTGGTATTTGCTGCAATGTTTATGTTTCTTTATTATTATGTATTTAAGGTCTATCTGGTGAAGAAATGAATTGCAAGTATAGAAGTAATGCATCAAACGCTTCCATACCAAGAAACAAAGAAAATTCCAGCAGCCAGGTATGTTATTATAAGTCCATACTTATTTGTCTTGTTTTGGTATAGTTTCAGGTAAATAAAGCTTGATAACAAAAAGTTATCCATTTGGAGCATTGACCCCTTCACCCCCGGGTGGTTTTTCGATTTCGTATTTTGCTCCACTTCTTATGAGAGCAATAACTTTTTTTTTTCCGTCAATATAGCCATATGAGGGCTTGTTTTGGCGGGCTGAGTTGTACTTTTGAACAAAATCAGTAGTGTTACCATGTAGTGTACTGGAAAATGGGAAAAAAAATCCAAGTCCAGTAAAATTGCAAACAAAGTGCAATTGCAGAATATTTCTTTGGGCATTTTATTCACTGTGTTCACTATTGGGTAAAACTGATGTGTCGGTGTGATGCCTCAGGTCAGTATGAGTTTGTAGATACCAAACATGTATACTTTTACTTTTATCTAAAGAGTTAAAAAAAATCAGAAGTTTGTCCAAAAAAAGTAGCACTTTTGGGTCCATTTTATGAAACCTGAAGTGTTCTTATTTTTCGGGCTCGGTGACGGCTTATTTTTTGAGCTGACAGTTTTAATTATTCCATTTTGTGCGGAGCACGCTGTTTTGATCTCCAGTTATTGCATTTTAAAAAAATTTAGCAGCAACCAAAAAATGTAATTTTGGTGTTTGGATTTTTTTCTCACCACACCGTGTACTGATCAGATTAATTGATTTTATATTTTGATTTGACATTTCTGAAAGCAGCAATTCCAAATATATGTATATTTCTTATTTGTTTAACTGTTTTATTTTCAATGGGGCGAGTGGTGGGGTGATTTGAACTTTTAGGTTTTAATTTTTTTCATATTTTTAAAATTTGTTTTACTAAATTTTTAATTTATTTTACTAGTCTCCTAACTTTATGGACCAGAAATCTGATGGCTTGTGCATTTCTGTTGATCAGAGCTGTACAGCTTTGATCAGCAAAAATACACTGCTCCTTTAAGAGCCACTGCTCTCTCGGCTCTTACAGGAAATACAGAGACCTGTTGCTACCATGGTAACCATTGGCTCTCTGTGTTCGGGTCATGGGGTCGCTGATGTTGGTGAGGAGCGGCGGGATTCCCGCCGTGGCCATTTAAATCATGCTGTCACATTTTGACAGCGCGATCTAACTGGCAAGCAGGCGTGGGTGGATTGTGGATCCACCCATGCCTGCCTGTTAGCTCCAGATGTCTGCTGGTCAAATCAGCAGACATGTGCAGGGACCACCACTGCTCATCGCCGGAGCCGGCGATGATTGTTACCACAACACGACTGATGACGTACCAGTACGGTACATCATCAGTTTTGAAGGGGTTAATAGTGGATTCCCTTAAAAAAGCCAAATAGCATAAGCTATTTTTTGCATGCAAGATTAAGAACACCAAGACAAAAACCTCCAGCCCCTACTGTGTAAGTGGGGTCCTTAAGACATCATTGGTGTCCATCTTGTCATAGAGGTGTTACCTGTCATTGTAATCTTCCCTGTGATAATAGGGAGACTTCTGAAAAGTCATTTGTACAGAAAAGAAGGTCTGAGTATAAAATAGCCAGTTTGACAATTGCAAGATTTTTTAATTTATGTTTTAATACAGACTGCGATATGCAAAAATAACTGACAAAACGTAAAATAAATTAAGACAAAAACCTGATTTAAACAATAGGTAATTTTCTGATTACTTGCTCTTTAAGTGCTTTGTTAGTCTTTAGACATATCCAGTAATGGTCTTCTGCGTGTGATGGCTACTTACTGCAGTGAAATATCATAAATGATTGTATTGCAGCAAGTTAAAGTTCATTGTAATGATATTTTCAAGTAAATTCCATCCACAAATTAGTAGCTTTAAGGAAACATAATAGAGTATTCACAGCATCAATATTCATTTTGCACTTATTAAACACAGCATGAAAGGGATATGTGGCAAATGTTTAGTAAATAAATAAAATGCCCATGCTGTATCTTATTGCCATAATTCCTGATAAAACAATCATTATATTTACTACCTTAATGACAGCCTAGAACACAACCATGTATCTCCAGGAGCCTTCTTTAGTGCTTCCAATAACTCTCCATAGAGTCGTTTGTCTGATGTTTGTTTTAAATCTGCTTAATTAATGTAACAGTGTTGGATCTTAGTATGATTACCAACATATGGCTTGTTTAATCCAGAGCAAAGGAAAAAGGGAAAAACCTCTGCTGGGGTATGAAGTCTCCAGTTCTTTCACTAATGATGGCAGAAAGCTGGCCTTTTACTAGCATACACCCTGCCTTTTGCTACAGTAGTGTTGTATAATGCTTCGCTGCATTTTGAGTGTTTGGGATATATAATGTTTCTGTTGATATTTTACAGTCACAATAATGTTTCAATAATTTATTAGCATTTGAACATATGTTTCCTCTGATTGTTATATTAATGGTCCTTAGCAGAAGAAAATACATAAAATCCCAGTGCTTAAATTTAACTAGACTTCATATAAAGATATGATTGTTAAATCAATGAAGCAGGGACTGTAAAGATTTTAATACAGGCATCCTAAAAAAAAAAAAGCGTTCACTGCCAATGCTTCTGTCTCATGCAGCTCCTAGCTTTCTCATCTAAATGTGATGGTTTTATTTGTTGGTTCAGATGGATACAACTGCAGGGAACAGAATGTCAGAGTATACAGCTCTGAAGTTTTATGTTTGGTTAATATGCAGGGAGACCTATATTGTTTTGTCAGTGATTAACAGCCAAAATAAAGTAGAGGCACAGGGATGTGACAGTAATTGAAAGCATTAACACATTAGTTATTGTTTTCTTGGTTTCTAATTTTATGGCATATTTAGAGTTTTACCATTTAAAATCATTCTTTGGAAAAAGGATAGGCAAAGTGCAGCCGGTGGGCCACAACGGACCCTCGGCTATTCCAGTCCAGCCCATGAACCGAGACAACCAAAAGGGCTGAAATCAGTGGCCCGCGGACTGCACCATACCGTCTACCGCCACCCATCCATTGACACCACACGTTTTCCGATGTTACTGATCTTGCATCCTGACAGCGGTAAATATATCGGTGGAAGGGGGTCACTGCTCCATGTTCCTCCAATCAGCGGGATTCATAGCAAACATAATGATGGTGCATCAGTTCACCAGAGGCCAGAGTAAGGCAGCAACGGAATGGGAGCGAAATGAGTATGTAGTGCTTTTTTTTTTTTATGTGTATGGAATGTTTGCATGTATGTAGAAGGCTGTGTGGGGGTTCATATATTATATAGGAGGCTATGTGGGGCTCATAATGTAAATAGGAGGCTATGAGGGCTCATAATATATATGGGAGGCTATGTGGGGGCTCATAATGTATGTATGAGGTCATACTGTACACTGACAAGCAAAAGGGTAACAATGCTTTGAGCTTTGGACTTTCAAGTTTCATATCTCATCATCCAGTACAGCTTTGAGCATGAGACGACGTTTATTTTATAGACAATGATCTTTGCTATCCATATGTAAATTTGACTTGCTACTATTTAGCATATAATTAGTTCTGCAGATACTTGTCTTGTCACTGCATTTATCCCGTTTTGCTCCTAAAAATCAAAATTTTTACTTTTATTATTTTGTTTGTATTTTGTAAATCCACCTTTGGCTTACAACACTACCTGAAGTCTTGTATGATGCTCACATATAGCTTAGCATTGAGACTACCATTGATCTTGGTCAAGTATCCAACATGTTTTCCTGTGAACATCTTCATATAATCAGAATTCCTCCAGACAGTTCCGTCAATTTCTCAATCCATTACTTCCTTTTTGTTTCTTCAGACCTATTTGCACTCATCAGTGCTTAGTCTATTGACTTTTATCTCTTTGCTCAGTATCACCCATTTCTAATCTTTTACTGTCCACTTTTTGAACTTTCTTGCAAACTTGAGCAAACACTTCTTGTGATCAAATTGGTGTTGATTCTTTAGCACTTTTTTTGGGCCACCATTACAGACCTATGTAACAAGTGTCATACAGTGCTTGCATGGACATCTATGATCTCCCTAGTACGAAGCATACCAACCTTTTCCACTGCCATATTTGAACTGATAAACCTTGTGATGAGCTGATTTGTTGCCTCTGATATTTTGTCCGGACATAGACCTCTTAGCTTCTGAATGGATGGACGGACTTCATATTGTATTCTTCCAACTGTCATTGCACAAACATGATGCAGTTTGGCAATTTTCTTGGCTGAGAGACTGCTATCAATGAGCATCAATGACCTGCATGATGCTGTTTCTTTTTTCTTGGGAAATGATGAGATATGGAGCCTGAAAATCAAATCTTCAAAACATTGTTACCCTTTAGTTCATCAAAGTATATAGGAGGCTATGTGGGGTGCAAAATGTATGTAGGAAGCTATTTAGCGGCTTATACAGTATATTAGGCTAAATGGGATTCATAATGTATGTAGGAGGCTATGTGCGGGCTCATAATGTGTATAGGAGGCTATATGGGGCTCATAAATTACTTGTGGCTAAATGGGGGCTCATACTTTATTTAAGAGGCTTCATGGGGCTTATCTAATATATAAAGCTCAGTGTATGTGTGTATGTGTGTATGCCTGTATGTGTGTGTGTATGTCCGCTAAAGGAATCCGCATCGTCGCATGTACAATCATGAAATTTTGCACAGACACTCCGTGTGACTCAGGGAGCGTCATAGACTATGTTTGGGTGGGAAAATTTAACCCCGCACTTTCCAGTTACTCTACAAAAATCCTGCAGCCATTAAACTGAATGAAGCTGGGAGCTGTAGTAGGCTATAAATAGCAACTGTCAGTGGTTGCTATAGAAACAAAATAAACTGTTAGTATAAGATAGGATAGACGGATAGAGAGAGACAGAAAAAGACAGACAGACATAGAGAGACAGCCGGAAAAAGAGACAGCCGGGGAAAGAGACAGCCGGTTAAAGACAGTCAGAGAAAGAGACAGCCCTGTCAAGAGACAGCCCTGTCAAGAGACAGCCCGGCAAAGAGACAGATGCCCCAAGAGACAGACTGGGAAAGAGACAGACTGGGAAAGAGACAGACTGGGAAAGAGACAGACTGGGAAAGAGACAGACGGGGAAAGAGATAGACGGGGAAAGAGACAGACGGGGAAAGAGACAGTTGGGGAAAGAGACAGACGGGCAAAGAGACAGCCCGGCAAAGAGACAGCCCGGCAAAGAGACAGATGGGGAAAGAGGCAGACGGGGAAAGAGACAGACCTGGAAAGAGACAGACGGACAAAGGGACAGAGAGAGAGAGATACAGAGATTGAGACAGATAGACTGATGCAAATACAGAGATAGAAACAGACAAACAAGGAAAGAGACAGACAGTGAGACAGACAGCGACACACAGACAGAGACTGGGAGAGAGACAGAGAGACAGTTACAATCCCGGGCAACGCCCGGTTACTACAGCTTGTAATGCATATAAAGAGGCTATGTTGGGGCTAACATTATATATAGAATGGCTATGTGGGAACTCACAGTGAATATAGAGGGGTTAAGTGGGGGCTCACATTGAATATAGATGGGTTATACGAGGGCTCATACTGTATTTAGGAGATTGTGGGAGCTTATACGGTATATAGGGGTTATGTGGGAGCTCATACTGTATATAGGAGGCTACATATTGGCTCACACTGTATATAGGAAGGCAAATCAGGAGCTCTCCAAACGCGACATGGCATCCGCTATCTGTTCCAGACAATTTTGTTCTCTAAAATTCAAATGGTGCTGCTGTGCAACCAAACAGTAGATTTCCACCACATATGGGGTATCGGTGCACTCAAAAGAAATTGCACAACAAATTTTACTGTGCATTTTCTCTTGCTACCCCTGTGAAAATGCAATATTTAGGGTTAAAATAACATTTTTGAGGGAAAAAGTAAAATTTTCAGTTTTCCTTCCACAATGCTTTAGTTCCTGTGAAGCACCTAAGGGGTTAATCTTGGATGTGGTTTTTTTTTTTTTAGAATTTTGTCACTTTGGGGCATTTTCTGTCATATAGGCCTATTAAAGTCTCTTCAAATGTGATGTGGTCACTAAAAAAATGTTTTTGTAAATTTTGTTGGAAAAATTAGAAATTCTGCACTGTTCTGCACAAAAGGAAGGGGTGTGACAGGAGCATGGCCACGGCTGCTTTTATCAGGGGGCTTGCTATTACTAACAGCATGGAGCAGGCAAAGACCTTTGATGTGTGATGTAACGATCCAGAGTGGAAGGGAAGCAGAAAAGAGCAGCTCCAGCATCTCACTGAATTATGGGTATTGTGAGGATATGGAAAAGCATTGTGCATCTCATCTTTATAGTTTAAGGGCAGGAACAGTAGAATAATTTTCTGTGCCCCTAGATTACCCCTTAAGGCCAAATGTCTGCAATCACTGTATGTGACTCTAGACTTGTGAATCCTCACATTGCACTTAGTACTTGCTATGAGGATTCTCCGGTGCCGGTACTGGATGCTCATATGACCACAAATATGTGCTATGTAAACTTCCGATCACATTCTAACTAGACTTTATCCCACCTTGCTCAATGCAATTGTAGTATAGTCTAGACAGCACAGGACTACATCTATCCAAATTACATACTTATTGTCATGCACCCGCAGCTCCCTGTACTGGCGTCTGAGAATCCTCACAGGGCATACTGTCTGCAGTTGCATAAATTGATTGAAGACTTTTAGCTTAACCCCTTCAGCCCCCGGGCACTTTCCGTATTTGCGTTTTTGTTTTTTGCTCCCCTTCTTCCGAGAGGCGTAACTTTTTTATTTTTCCATCAATCTTGCCATATGAGGGCTTGTTTTTTGTGGGACAAGTTGTACTTTTAAATGAAACCATAAGTTTTACCATATAGTGTACTGGAAAACGGCAAAAAAATTCCAAGTGCGGAAAAATTGCAAAAAAAGTGGGATTGTACAATAGTTTTTGGGATATTTTATTCACTGTGTTCACTATATGGTAAAACTGATGTGTGGGTATGATGCCTCAGGTCGGTGCGAGTTTGTAGACACCAAACATGTATAGGTTTACTTGTATCTAAGGGGTTAAAAAAAATTCACAAGCTTGTCCAAAAAACGTGGCGCACGTTTTGCGCCATTTTCCAAAACCCATAGCGTTCTCATTTTTCAGGATCTGAGGCTCAGTGATGGCTTATTTTTTGCGTCTCGAGCTGACGTTCTTAACGGTACCATTTTTGCGCAGCTGCTACGTTTTGATCGCCTGTTATTGCATTTTGCGCAAAATTTGCGGCGACCAAAAAACGTAATTTTGGCGTTTGGAATTTTTTTGCCGCTACGCCATTTACTGATCAGATTCATTGATTTTATATTTTGATAGATCGGGCATTTCTGAACGTGGTGATACCAAATATGTGTGTATTTTTTATTTTTTTAACCCTTTAATTTTCAATGGGGTGAAAGGGGGGTGATTTGAACTTTTAGGTTTTTTTATTTTTTTTTAATTTTTTAAAACTTTTTTTTTTACTTTTTTTTTTTATTTTACTAGTCCCCCTAGGGGGCTATTGCGATCAGCAATCCGATCGCTCTGCACTATCTGCTAATCACAGCTACACAGCTGAGAACTGCAGATTTGCTGCTTCACTTTCAATGCCGGCTGTATTCCGGCATTGAGAGGAAGTGACTCATGTTAGCTACAGGCGTCATGACCCTGTGCTACCATGGCAACCGCCGAAAGTCACGTGATCATGTCACGTGACTTCCGGTGGGGGCGGGGTAAGTCACTGTCATGGCGGCGCCCATATACATATCGCTGCCAAGACTTTGGCAGCGAAATGTAAGGGGTTAATGGCCGCGGGTGGAAGCGATTCCACCCGCGGCTAGCAGGCACACATATCAGCTGTTGATAACAGCTGATATGTGCGCGTCTCGCCGCCGCCTGCCGGCGGCAGGGGCGGGGCTTACCGGCACACGATCCATGACGTATCTAGTACGTCATGGGTCGTTAAGGGGTTAAGACCGGACAACCCATTTAAGAACTGTGAAACTTACGGTCTCCATACACATTATATAAAAGTTGACTGAACTCAACAATTTCGTCATGACCGTCAATTTAGGCACAACTATAGGATGTGTCTGGGAAGAATTAGGCCGTTCAAATTTCATTGGCCAATGATTTTGTTTTCATGGTTTGTCTGGCAGCATGTTCTTCTCTCACCAAGTTGAAATCACATGAACGCTCAGCCAAGGGCTCATATGTATGGGTGAGTCGGATGAGAAAGCTGTTTGCCAAATGACTGCTTGACCTACAGCTCTAATAAGGAGTAAATGGCACTTCCTCCGTGCAGATGATAGTAAATGTTGGGGTGTGCTTCAGGTTCCAAGGCCTTCAGTTTACTGTTGACCTACAGCCATGACATGTATGGCCAGCTTTAGACGCAAGTCTAATGTTGTACTTACCAGATTGCACTTAAACATTCCCATATCCCATTCCCATATATTTTATCCATTTATAGTAGCCCAGCTTATTTTAAAGATTGTGAATGCATATACTGTATTTTTTCTATTGGCAGAAGAACACTATAATGTAATTAATAATTATATTAAACTAATTGGAGTCGTGGTGTTTCCCTCTGTACTCCAGGCAATGACATAAACATTCATTAGCAAAAGAACATTAATGGAATATTGTACAAAATGTACACTAAGACCTGTGGGGCTCTTCCCACGATTCATTTGGATTAATTGGAAATTTGTTTTTGCAATCACTAGAGAGATTATGGGGCCTCTATGGATGCAGAATATTTTATGGCATAGTTTTTTATGTAATATTTACAAAGGCTAAATCTATTATATATTTATTTTCTACTTTGTAGAGATTTATAATGCTCTTACTTTTCTTGTAGAAAAAAAAAAAATTATCTATTACCCATTCTGCTGACATTTGAAAGATATACTATATTTACAGTGCTGTACATGTTTTTCACCAGAGCGTAATGATAGAAATGTCAATTTTGATTGGCAAAGCAATAAGAATCAAAGTTTTATATTGATTATTGACATGGATTATGCATAATGTGTTTTTCGATGATGGTCATTAAATACAGTTTTTGCAGTTGGCCATATAGGCTACAATAAGTTCACTAACCCCACTAATATAGAGCACATGAAGTTAATTGATTCTGACATTGAATTGTTTTTAGATGGTGGACAACAACTTCTTCTGCTTGTTATGTGAACAACTGAGATATGAAAATGCATTACCAAGGCTTAAAGGGAATCTGTCAGCAGCTTTTTACTATGTAATCTGAGAGCAGTATGATGTAGGGGCGGAGACCCTGATTTTAGCAATTTGTTATTTGCTGGTATGCATGTTGCCAGTTTTATACAAACACTGTTTTCTCTGCTGCAGATTTAGCAGTGCTTTGAATGCTGAGCACTCTATAGTCCTCCTCACACCACTGATTAGTAGCTTTCTGACAATCTATAGTATACACAGAAACCTGCAAATCAGTGGTGGGACAGGGATACACAGAACAAGTTGACAAGGATGCATGAGACAACTAGTCCTGTAGTGATAATCTCCTGCTGATAAAACGCTGATTGTATTGACACAGCAACACACGGACTATTATGTGACATATTGCTGTAATCCGAGTCTCTGCCCCTATATCATTTTGCTTTAAAATTACATAGCAAAAACCTGGTAAGATTCCCTTTAATAAAAATTAAAAACTGAAATCTTAAAATGTTGATGATGACTTGGTTCTTCTAAATTCTAGGTTATTCATCAGTTAAGAATGTCAGAGAATGAGAGTGCAGCATTACAAGAGCTAATGGACTGGAGAAGAAAGCTTTGTGAAGAGGGCGATACCTGGCAGAAAGACTTAACTGAAGAGAGAAGCACTGCTCCCACACAGTCATCTTAAGTGGAGGTGAACATTGGAGAAGCCATCACCTTCTATAGCAAAAAAAAGCTTTTTGCTGCCAGATTTTTGTCTGTGTATATCATATATATCAGACAAAGAATGCGCAATATATACATAAAGTGTTTTTTATTGTTGTAATATTTTGTGTAAATGGAGAGCATGAATTATTTCAATGTCTTGGTGTCAATGCGTGTGATTTATGTTAATATCTATATATGTGTGATGTAATGGATTGTTATGTGTGGCTTGTATACAAGGCTCATTTTTAATAAGGGGTCCTAATAAGACAGCATGGTGGGGTTCTTACACTGTGATTGTTAAACAGAATGGACCTATGTCAGAGAAACAGAGTGGACATGTATATATTGGGAAGTCAGACATGCAAGAATAAAGAATGATCCATGTCCAGCCTGACCTGCTTCCAGAAAACCCTCATGTGTATCTGGCCTCTCGTGCAATGATCAGCCGGAAAGGTCCAACAGAAGCCAACCCCATGAAGGGTTAACTATAGAGCCATCACTAGCATATATTTCCTATTCACAAATAAGTGCAACGGTAACAGCAAAGCTTACAATGCAATTACAAGTGGACATGCACTATTTATATATAGATAGAAGCAGGTCTTTAAGAGTTATATTATCCGATAGGCCCCAGTAACTGACAAATTGACCAACATGCTTGGAGGACATATACAGGGTGGTCCAAAAGTAGGTGGACAGTGTGTGTAATAGGGTTATCAAACATGGTGTAAAGTGAAACTGACTCAGTTGCCCTTAGCAACCAATCAGATTCCACCTTTCATTTTCCAAAGAGTCTGTGAAGAATGAAATGTGGAATCTGATTGGTTGCTTAGGGCAACTGAGTCAGTTTCACTTTACACCATGCTTGATAACCCTATTACACATACTGTCCACCTACTTTTGGACCACCCTGTACATAGGTCAAACAGTAAGGAAGGACTATAAGAAACCTAAAAAATAAAACATCTATAAAAATAAAGAAAATGATTATAAATTGGGTCTTATGCTGTATTTTTGTCCCCCCACTTTATTGGCAGCTGATCCACTAAGAGCCAACTCTTCCTGGTGGAAATATTATTCAGCTGTAATCCCAATAATGTGTGGCCTACTTGATGTCCTGGGAACTGATAAATGTGCCCTAAGTCCAGGTATCCCATCAAATTGTCTAAGAAACAAATGTAAATGTATAAAATAGTCCTAAATATTAGAAAAACGATTTGTAAGCAACATTTTATATATTGGAAAAATCTGCTATACAGAATATAATTGTATATAATATATATTATATGAGTGTTTATGTGTGTGTCCTTACTGATAATGGGAGAGAAGCTACAAATAGTCAACTCCTATGCACCCACTCACCAATGGGGCGTACGGCTTGCTGAGATATTTTCCTAATGATGGTAAAACTTGTAAACATCTCAGACATACATATTCTGCACAATTCCCCTCCCTTGAGGTGTTTATCGGTTTTTCTAATCTGTAACTTACTCTTAAGCACTGAATGACGGAACAACTTACCAAGTTACTCTCCATGAAATATGGAGGACTTGTATTGATTATATAGCACATGTGACATTAGTATTTGTATAAACCTTTGTAAATAATATGTTTATAAATGATTGCTGGTGATGCCATGATATATAATCATGAGTTTTATGGATGTTATATTATTAGCATTTATTAGGGATGTGATATATAGGAATATTCTACCCTGATTATATAGTAACTCAATTTTAGAAGTTTCCTGGTCATAGTCGTTAACAAGGGTCTTCTTTTCTGCGTAGATTCCTCTGTCTACTGAAAAAACAGCTGAAAAAACATCAAGAGAATTCTGTCACTGTACACATTTACTGCCAGATGTTTTTTTATAATTATTCATGAATGGTGCTGTTGCTCTTCCTTTAAGATAAAAAGAATAAATGCAAATAACAAATAAATAATTCTCTCCTTTTCTGTTTTATTTCATAAAGATAATTACATTTATTGAAAAATGTGAAGGTTCATATGCCTTTTATGTCTAATATTTTCATGAAAGAAATCATTTATTTTATAACACAAATGTGATGGTTATAGTCATTGATTCAAAGGCGTAGCTAGGGCTTCCGCTCGGGGACGGGGGGGGGAAACTTCTGGATTGGCCCCTAACAGGGTAACCATATTTATAACTATGGTGTCACACCCTAAGGGCTTGCGCAGACGACCATATTTTTGGTTTGAGTGCGACCGACAAAGCATTGGATTGCACTCGGACCAATGTTATCTAATGAGGCAGTGTACATGTTCAATTTTATCCTTGGACAGAGAAAAAGAAACAAAAGCACAACATACATGCACACACTGATACAGTTAAGGGTAGCAGCAGGGTCGTAGTTGTTTATTCTGCCCTAATCACTTAAATTGATCACGTCCCCTACCAGTAAGTCAGACTAAAGCCTCATGCAGATGTGGCCAGAAGTATGCAAATCGCACACTCCTGGTCGCATGACAGCCCGCTCTCACCGCCGACACTGGAAAACACTATGCACATGCTATGAGTTTGCAATCACAAGCCATTAAGCAACTGCTGATTGGCTTCACCAGTCGACGGTCATGTAAAGTCACCAGGTTTATAACACCTAATCTGAGAACAGTTTAAAGTAGGGGCAGAGATCCTGGTTCCAGCAATGCATGACTTGCCTGGCTGCTTAGTGTAGTTTTAATAAAATCACTGTTTAATCAGCAGTAAATTATCATAAGAGGACTACTTGGTATGCTGAAGGCAGATCAGCATATTCATGAGCTCCGTATAACTACTGGATCTACTGCAGAGAAAATATTGATTTTATCAAAATGACAGCGCACAGCTCAGTAAGTGACACATCGCTGGAATCAGGGTCTTTGTCTCTACTTTATGCTGCTCTCAGATGGGGTAGCAAAAACCTGGTAACAGATTCCCTTTAAAGGCGGCAATTGTCCAGTATAAATTCACCCTTAAATCTAAGTATCTTATTGGTTGACTTCTTCTCTGATTGGAATTGTCTTATCCCATTTTTCTTCATCTGGTCTACACGTCATAATGTCTTTGGACATCCACAGCTTATCTCCGCAGGCTTCCATCTTCTCTCAACATATCCCTATGTTAATAATGATACACCTAAGTTAATAATGTGCACTAAATAACCTTATACTGCGCATCTGAAAAAATATTTGCCCCATTATGCTCCCTAACCAGAAAGCGACCCCACACTGTCCCACTCATATACTACAAACACTACACCATCCTTCCACCATGAATTATGGCCTCCACAATGTCTTTCCTTATGAAAAATATGTCAATCCATCTCCCCTTATGAACCATGGCCTATGTACTGTCCATACATAATGTGCCTGAACACTGTCTACATTTTATGTGCCCGTCGCCATGCTACCCCCTCTCTGTACTGTGCCACCTTTTCACACAAAAAAGCCTTCACAATGTGCCCTCACACTGTCTCTTCTATACTGTTCACCTCATACTGTGCCCTCACACTGTCCTTACTGCCTCCCATAATATGCCATCACTTTGTACACTGAGTGAACACCCTTTTTCCCCCTCTCACACTTTATTGTAATGCTATGTGAGCACGGTAGCTATTTTATGAAGAAATGTTCTGCATCAGATTTGATGCAGAACATTTCTTCATCAAATAGCTAACTTGCGCACATATAATCATGGAAAAGCACCTTCTGGCCGAAAAATGCACCAAAAACTCATCAAAAATCACATGGCATTTTTGTGCCATATGCATACTTTGGTGAAATCAATGGCTGGAAGGGCTAAAAAACGCAGGAAAAAACGCATCAACAATTGATATGCTGCAAATTATTTTCTGCACCAAATCTGCAAGGTAAAAATAAGCAACATGTTTGTTTATCTGTGGAGCCATGTTGTTTGTAGGCTCAATTTATATAATATAACTGTGATCTAAGAATTCTTTTTTTTTTTTATTATTATACAGAGGAAGAACCTGATTTATAGACAGCATATGCTTTTTGAATGTATACCTGTTATATAAGATGCAATATATTTTTTCTGTATTGATTCCTATTGGTTTAATAAAAAAACATCTGATTTAATAAAGAAAATAGGCAACGTGTGCACAGCACTTCAGAATTCTCATTGACTATGCTGGCATAAAGATAGAAATGCAGATATGTGCCACAATTTGCACCAATTCTGCATCAAAAAACACACTGCCTTAAAATTCCAAGCACCTTCAACTCCAGAGTGGGGCACTTACATTATCCCTTATCTTCACCCTGCAGTCTCAAATCCCACATAGCATGTACTCCCATGTACCACACAGCCAGCACCCCCCCATGTCCCACACATCGTGCACCCCAAAGTCCCACACTGTGTGCACCCCCATGTCCCACACAGCGTGCACCCCAACTTTCACACACTGTGCACCCCCACGTCCCAAACATATTGCACTTCCATGTCCCCCACAGCCTGCTTCCCCAAATCCCACACAGCGTGCACCCCCATATCCCACACAGCCGGCATCCCTCTATCTCACACAGCCTGTACCCCTCTAACCCACTCAGCCTGCACCCCCAAATCCCACACAGTCTGTACTCCCATATCCCACACATTATGCACCTCCATATCCCACACAAACTGCACGTTTATATCCCACACAGCCTGCACCCCTTATCAAAAACAGCCTACACCCCCCACATGCCACAAAGCCTACTACAAAGACCCAAATGCACCTCTTGAGTGAATCAATGAGCAAAGGACTTGTGGTGTTCTTTTCTTAGTATGGTTGGAGAAGTTTCTCCCACATTGTTCATGAATTTTCATTTGTCTCTAAAGCGGGCTTTACACGCTACAAGATCACTACAACGATCTCGTTGGGGTCACGGATTTTGTGACGTACATCCGGCCGCTGTAGCGATGCCGTTTCATGTGACACCTATGAGCAATTTTGCATCGTCACAAAAACGTGCAAAATCGCTCATCGGTGACATTGGGGTCCATTCTCAAATATCGTTACTGCAGCAGTAACGAAGTTGTTCCTCGTTCCTGCGGCAGCACACATCGCTCCGTGTGACACCGCAGGAACGAGGAAGCTCTCCTTACCTGCCTCCCGGCCACAATGTGGAGGGAAGGAGGTGGGCGGGATGTTCGTCCCGCTCATCTCCGCCCCTCCACTTCTATTGGGCAACGTTCAGTGACGCTGCAGTGATGGTGCTGTGACGCTGAACGAACCGCCCCCTTAGAAAGGAGGCGGATCGCCGGTACAGCGACGCCGCAGGGAAGGTAAGTACTGTGACGGGTCCGGGTGATGTTGTGCGACACGGGCAGTGATTTGCCCGTGTCGCACAACAGATGGGGGCGGGTATGCACGATGGCGATATCGGTACCGATATCACAGTGTGTAAAGCGGCCTTTAGGACATAAAAAAAAGTTTGGAAACCCCTGCTTCAATCTATTTGAAGACTCGATGCAGCCTGATGCCTTGAGCTGGCACAGGAGGAAATGCCACCCACCTAAGCAGAAGCAATATTGAAGATGGATGCCTGAAGGTCCTTGTTGTGCCACCTGAGTACTGGCCTCGAGTCCAGAACACCTTGTTGGCCTTAGAAGTCACACTTCTTCTAAATGTAAATGTTTTAGAGGTCCTAATTCACATGTGTTCCAGCATGTATTGGAGTGCCTCCTCATTTTTGAAAGCCTTTGCACCTAGTGCATACACTTTACCATTCTGAGTCCCAATAATTACAAAAGAGTAAAAAATATGTTTTCTGAGGACATCCTCTCTATTCCAGAATGTACTGAAAGCCCTCCTTTAAATTTTTGATAGGCCTTGCCCTTAAGGGGGTGTTACACGCAGCGATATCGCTAACGATATCACTGGTGAAAGCACCCGCCCCCGTCGTTTGTGCGTCACAGGCAAATCGCTGCCCATGGCGCACAATATCGTTAGGAGCCGTCCCACGGACTTACCTGCCCAGCAACTTCGCTGTTGCCGATGAACCGCCTCCTTTCTAAGGGGGCAGTTCGTGCGGCATCACAGCGGCGTCACTAAGCGGCCGCCCAATAGAAGTGGAGGGGCGGAGATGAGCAGGACATAACATCCCGCCCATCTTCTTCCATCCTCATTGCCGGTGGCCGCAGGTAAGCTGTATTTCATCGTTCCCGAGGTGTCACACATAGCGATGTGTGCTGCCTCGAGAACGACGAATAACCTGTGAGCTCAAGAATCAACGATATTTTAAAAAGGAACGACGTGTCAACGATGGACGATAAAGTGAGTATTTTCCATCGTTAACGGTCGTTCCTTGCTGTAACATGCAACGACGTCGCTAACGATGTCGGATGTGGGTCACGGAATCTGTGATCCCGGCGATATATCGTTAGGTATGTCGTTGTGTGTAACGGGTAGAGATGAGCGATGTTCGAGGTTCACCAATTTAATGTTCGAGTGATTTTGGGGGGGGGGGTGTTCGAGTCGTTCGACAAACTCGAATGATTTGCTAAAAGTTCGGCAGTTCGAGTTACGTTCGAGAATGGTTCGATCACCAAAAACGTGGCTTTTTACAGCTACGTGTGCAGGGAGCCATCGCTGGCAGCCTGTGGTAAGCTGGTAACCAGGGTAAATATCGGGTATCCAAGCAAAGCGCTTTGCTTAGTAACCCGATGTGTACCCTGACTACGTGTGCAAAAATCCCCGAAAGCCACACAGAAGCACTTCCGTGTGACTTCTGTCAGATTCCGCTGCAGTCTGTGTCCCGCTCCAGCTCCAGCTGCCCGGCTGCCTGCTCAGCAGTGTCTGCAGCTGCCCGCACTGTACGGTGTCCGCAGCTGCCCACACTGCAGTGTCAGCATATGCCCGCACTGTAGTGTGTCCGCAGCTGCCCGCTCAGCAGTGTCCGCAGCTGCCTGCACTGTAGCGTGTCCGCAGTTGCCCGCTCAGCAGTGTCCGCAGCTGCCCACACTGCAGTGACAGCAGCCGCAGGGATGACAAGCGCTGCCGTCAAGAGATTAGTAAAGTTCCTTACCTGCGGTGATAAAGTCCTGCCCTCCTGACGTCAGCGCTGTCACTGTCTTCCATGGCCACCGCTTGTCACATCTCCTCTCGCTGCCGACCCCAGACTGTCACTAGCGGGGACGTCACAGGCTCCCTCGATACTTGGTTTGTGAAGGCGGCTTCATTAAACTCAGTGACAGCGCTGATGTCAGGAGTGCAGTGATCACCGCAGGTAATGTACCTCACTAACCTCCTGACGGCAGCGCTCGTCATGCCCTGCAGTGACAGCGCTAACGTCAGGAGTGCAGGAGATCGTCACAGCAGGTAATGATCTCATCTAACCTCCTGACAGCAGCGCTCGTCATCCCCTGCAGTAACCTGGGCTGACCTATTGATGTTGGCTCAGGTCACTGTACTGCTCTCCCAGCCAATATGGAACATTCTGTTCTTCATTGACTGGGACATTGACTATGGTATGGATTGTCGTGCGACCCCCTTGGATTACACCAGACCTGTATTTATTTTTCTTTCTAATAAATTGGTGAAAGAAGGAATGTGTTGAGGAGTGTTTTTTCAAATAAAAATATGTTTGTCGTCTATTTTTTTTTTTTTATTACTGACTGGGTTGGTGATATCGAGTATCTGATAGACGCCTGACATCACGAACCCCAGGGCTTGATGCCAGGTGACATTACACATCTGGTATTAACCCCATATATTACCCCGTTTGCCACCGTACCAGCGTAACGGGATGAGCTGGAGCGAAGTACCAGGATTGGCGCATCTAATGGATGCGCCACTTCTGGGGTGGCTGCAGCCTGCTATTTTTAGGCTGGGGAGAGTCCAATAATCATGGACCTCCCTAATCTGAGAATATCAGACCCCAGCTGTCCGCTTTACCTTGGCTGGTGATTCAATTTTGGGGGGACCCCCACGTGTTTTTTTTTAAAAAATTATTTATTTAATTTAAAATAACAGCGTGGGGTGCCCTCAGTTTTGTATTACCAGCCAAGGTGAAGCTGCCAGCTGTGGCCTGCAGGCTGCAGCCGTCTGCTTTACCCTAGCTGGCTATCAAAAATAGGGGGAACCCAGCGTCATTTTTTTTTTAAATTTATTTATTTTTTTGGCTAAATACAAGGCTAAGCACCCCTTAGTGCCACATGAAAGGCACCAAAGGGTGCAAAATTACAAAATGCAGGAGAGTGGGACATTATGTGTCTTTCTGCCATTATAATGACAGAAAAGATTGATATGAAGTGTACAAGCACAGGAAAATCACAAGAGCGCTCTACGCTGTGAAAAGCAGTAGAAAATGGCACTGGAGTGAGCATATGACTGCCTCATGTAGGTTGAAGCTATGAATCCTGGGTAAATTTATGTATGTTCCCTCCTTCAGTTTTTTTGCGGTACGCAAAAAAACGGAAGGCACAGGGATGACAAACGCATGACATACGGACCGTATATGGAACGGAACAGAAACGGATGCCACACGATGCATCCATGAAAAAAACAGACCTTTTTTGCGGACCGCAAAAACGGATCGGTCGTGTGAATGTAGCCTTATTCTGATCTGCCGTTTATAAACAGCAGGCAGAAATAAGTGAATAGCGCCCCCCAGTGTCAGAAAATCTCCAGGGTTTTAGGGGGTAGCTGAGACCCTAGAGATTATGATTCAGGTCGTTTTTTCCGGTCCCCGCTCACGTGATCACCGGTATACACCGTATACCAATGATCACGTTACAGTAGATGACAGCGCCAGTAAAAAATTATTTATCTCCCATCTGGCATGAACAAACATGTCAGATGGGAGATAAATCTCCTCCCCGGTCCCCTGGTGTCGCCAAAGTGCCCCCCCGTCACCCTCCTGGAAATCCAAGATGGGCGGGCGCACAGCAGCGCGCCAGCCGTGTTCACCCTACTCCTCTGATTTCTGTCGCATGTCACATGACACATGCAACAGAAAACTTCTCCCCAGGCCCTGCCAGGTCACCCCCTATAACACCACTGGTGTTCCCCGGTGTCCCACGGTACAGGTGCAGCGTTGATCCCCGCGGCCCCCTCCTTCACAATAAACGCTGCCCCATGCACAGAGCGGCTATCAGCTCAGCTTCCTGTGTTCAGACACAGTGATTGGCGGTAACCATGCATCTGTAAGCTACTGCAATGCCCTTCTCAAAACATAGTTGATCAGGATAGCTATACTACATTTTCAAATAGAGGTATTTGATTTTATAGTTGCCCTGCTGAACGACTACCAAACATGACAATCTGTTATACGCCACAAGAAAACATGTCTAAATAGCGAGCTCTGTTGTTTAGTATTCATTCAGCTGGATAACTGGACTTAAAGGGGTTTTCCATCTCCAAAATCCTATCCCCAATATATAGTAGGTGGAATAGTAATAACATTAGGACATACCTTTGTTAGCAAATTTAGTACAGTTCTCCTGATTAGGCATGCCCTTACCTCATGAGCAGGGCATTGCAGCTTTGGTAGCAACAGTTACGACCAAGAACAACCCACTGTCTCTATGAATGGTGGTAATGGTAACCATGCATCTGTAAGCAACTGCATTGCCCTGCTCATGAGGTAAGGAACAAAGTTAATCAGGAGAGCTACACTACATTTCCAAATGGAGGTATTTGCTATTTCTCTTGCCCTGCTGAACGAATACCAAACATGAGAGTCTGTCATACGCCACAAAATAACATGTCTAAATAGCGAGCTCTGTTGTTTAGTATTCATTCAGCAGGATAACTGGACTTAAAGGGGTATTCCATCTCCAAGATCCTATCCCCAATATATAGTAGGTGGAATAGTAATAATATCAGCAAATACCAATATGTGGAAATGTAGAATAGTTCTCCTGATAAGACATGCCCTTACCTCATGAGCAGGGCATTGCAGCTTTGGTAGCAACAGTTACGACATGGACTTTGCTGCTGTGGACCCGGGGAGAGTGGGTGCAGATTTATTGCACCCAAACTCCTCATATGGAGGGTCTGCACTCCTAGAAAGAGGGGGATACATTCCCTGAGCATGTCCCCCCATATTCTAGACGGTCCACAGTCGTCGTGGGACCCCTTATTTTTCTTTCCTTACAATAAATTGGTGAAAAAGGGAATGTTTTGGGGAGTGTTTTTTCAAATACATTTTTTTTGTCTATCTTTTTTTATTAGTACTGACAGTTTGTGATGTTGGGTATCTGATAGACACATATGATAGACATATCACAAACTGTTGGGCTTGATGTCAGGTGACCTTACCGCTAGTATCAACCCCATTTATTACCCCGTTTGCCACCGCACCAGGGCATGGGATTAGCTGGGGTGAAGGGCCAGGATTGGCGAATCTAGTGGATGCGCTACTTCTGGGGCGCCTGCGGCCTGCTATTTTTAGGCTTTGAAGGGCCAATAACTATGGACCTTCCCACCCTGAGAATACCAGACCACAGCCGTCCGCTTTACCTTGGCTGGTGATCCAATTTGTGGGGGGACCCTACTTTTTTTTTGTAATTATTATTATTTATAAAATAATTATTAAAAAGAGCCTGGGGTGACCTCCACATTGGATCACCAACCACTGTAAAGCTGCCAGCTGTGGTTTTCAGGCTACAGTCGTCTGCTTTACCCTAGCTGGCTATCAAAAATGGGGTGACCCGACGTCATTTTTTTTTTTATCTATTTTTTTAATAAAAAAAATTAATAGGCTTCCCTGTATTTTGATTGCCAGCCAAGGTAACGCCAGGTAGATGGGGGTGGCAACCCCTAGCTGTCTGCTTTATCTGGCTTTGTCTTACTAGCTAGTATTAAGCCATAGATTCTTAATGTCAGGCAAGTTTTACCTGGCTATTAAGAATCTAGAATAAAGGGTTAAAAAAAAGACACCACACAGAGAAAAAATACTTTAATAGAAATAAATACACAGACACACTTAGAGACTCCATGTTTAATATTCCCTCTCATCCCTCCACGATCATGGTCTTCTGTCTTCTTTCTCCTTCAACCCATGCAGCTCTGCTACATCAGACAGCACTGCATGGGAGGAAGATGCTGCTTCTCCCCATGCAGTCTAATCACTCAGTGAGTGAGCAGAGGCTGAGGGCTGTAAGCGGTGATGTCACCGCTGACAGGCGGGTTACCATAGCAACGGTGCTCCGATCACGTGATTCCGGGTGCCGCTATTCATCGGCTGTGGATTCTAGTCCTTGCATGTGGGCTGACTCTGTAAAGAGCGCCCACATGCAGGAACAGGGAAGCCGACCATGTGCCAGAGCATCTCACCGGTACACGGAGATGCACAAATGAGCACCACGTACCGTAGAGATTCACTGACAGGACCTAGCATGTCGTCTAGCCATGTGACCAGTCTGTAGCCAATGAGATAATAGACACGTGACTGGTCACATTGCTATTTTGACGTCACGGAAGGTCCTATCATCAGTGCTGGTTACCGGGAGGACGCAGCAATTATCGGAAGGAAAAGCGGCAGGAAACAGAGTGCAGGACGCATCGCGGAGACCTGTAAGTGTAATGGCAATGTTTATTAACTATATGTGTACATGTATAATGTGTTTTTATGTGTTTGTGTTTTCCTGCCATTGTTTTTAATGGGGTTCGAGTTGGTTCGTCTTTACTGCATAGGCTTCACCAGTTTCACTCCTTACAAATGGTAAAAAAATTCAGAAATACAATATTTCTTTTTTTCCTGACAGAAATGGAACACTGCTGCATTTTTGAAAGTAAGAGTATGTAAATTCTTTCAGTGTTTTTGCAGCATTTATCCACCATTGAAAGCAATAAGAGTAGAAAAATGCAGCAAAAACACTACGTGTGAACATAGCACCCCACGGGATCTCCATGGCTTACTTGTCACTGGGCCAGTGGTTTTATGGGGTTGCTTTGAATGGCCTGACCCGGCTCCATGGCCCCAACGGTTACAGGCAAAAAGAGTCCAAGGGGGGATGGGGGTTTGCTTTGCAGCGCCGTGGTGCGTGGCTAATGATTAGATGTCGCTCTGCTCTGGGGCTGATATTACCGCAGCTCAGATAATCAAGCTCCCCATAGGTGGAGCGAGCCCCAGGAAGGACGATGGTGATGTGGGAAGGGCCGTTGATGCCGAAGTGCTGGGCGGCGCCGGCAAATCAGAGTCTCATACAGGGGGCTGCGGTTCCAGGTGTTTTACTCACAGTTCATGTGTTGCGCCCGCAGAGTACTGGTTATTGCCGTGATGTGCCTCCAGCCAATCCCGGATGAATCAGAGGTCACCACCAGTGTTGTGAAGCATGTGAGACCTTCCTCCTTGCGCCTTGTAGTGTGGATCCCCATGGCGTGAAGCTACTTGGGGACCCCAGTGTCTTTGGCTCTAGTTGCCATCTCGTATGCAGGCAGCGCGAAACTTGTTATGAAACCGACCATGGCCATGGCTCCTGTCTCTATATGCTGCTGGTGCCCTGGGACCTTTGATGGTGGGCAATGGGACGTGAAATCACCCTTCCCTGCAGATTCTGGTAGTACATCGTGAAGTATTTTCTACCCTAGGGCTTCTGCACCCTGTGTGGCTCACCCTCCGGCTACTGAGCTGCTCCTCTGTCTCACATATCCTGGCTCTCTCTCTCTCTCAGTCTGCCCAGTACACTGTCTGCCCCTCTGGAGGGAGCCGTTTGGCATCCCCCCAGAGGCCTTGTTCTTCTCTTCCTCAAGCTATTCTCTCTCCTGCGTCCAAACTGTTCTGAGGTAAAACTGTTCTGAAGGGAAACTGTGTGTGTTCGCTCACTTCCTCAGACAGCCCCCCACCTTTCTGATGACTCACCAGTGCTGGGAAAAAAAGCGTGGCAATGGTGCCCACCTGTGTTGTGTAACTGCTGGCTGACTGTGTTGAGTAAGCTATTAATACCAGTGGTTAACCCCTTCTTACCCGGAATGAGCATTGCATTTTAAGTCAGATGCAATACCCCATGGTGATTTAAGCCTCAGGAGCACCACATGAACATAGTCTAAAAGGTGGAGGACGCATTTTTGTTCTCTTTTTTTTTATTTTGCCTTATAACAAGTAATTATTAGAGTTGAGTGATGTTCGATTCGAACCGTTCGCCAATTTCAAATTCGAGTGATTTTGGGCAGTGTTCGAGTCCTTCGATGAACTCGAACGATTTGCTTCAAGTTCGGCATTTCGAGTCACCATTCGAAAACGGTTCGATCACCAAAAGCGTGGCTTTTCCCAGTAAAGCTATGTGCGCACGTTGCGTATCTGCATGCGTCCTACGTCCCCAGCACAATCCCTATCTCTTTCCTACTCACCAATCACGGGCGCGGAGCTGCACAGCTGTCACAAAGCTATGGCGGCTTTTCCTCTTTTAAAAATGGCTGACGCTCATTATTCAATCTGGTATTCCCTGCGTTCCACGCCCACCGGCGCCCATGATTGGTTGCAGTCAGACACCCCCACGATGAGTGACAGCTGTCTCACTGCAATCAATCACAGCCGTCAACGGGTCTATATCGTACAGTAAAATAAATAAATAAATACAAAAAAAACAGCGTGCGGTCCCCCCCAATTTTGATACCAGCCAAGATAAAGCCACATGGCTGGAGGCTGGTATTGTCAGGATGGAGAGCGCCACGTTATGGGGAGCCCACCACCCTAACAATATCAGCCAGCAGCTGCCCAGAATTGCCGCATCCATTAGATGCGACAGTCCCGGGACTCTACCCGGCTTATCCTGAATTGCCTTGGTGCGGTGGAAATTGGAGTAATAAGGGGTTAATCATAACAGGCGTCTTCCCGAGATACCTTCCATGATTAACGTGTAAGTGAAAGTAAATAAACACACAATGAAAACACCCTCATTTACCTCTTTATTAATCCCGAAACAACAATCCAGGTCCAAAGTAATCCACACAACGCTTTCAGCTCTGCTACATGAAGCTGACAGGGAGCGCCATAGCACACAAGCGCTCTGTGTCAGATCAACGCAGCAACTGACGTGAGCCGCGCTGTCACCGGAGACTAGAGATGAGTGAACCGGTCGCGGTTCGGCACGAGCTGAGTTCGTCGAACGGAGGTCTAGTTGGAGTTCGGTTCGGCGAACCGGTTCGGCGAACCACTCGAACCCATAGGACACAATGGGAGGCAATTACAAACACATAAAAACACCTAGAAAACACCCTCAAAGGTGTCCAAAAGGTGACAAACAACTCACAACACAACACAAACACATGGGAAAGTGACAAGGACATATACTCAAGCGAAAACAAAAGAGCTGGACAAGGAAAAAGAGGAGGAGACACAGATATAGGCATGGCATGCCCTTCTAAAATGATGTAAAACACCGCAAGATGACTCAAAGCGGAGTCTCCCTTTTTTCCAAAAATTGAGCCACACAGACACCTCTTCAGTGGCAGCACTTGTGCCCCAGTTGTACACTTCACAGGTAGATTTGCATCAAGCACATTCAAAAATACGTCATCCTTTACCGTCCCCAGGATGACACTGGGGAAGGTAGCAAAGTCTTTGCTTAAACATAACTTGTTCATCTTGACTCCTTTTTAAAAACACAGCAAGGGTTACTGCAAGCAGAGTCTCCCTTTTTTCCAAAAATTGGGCCACACAGACACCCCTTCAGTGGCAGCACTTGTGCCCCAGTTGTACACTTAACAGGTAGATTTGCATCAAGCACATTCAAAAATACGCCATCCTTAACCGTCCCCAGGATGGCACCGGGGTAGGTAGCAAAGTCTTTGCTGATCCCAGATCTGTTCATCTTAGATCATTTTGAGAAACACTGCAAGCAAGGGTTACTCCAAGCAGAGTCTCCCTCTTTTCCTAAAATTGGGCCACACAGACACCCCATCAGTGGCAGCACTTGTGCCGCAATTGTACACTTCACAGGTAGATTTGCATCAAGCACTTCCAAAATACACAAGCATTTACTCTCCCCAGGATGACACAGGGGTAGTAAATTCCTTGTGGATCCATGACTTGTTCATTTTGATGAACGTTAGTCTGTCCACATTGTCAGTGGACAGACGCGTGTGCTTATCTATATGGGGAGATAAGGTATGCACACCAGTGACTATGGAAGGGGAATACATGGAATAGCAGAAACTGCTGTGTGAATACTGACATGAAAAATTCAATAGCCATTTGTAAGAATGAAATGTGAAAAATGGAACCTGCATTACTGCCATGAATATATGAATAAAGAGAAATTTAGCTACTGAATTGATCAATGCAGAAGAGCCCCAACACTACGCCAAAGTATTTCTCTACGTTGGGGTCCCTAGCTTGTGTGTGTCCTCTCATGCAGTTAAAAAACTTACCGTGTATGGGACGCTGAGACCCAGGCTATATATGCGTATAATGTGGATTGGCAATAGGTGTGTATGGGGAGGGTTCACAAACGAAAAACTACTAACATTAAGGAATAACGTTTGGAACTCCATTCTATGTCTGAACTGGGTGCAAAAAACCTAAAAAAACATCACTATGGGGAGATAAGGTATGCACACCAGTGACTATGGAAGGGGAATACATGGAATAGCAGAAACTGCTGTGTGAATACTGACATGAAAAATTCAATAGCCATTTGTAAGAATGAAATGTGAAAAATGGAACCTGCATTACTGCCATGAATATATGAATAAAGAGAAATTTAGCTACTGAATTGATCAATGCAGAAGAGCCCCAACACTACGCCAAAGTATTTCTCTACGTTGGGGTCCCTAGCTTGTGTGTGTCCTCTCATGCAGTTAAAAAACTTACCGTGTATGGGACGCTGAGACCCAGGCTATATATGCGTATAATGTGGATTGGCAATAGGTGTGTATGGGGAGGGTTCACAAACGAAAAACTACTAACATTAAGGAATAACGTTTGGAACTCCATTCTATGTCTGAACTGGGTGCAAAAAACCTAAAAAAACATCACTATGGGGAGATAAGGTATGCACACCAGTGACTATGGAAGGGGAATACATGGAATAGCAGAAACTGCTGTGTGAATACTGACATGAAAAATTCAATAGCCATTTGTAAGAATGAAATGTGAAAAATGGAACCTGCATTACTGCCATGAATATATGAATAAAGAGAAATTTAGCTACTGAATTGATCAATGCAGAAGAGCCCCAACACTACGCCAAAGTATTTCTCTACGTTGGGGTCCCTAGCTTGTGTGTGTCCTCTCATGCAGTTAAAAAACTTACCGTGTATGGGACGCTGAGACCCAGGCTATATATGCGTATAATGTGGATTGGCAATAGGTGTGTATGGGGAGGGTTCACAAACGAAAAACTACTAACATTAAGGAATAACGTTTGGAACTCCATTCTATGTCTGAACTGGGTGCAAAAAACCTAAAAAAACATCACTATGGGGAGATAAGGTATGCACACCAGTGACTATGGAAGGGGAATACATGGAATAGCAGAAACTGCTGTGTGAATACTGACATGAAAAATTCAATAGCCATTTGTAAGAATGAAATGTGAAAAATGGAACCTGCATTACTGCCATGAATATATGAATAAAGAGAAATTTAGCTACTGAATTGATCAATGCAGAAGAGCCCCAACACTACGCCAAAGTATTTCTCTACGTTGGGGTCCCTAGCTTGTGTGTGTCCTCTCATGCAGTTAAAAAACTTACCGTGTATGGGACGCTGAGACCCAGGCTATATATGCGTATAATGTGGATTGGCAATAGGTGTGTATGGGGAGGGTTCACAAACGAAAAACTACTAACATTAAGGAATAACGTTTGGAACTCCATTCTATGTCTGAACTGGGTGCAAAAAACCTAAAAAAACATCACTATGGGGAGATAAGGTATGCACACCAGTGACTATGGAAGGGGAATACATGGAATAGCAGAAACTGCTGTGTGAATACTGACATGAAAAATTCAATAGCCATTTGTAAGAATGAAATGTGAAAAATGGAACCTGCATTACTGCCATGAATATATGAATAAAGAGAAATTTAGCTACTGAATTGATCAATGCAGAAGAGCCCCAACACTACGCCAAAGTATTTCTCTACGTTGGGGTCCCTAGCTTGTGTGTGTCCTCTCATGCAGTTAAAAAACTTACCGTGTATGGGACGCTGAGACCCAGGCTATATATGCGTATAATGTGGATTGGCAATAGGTGTGTATGGGGAGGGTTCACAAACGAAAAACTACTAACATTAAGGAATAACGTTTGGAACTCCATTCTATGTCTGAACTGGGTGCAAAAAACCTAAAAAAACATCACTATGGGGAGATAAGGTATGCACACCAGTGACTATGGAAGGGGAATACATGGAATAGCAGAAACTGCTGTGTGAATACTGACATGAAAAATTCAATAGCCATTTGTAAGAATGAAATGTGAAAAATGGAACCTGCATTACTGCCATGAATATATGAATAAAGAGAAATTTAGCTACTGAATTGATCAATGCAGAAGAGCCCCAACACTACGCCAAAGTATTTCTCTACGTTGGGGTCCCTAGCTTGTGTGTGTCCTCTCATGCAGTTAAAAAACTTACCGTGTATGGGACGCTGAGACCCAGGCTATATATGCGTATAATGTGGATTGGCAATAGGTGTGTATGGGGAGGGTTCACAAACGAAAAACTACTAACATTAAGGAATAACGTTTGGAACTCCATTCTATGTCTGAACTGGGTGCAAAAAACCTAAAAAAACATCACTATGGGGAGATAAGGTATGCACACCAGTGACTATGGAAGGGGAATACATGGAATAGCAGAAACTGCTGTGTGAATACTGACATGAAAAATTCAATAGCCATTTGTAAGAATGAAATGTGAAAAATGGAACCTGCATTACTGCCATGAATATATGAATAAAGAGAAATTTAGCTACTGAATTGATCAATGCAGAAGAGCCCCAACACTACGCCAAAGTATTTCTCTACGTTGGGGTCCCTAGCTTGTGTGTGTCCTCTCATGCAGTTAAAAAACTTACCGTGTATGGGACGCTGAGACCCAGGCTATATATGCGTATAATGTGGATTGGCAATAGGTGTGTATGGGGAGGGTTCACAAACGAAAAACTACTAACATTAAGGAATAACGTTTGGAACTCCATTCTATGTCTGAACTGGGTGCAAAAAACCTAAAAAAACATCACTATGGGGAGATAAGGTATGCACACCAGTGACTATGGAAGGGGAATACATGGAATAGCAGAAACTGCTGTGTGAATACTTACATGAAAAATTCAATAGCCATTTGTAAGAATGAAATGTGAAAAATGGAACCTGCATTACTGCCATGAATATATGAATAAAGAGAAATTTAGCTACTGAATTGATCAATGCAGAAGAGCCCCAACACTACGCCAAAGTATTTCTCTACGTTGGGGTCCCTAGCTTGTGTGTGTCCTCTCATGCAGTTAAAAAACTTACCGTTTACTATCATTAAGGATTAACGTTTAGAACTCCATTCTATGTCTGAACTGGGTAGCTACATTTCTCTTTATTCATATATTCATTTTTTTTAACTGCATGAGAGGACACACACAAGCTAGGGACCCCAACGTAGAGAAATACTTTGGCGTAGTGTTGGGGCTCTTCTGCATTGATCAATTCAGTAGCTAAATTTCTCTTTATTCATATATTCATGGCAGTAATGCAGGTTCCATTTTTCACATTTCATTCTTACAAATGGCTATTGAATTTTTCATGTCAGTATTCACACAGCAGTTTCTGCTATTCCATGTATTCCCCTTCCATAGTCACTGGTGTGCATACCTTATCTCCCCATAGTGATGTTTTTTTAGGTTTTTTGCACCCAGTTCAGACATAGAATGGAGTTCCAAACGTTATTCCTTAATGTTAGTAGTTTTTCGTTTGTGAACCCTCCCCATACACACCTATTGCCAATCCACATTATACGCATATATAGCCTGGGTCTCAGCGTCCCATACACGGTAAGTTTTTTAACTGCATGAGAGGACACACACAAGCTAGGGACCCCAACGTAGAGAAATACTTTGGCGTAGTGTTGGGGCTCTTCTGCATTGATCAATTCAGTAGCTAAATTTCTCTTTATTCATATATTCATGGCAGTAATGCAGGTTCCATTTTTCACATTTCATTCTTACAAATGGCTATTGAATTTTTCATGTCAGTATTCACACAGCAGTTTCTGCTATTCCATGTATTCCCCTTCCATAGTCACTGGTGTGCATACCTTATCTCCCCATAGTGATGTTTTTTTAGGTTTTTTGCACCCAGTTCAGACATAGAATGGAGTTCCAAACGTTATTCCTTAATGCGTGTGCTTATCTGGCAGCACACACCCAGCAGCACTGAAGACACGTTCAG
The DNA here is from genome assembly GCF_048569485.1 of Anomaloglossus baeobatrachus. NCBI lineage: Eukaryota > Metazoa > Chordata > Amphibia > Anura > Aromobatidae > Anomaloglossus > Anomaloglossus baeobatrachus. The sequence continues at coordinate 548,727,275 of NC_134354.1, read as the reverse complement.
AGACAACGCTGGCAGCTGGACACGACAAAATCTCCAAGGCGTAAGTGGAGAGCTCTGGCCATTTTTCAAGATATGAAGCCCAAAATGAGCAAGGCTCCATTTGCAAAGTCATGGCATCGATGTTCATTTGGAGATACTCCTGTATCATCCTCTCCAGCCATTGACTATGTGTCAAACTTGATGTCTCTGGTGGCCTTGCAAAGGATGGTCTAAAAAAATTATGAAACAATTCAATAAAATTGCTGTTATCAGCACCAGATACGGTGCTGCTGGTACGGTTAGACTGTTGATGATGACGAGACCGTCCCATGTTTGTCAAGTTACAACTGGGAGATTCACTCCGTGCACCACGGTTGTTTGGTGGAAAAGCCGAGCTAAGATCGAGTAACAGCTTTTGCTGATACTCCTGCATATCTGTGTCCCTTTCTATGGCTGGAATTATCTCACAAAATTTGGACTTGTACCGGGGATCTAATAGTGTGGCAAGCCTGTACTCATCATCACTTCTAATTTTGCCAATATAAGGGTCATGTTGGAGGTAGTGCAGCAAGAAGTCGCTCATGTGTCTTGCGCAGCCATGCGGACCAAGTCCACGCTGTGTTTGTGGCATAGAGGTGCTAACCGTTCTTTCTTCCTCTGACATCTCCCCCCAACCTCTTTCAACTGAAATTTGACCAAGGTGTCCCTCATCCGCTGAGTCTTCCATGTCCATGGACAGTTCGTCCTCCATTTCTTCATGCTCTCCTGCACCTTCATCAACATTTTGCCTGCTACCATGCGCCCTTGTTGATCTCTGTCCCACATGGTCCCATGCCTGCCGCCTTGGTGATGATAAACGTCTGCTGATGTTGTTGTCCCTTGCGCATATGAATCCTCCTGTAGTTCCTCCCCTTCCTGTTGTCCCACCCCCTGACTCCGAATAGTGTTTAGCATGTGCTCCAGAATGTAAATGACTGGAATTGTCATGCTGATAATGGCATTGTCAGCGCTAAACATATTTGTCGCCATTTCGAAACTGTGCAGAAGGGTGCATAGGTCCTTGATCTGAGACCACTCCATCAGGGTGATCTACCCCACCTCTGCATTTCGTTGGCCCAGGCTATACGTCATGACGTATTGCACCAGGGCTCGGAAGTGCTGCCACAGTCGCTGTATCATTTGGAGAGTCTAATTCCAGCGTGTCGGCACATCGCATTTCAGGCGATGAACCGGCAGGCTGAAAGACTTCTGGAGCGATGCAAGTCGCTCAGCTGCGGTGGTTGAATGGTGGAAGTGAGCAGACAGTTTTCGTGCCCTGTTCAGAAGGCCATCTAGGCTGGGATAGTGTGTTAAAAATTGATGGACAACAAGGTTCAACACGTGAGCCATACAAGGCACGTGTGTCACCTTGCCCAGGCGAAGGGCTGCACCCAGGTTTGCAGCATTGTCGCACACAGCCTTACCAGGCTGCAGGTTGAGTGGAGACAACCATTTACCAAACTCAGTCTCCAGAGCTGCCCACAACTCAGCCGCTGTGTGACTCCTATTTCCAAGACATTTCAAGATAAAGACCGCCTGATGCCGTTGCGCTCTGCTGCCAGCATAGTAATGAGAGGGGCGTGATTCCGTCTGCGCAGTTACAACGCTGGTGGCCTGACCAGGCAGGCTTGGGGTGGAAGTGGAGGACCCAGACGAGGTTAAGGTGGCAGAAGCTGTGGAGGAACTTGGACAGAGGATTGACACACAAGTCGTGGGGATGGCAAGACTTGTGCAGCAGACCCTTCACCATCTATCACCATAGTTACCCAGTGCCCAGTCAGCGACATGTAACGTCCCTGTCCATGCTTACTGGTCCAAGTATCAGTGGTGAAATGCACCCGTTCACACACAGAGTTTTTCAAGGAAGATGTGATGTTGTGTGCGACATGCTGGTGTAGCGCAGGCACACCTTTCTTAGAGAAGTAGTGGCAACTGGGCATCTGGTACTGGGGCACAGCGACAGACATAAGGTCTCTAAAATCCTGTGTGTCCACCAGGCGGAAAGGCAGCATTTCAGTAGCCAAGAGCTTACAGAGGGATAAAGTCAACCTCTTAGCTTTGTCATGGGTCGCAGGAAATGGCCTTTTATTTGTCCACATCTGAGGGACAGAGATCTGGCTGCTGAGTGTAGACGGTGGTGAGTAGGTTGTCCCTGGAAAAATGCAGGTTTGTGAGGAAAGTGCAGGCGTAGACATGATGTTGCCTTCATCCACCGTTTGTGCTATCGATTTCTGAGAGAGCTGTACACACGCACTTGTTTCCCCTTCCAAACCAACTGACGACCTACCAAGCAAATTGCCTGTTGCGGTTACAGTGGTGGAAGTTGTGCGTGGAAAACCAGGTGTGACAGCTGTCCCCACAGTCCTAGAAAATGAAGAGCGTGCGGATGCACTGGAAGGGGCAGGCGGTGGATGGTCTGCTCTGCTAGGCCGCATTGCAGCACGGTGAGCTTCCCACTGGGACATATGATATTTATTCATGTGACGATTCATGGAAGAAGTTGTCAAACTGCTGAGGTTTTTTCCTCTACTAACAGATTCCCGACAAATTTTACAGATCACATGATTTGGGCGATCCTTTGCAAGGTCAAAAAAGGACCAAGCTAGGCAAAGCTTAGAGGCCATGCGAGCTGCAGAGCCATCCCAACTAGTGCTCAGAGGCAGAGTTGTGGCTGATGATGCAGTTGTACACGTGCTACCAGTACTCCTCCTCTGTTCAGGAAGGCGCAAGGTAACTTCGCCATCAGTTGCATCCTCCTCCACTGCCTCTGTTGACCTCCTTGAGTGCCTGACTGTGGGTTGCAAGTAGGTGGGATCTAGAACTTCCTCATCAATTGTTGTGTTTGCACTCCCCTCACCCTCAGACCAAGCCTCTTCCTGCCCTGATTGAATATTTAAGTTGACATCCCAATCTGGTATCTGCGTCTCATCATCATCAGTATGTTCCTCATTGTCTCTACCAACAGGTGTTACAGTTTGTGAATAAGGGAAAACATTATGATAAGAAACTTGGTCACCACGTCCTGAATCTGAGTCACAAAGGTTCTCGGCATCACTGCAGACCATTTCCTGGTCTGTACTCACTGTAGCTTGGGAGCAGACCTCTGATTCCCAGGCTATAGTGTGACTGAACAGCTCTGCAGACTCAGCCATCTCTGTTCCACCATACTGTGCAGGGCGGGTGGAGACTTGAGAGCTGGGAGAAAGCAAGTGTGATTGGAATGACAACTGAAAGGACTGGGTTTTTTTGTATGTGGTAGTTGAGGTGGAGGAGAGGGCACTTGTTGGACCACTTGAGATCCATTCAAGCATGTTCTTTTTTTGGGCATCATCTACCTTTGTTCCAGTTGTTCGTGTCCATAAGAAAGCGAGCACATCTGATTGTCCACGGAAAGTAGTAGACATCTTACTTTTGCTGGAAGATGGCCTATCTTCAGCAGATGTTAATGGAGCTTTGCCACCTTCCCCACGGACACAAACTTTTTTTCCTTTTCCAACACGCCTGTTCCCCTTTCCACCAGCATCTGTCAGTTTGCCACTCATTTTGATTGCGACAAGATTGTCCACTTGAAATGTGGTAGTAAAAATTGAGAGGTGGTGTAGATTACAGAGGTGGTCTAGCTTTATTGGCAGCAGAAGAAACAACACAGACTATCCCTGACAATGCAGCTATGGCCCTTAAACTGGCAGCACAGTTTGCAATTGTAATAGCTTAGTAAAAATGAGCTTGAGGGTGCAATGCAGAGGTGCTGGAAATAGCTTGGCACCAGTGGGACACTAATGATGTCAAACAGCAACTTTTAGGATGCCACTAAGTTTTCTCAGTATTAGAAAGCAAAAGACCACACAATATGAATAGGAAAGGGGCAGCATGATACACCTTCCTACATGGCACACTCTAGACATATGAGAACAAGGAGAACAAAAGCGGAGTGTGTTGCAAAATAAACAATTTATTGACAAGGACTGGCACAAGAAAGGATAGGCGGCGACATCAAAGACATATGTGTGACAAAGAATGTATGGGAGATGTTACAACATACAGAATAATTTCAATGGGCCACCTTAAATAGACATGAGTAGCTGTAAAAATGGTAACAACAGTTATATATATGTGACAAAAACACATATGCAAGGACAAACAGATGCAAAAAAACGGAGGAAAAAATTATCATAAGCACAGGTTATGTGCCCCCCATTTAATCATGCATCAGAAATGACCAGGGCCATAAGCATAATGCCCATACTATGTAGCATATGTAAGAGTGGAAACACATGTGCACATGGAAAATTCAAAATAGATGATGTAATAAGAATATTACGTATGAGTCAAACCAAGGTCATGGGTTGTAGATGCAGTGAAACAACACAGCGTCGGCATCACATATATACCATAATAGCACAGACAAAATGCTGTATAGGCATAAAAATTGCATATGCATAGGGAAAACAGGTGGCAATCACATTGAGCCTAAATCAGGCATGTAATGAAAAGACAATGGGCGCAAACCCAAATAGGAAGCATACCCATAAGGCACACACAGCCAGTGAGTGGCAGCAAAGAGGTCCCCCTGGAGACCCCGACGTATACGTTTCACGATCCTGTGAGTGTGATCATTTCATCAGGGGGATAACCACGCTGTGAATGGAACATGCTTTTAAGCATGGCGCCATACCTCCCTGGTCACTCCCCCCGCAGCGTCAGCGCAGACCGCATCATAGGAAGTCCCGGGCCCGGAATCATCGGCAATCAACGCCCATCAAGATGGTTTGCGCATGCGCGGGAATGAGGACGCGTCACTCATAACTAGCGCATGCGCAGAGGCGATTAGAGATGCCGAGGAGACCGGCTGTAACCCGGAAATGCGGCTGTCAGACACGGAGAGGAGGGACCAGGGAGGGGGCAGGAGAAAAAAGAGTAACATGGATCACATGGAGGGAAAATGCAGTATAAACAATCCTGTAGTCTTGAGTATAAGTCCAAATCCGTGATCCCAGATGTGGAGAGTATAGGAGGATGCCATGCAGAAGTAATCAGCGCTCCTAAGAAAGTGCCAGAAGAAATTTATAACTAAAATAAAAACAAAAAATGTAAATAATTAAAAACGAGGCACTTAAAACCAGGGAGACAGGAAAAAACATAGAGACTATGCATTGTCACAAAAATGGTGCAAAGCTGAGGTGCTCATTTAACCCCCTAGGGGACATTGTTCCCAAGGTGTAAATCCAGCAGGTTTCACGTTGTGCTAGGATTTTTCGTACGTTCCCTCCACGTGCACCCCCATGAATAACATCTATACCCCTAACAAGCAGGGATTTAGGATCACAAGCATGGAAGGCATGAAAGTGACGTGGGAGGGTCTTGAGGCTGGAAATATCAACCGCCGTCCGGGCCGCAGCAATGTCCCTCACATGTTCCCTCACGCGTTTGCGTAACTCTCTGCTGGTGAGGCCAACATATATCATGCGGCACCCACAGGTGGCATAATAAACCACATTGCTGGTGCCGCATGATACATAATGTTGAATATCATAAGTACGGGCCCCATCAGCAGAGGTGAAGGATGAACTGCGAAGGACATTGCTGCAGGCCAGACAGCGGCCGCAGGGGAAACAGCCCTTAAGGGGGCTACCAAGGTCCAGGAAGGTACTGGGCTGACGTGGAATGTAATGACTCCGGACTAGAATGTCACGGAGATTACGTGACCTACGGGATGTCAAAAGTGGATAATCAGATAGTAAATTACGGAGGGTAGGGTCTGATTGAAGGACCCCCCAATGCCTGCTAAGGATGGTTCGCATACTATCCCATTCATGATTGAATGTAGAGATGAACCTAATCGGACCGGGATTAGAGGAGATACCAGACTTAGCCGCCCCACCATAAAGCAAAGTTGAACGAGGGGTATGTTTTGCCCGTAAGTAAGCCCTTTTAATGCTCCTATTACTATAACCCCGCTCTTGAAACCGAATTGTAAGGTCCGCCGCTTGCTCCTCAAACTTAAGGTCAGAGGAGCAAATGCGCCTCATGCGCAAAAATTGGCCCGTCGGAATGGCTCGAATAGTAGACTGATCATGGGACGACGAGGCATGAAGCAAGGAGTTAACCGAAGTTGTTTTACGGAAAACATCTGTCTGGATAACCTGATTACCATCAATCTCAATGTCAATATCAAGGAAATCCAGACGTCTTGCATCACTCCTATAGGTTAGTTTGATATTACAGGAGTTCATGCCCAGTCGGCCCATGAATTCGTCAAGTTGCTCCGCCTTGCCCGCCCACAAAATAAACAAATCATCAATATATCGCAACCAGCACTGCACATGGGCATCGGCCGGCCCGCCCCCGTCGCACAGCAAACCCCTCTCCCAGTATCCCAGGAAGAGGTTTGCGTACGAAGGCGCGCAGGCCGCGCCCATTGCAGTGCCGCGCTGCTGCAAATAATAATTATCTTTAAATAAAAAGAAATTGTGGGTAAGGACAAAGCGGAGCAACTCAAGGATCAAGTCACACATCGAGCCATCCCGACCAGAGGCCAACAAAAAATGCTTAGTAGCCTCCAGTCCATCCTCATGGCAAATGCAGGTGTAGAGGGACTCAACATCTGCAGTAACAAGCAGTGTCCCTTCATCCACAGAGATGCCGTCAATCCTCCTGAGAACGTCCGTAGTGTCACGGACATATGAGGGGAGTGTTTCGACCAAAGGTTTTAAATAATAGTCGATAAATCGACATGTTGGCTCACACAACCCCTCAGTGCCGGACACAATAGGACGGCCAGGAGGACAGAGGGCATCTTTGTGGATTTTGGGCAGTAGATAGAAAGTAGATATTTTAGGAAAACGTACTGTGAGTCCCTCTACAACCTGCTTACTAATGATGCCATCATCACATGCCTTGCCTAGGATGGACTGGAGTTGGGCGGAGAAGGTCAGAGCGGGGTTATAGTGGAGGCGGTGGTAAGTGGCTTTATCGCGTAGCTGGCGAAATGCCTCCCTCTCGTACATAATTGTGGGCCAGATCACAATGTTTCCCCCCTTGTCCGCAGGTTTGATAACAACATCATCCATCCTGTCCAGGGATTCAATCGCCAATCTATCTCGGTGTGTAAGATTATCATGGTGACGTCGCCTGGACAGTTGTTCAAAATCTTTAATAACAAGTTTAGTAAAAATTTCCACAGCGGGACAGACGGACAAGGGGGGAAACCTGGTTGATCTGGGCAAAACACTAGGTGGAAAGTGATCATGCATGGTGGGCGCAGCCTCGTCCAGCAGCTCCTCAAGATCCCGTATAGCCTGCTGTTCGCGAGGGTCCAATGGTTCACCAGACTGGTTACGTTTGTTATGAAGTTTACTTAAAACAACCTTCCGAGCGAAAAGGTATAAGTCCTTCACTGCTGTAAAGCAGTGAAAGGAGTTGGTGGGTGAAAAGGATAATCCTTTAGACAGAACATTGATCTGAGAGATGGAGAGGGTATGGTTAGACAGATTAATTACCTGTAAGGCTTTACGCTTGCTTGTATTAGGTTGTTGCTGTTTAGATTTAAGCCTTGTCAAGACGCCACTGGGTTGACCAATCTCCATATCTGATTCGTCCGTATCACTGGGAACCATATTCAGACGTCCAGTTGAACCAGCGCCCCGTATCCTGGAAAGCGAACGCGATCTAGATCGCCGTCCAACAGCATTGGATCGCCACCTGTAAACGCGATCTTGATGGGAGTCGTTTTGATCCCGTTGGAATTTTTTGATTTTTACTGTTTTAATTTCTTTTTCCAGGCGTACAAGGTCAGATTCATTCTGACTGGTAAATTTAGGCGGGGCATCAGCCGACATACTCTCTTTGACTGTGGTAAAGAGTTTCTCCATCTCCCCCTCCATCTCCGAGATCGAGGCACTGTCTATTTCACTTAGAAGGCTGAGGAAACCCCTTGAGCAGGCATTGGAAAGCTCCTCCCAGCGGGTTTTAATGGAATCATTATCCACCTGAAAGGAAGGAAAAATTTGGATCCTTAGGCCTCTTGGTATGAGCCCCCTCTGTGTATATTTATCCAGAAACGCCCGATTCCACCAGACCTTGGTGCGTCTGTGGAGCAGGTTTCTGTAGCTTTGCACACTTTCGGACAATGTAAAGTCTCCCTCTGTCTCTGCTGCAGCGCCGCCGACCTCAGCAAGTGCCTTGTCCAGCTCTTTTAACCATGATTCGTCATGGGAGCGGAAATCCATGGTGGAAGTGGAATGAGCTGTGGGAACCACAGAAAAACGTATTAGAAAGCAAAAGACCACACAATATGAATAGGAAAGGGGCAGCATGATACACCTTCCTACATGGCACACTCTAGACATATGAGAACAAGGAGAACAAAAGCGGAGTGTGTTGCAAAATAAACAATTTATTGACAAGGACTGGCACAAGAAAGGATAGGCGGCGACATCAAAGACATATGTGTGACAAAGAATGTATGGGAGATGTTACAACATACAGAATAATTTCAATGGGCCACCTTAAATAGACATGAGTAGCTGTAAAAATGGTAACAACAGTTATATATATGTGACAAAAACACATATGCAAGGACAAACAGATGCAAAAAAACGGAGGAAAAAATTATCATAAGCACAGGTTATGTGCCCCCCATTTAATCATGCATCAGAAATGACCAGGGCCATAAGCATAATGCCCATACTATGTAGCATATGTAAGAGTGGAAACACATGTGCACATGGAAAATTCAAAATAGATGATGTAATAAGAATATTACGTATGAGTCAAACCAAGGTCATGGGTTGTAGATGCAGTGAAACAACACAGCGTCGGCATCACATATATACCATAATAGCACAGACAAAATGCTGTATAGGCATAAAAATTGCATATGCATAGGGAAAACAGGTGGCAATCACATTGAGCCTAAATCAGGCATGTATGCATGCGCAGAGGCGATTAGAGATGCCGAGGAGACCGGCTGTAACCCGGAAATGCGGCTGTCAGACACGGAGAGGAGGGACCAGGGAGGGGGCAGGAGAAAAAAGAGTAACATGGATCACATGGAGGGAAAATGCAGTATAAACAATCCTGTAGTCTTGAGTATAAGTCCAAATCCGTGATCCCAGATGTGGAGAGTATAGGAGGATGCCATGCAGAAGTAATCAGCGCTCCTAAGAAAGTGCCAGAAGAAATTTATAACTAAAATAAAAACAAAAAATGTAAATAATTAAAAACGAGGCACTTAAAACCAGGGAGACAGGAAAAAACATAGAGACTATGCATTGTCACAAAAATGGTGCAAAGCTGAGGTGCTCATTTAACCCCCTAGGGGACATTGTTCCCAAGGTGTAAATCCAGCGGGTTTCACGTTGTGCTAGGATTTTTCGTACGTTCCCTCCACGTGCACCCCATGAATAACATCTATACCCCTAACAAGCAGGGATTTAGGATCACAAGCATGGAAGGCATGAAAGTGACGTGGGAGGGTCTTGAGGCTGGAAATATCAACCGCCGTCCGGGCCGCAGCAATGTCCCTCACATGTTCCCTCACGCGTTTGCGTAACTCTCTGCTGGTGAGGCCAACATATATCATGCGGCACCCACAGGTGGCATAATAAACCACATTGCTGGTGCCGCATGATACATAATGTTGAATATCATAAGTACGGGCCCCATCAGCAGAGGTGAAGGATGAACTGCGAAGGACATTGCTGCAGGCCAGACACATATGTCTTTGATGTCGCCGCCTATCCTTTCTTGTGCCAGTCCTTGTCAATAAATTGTTTATTTTGCAACACACTCCGCTTTTGTTAAGTTTTCTCAGTGTTTGCTCTTATAATGGCTTAGTAAAAATGAGCTTGAGGGTGCAAAGCCGAGGTGCTGGAAATAGCTTGGCACCAGTGGGACACTAATGATATCCAACAGCCACTTTTAGGATGCCACTAAGTTCTCTCAGTGTTTGCTATTATCATGGCTTAGTAAAAATGAGCTTAAGGGTGCAATGCAGAGGTGCTGGAAATAGCTTGGCACCAGTGGGACACTAATGATGTCCAATAGCCACTTTAACGATGCCACTAGGTTTTCTCAGTGTTTGCTATTATAATGGCTTAGTAAAAATGAGCTTGAGGGTGCAATGCAGAGTTGCTGGAAATAGCTTGGCACCAGTGGGACACTAATGTAATGATGTCCAACAGCCACTTTTAGGATGCCACTAAGTTTGCTCAGTGTTTGCTATTATAATGGCATTGTAAAAATCAGCTTGAGGGTGCAGTGCAGAGGTGCTGGAAATAGCTTGGCACCAGTGGGACACTAATGAAGTCCAGCAGCCACTTTTAGGATGCCACTAAGTTTGCTCAGTGTTTGCTATTATAATGGCTTAGTAAAAATGAGCTTGAGGGGGCAATGCAGAGGTGCTGGAAATAGCTTGGCACCAGTGGGACACTAATGATGTCCAACAGCCACTTTTAGGATGCCACTAAGGGGATGTGCGCACGTGTGCGTATTGCATGCAGTTACGCTGCGTTCTGCACCGCAGCGTAACTGCATGCGTCCTGCGTCCCCTGCACAATCTATGGAGATTGTGCTGGAGCCGTGCACACGTGGCATATTAGAACGCAGCTATTCGGCTGCTGCCCGAATTGTTGCGTTCTAAGAAGTGACATGTCACTTCTTTCGTGCGGTTTGCATGCTGTCTATAGGGAGAGGCAGCATGCAGAGCGCACTAATCTGCCGGCACCATGCGCTTCAGAACGCAGCTGTTCAGCTGCGCTCTGAAGCGGACCTTTTCTGTGCGGTGCAGAGCGCACACGTGCGCACATAGCCTAAGTTTGCCCAGTGTTTGCTATTATAATGGCTTTGTAAAAATGAGCTTGAGCGTGCAATGCAGAGGTGCTGGAAATAGCTTGGTACCAGTGGGACACTAATGATGTCCAACAGCCACTTTTAGGATGCCACTAAGTTTTCTCAGTGTTTGCTATTATAATGGCTTAGTAAAAATGAACTTGAGGGTGCAATGCAGAGTTGCTGGAAGTAGCTTGGCACCAGTGGGTTACTAATGATGTCCAACAGCCACTTTTAGGATGCCACTAAGTTTGCTCAGTGTTTGCTATTATAATGGCTTGGTAAAAATGAGCTTGAGGGGGCAATGCAGAGGTGCTGGAAATAGCTTGGCACCAGTGGGACACTAATGATGTCCAACAGCCACTTTTAGGATGCCACTAAGGGGATGTGCGCACGTGTGCGTATTGCATGCAGTTACGCTGCGTTCTGCACCGCAGCGTAACTGCATGCGTCCTGCGTCCCCTGCACAATCTATGGAGATTGTGCTGGAGCCGTGCACACGTGGCATATTAGAACGCAGCGATTCGGCTGCTGCCCGAATTGTTGCGTTCTAAGAAGTGACATGTCACTTCTTTCGTGCGGTTTGCATGCTGTCTATAGGGAGAGGCAGCATGCAGAGCGCACTAATCTGCCGGCACCATGCGCTTCAGAACGCAGCTGTTCAGCTGCGCTCTGAAGCGGACCTTTTCTGTGCGGTGCAGAGCGCACACGTGCGCACATAGCCTAAGTTTGCCCAGTGTTTGCTATTATAATGGCTTTGTAAAAATGAGCTTGAGCGTGCAATGCAGAGGTGCTGGAAATAGCTTGGTACCAGTGGGACACTAATGATGTCCAACAGCCACTTTTAGGATGCCACTAAGTTTTCTCAGTGTTTGCTATTATAATGGCTTAGTAAAAATGAACTTGAGGGTGCAATGCAGAGTTGCTGGAAGTAGCTTGGCACCAGTGGGTTACTAATGATGTCCAACAGCCACTTTTAGGATGCCACTAAGTTTGCTCAGTGTTTGCTATTATAATGGCTTGGTAAAAATGAGCTTGAGGGGGCAATGCAGAGGTGCTGGAAATAGCTTGGCACCAGTGGGACACTAATGATGTCCAACAGCAACTTTTACTATGCCACTAAGTTTTCTCAGTGTTTGCTAATATAATGGCTTAGTAAAGATGAGCTTGAGGGTGCAATGCAGAGTTGCTGGAAGTAGCTTGGCACCAGTGGGACCCTAATGAAGTCCAACAGCCACTTTTAGGATCCACTAAGTTTGCTCACTGTTTGCTATTATAATAGCTTAGTAAAAATGAGCTTGAGGGTGCAATGCAGAGGTGCTGTAAATAGCTTGGCACCAGTGGGACAGTAATGAAGTCCAACAGCCACTTTTAGGATGCCACTAAGTTTGCTCAGTGTTTGCTATTATAATGGCTTAGGAAAAATGAGCTTGAGGGTGCAATGCAGAGGTGCTGGAAATAGCTTGGCACCAGTGGGACACTAATGAAGTCCAACAGCCACTTTTAGGATGCCACTAAGTTTGCTCAGTGTTTGCTATTATAATGGCTTAGTAACAATGTGCTTGAGGGTGCAATGCAGAGTTGCTGGAAGTAGCTTGGCACCAGTGGGACACTAATGTAGTCCAACAGCCACTTTTAGGATGCCACTAAGTTTGCTCAGTGTTTGCTATTATAATGGCTTAGTAAAAATGAGCTTGAGGGTGCAATGAAGAGGTGCTGGAAATAGCTTGGCACCAGTGGGACACAAATGAAGTCCAACAGCCACTTTTAGGATGCCACTAAGTTTGCTCAGTATTTGCTATTATAATGGCTTACTAAAAATTATCTTGAGGGTGCAATGCAGAGGTGCTGGAAATAGCTTGGCACCAGTGGGACACAAATGAAGTCCAACAGCCACTTTTAGGATGCCACTAAGTTTGCTCAGTGTTTGCTATTATAATGGCTTACTAAAAATGATTTTGAGGGTGCAATGCAGAGGTTCTGGGAATAGGTTGGCACCAGTGGGACAGTAATGAAGTCCAACAGCCACTTTTAGGATGCCACTAACTGGCAGCACTCTGCAAATAAAATGGCTTTGCTAAAAAGGGCAGGAGGGTACAGTGGCCGGGTTGTGGGTCAGTGTAGAGGAAAGGAAGCCTCACTTTCTATACCTCCTAATGGTGAAATGCAGCAAGGAAGTCCCTGAGCTTAGCTACACAGACGCTGTTATCTGTAGCTGTTAAAAACTGTTTCCACTGACCTGACTGTCACCTATGGCTCTGAGCCAGCTGTAATTAGCCCTTAAAAGGGCTGAAAGAAACTTCTATCCCTATTCTGTATAACGCTGTGTGTAGAGCATACATAGCAGGATCGGCGGCAGGAGCTGCGTCAGCGGTGACTGACAACCAGACGCAGAAGGCAGATAATACCGTGCTGGAACAAAATGTCCATTTTTATGATGCAAGGACATGTGACATGGACAGCCTATGACACATGCCCTTGCTTCTCTGGCAAAAAGTCCACTTAGCTGTATGTGTGTCTGGGATTGGCTGACATGCTGGCCCGCCCCACTACACGCACGCTTAGGGAAGGAAGGAAAGAAAAAAAAAATGGCGATCGCCATTATCCCAGCAGCAGTGTTCTGAACGCGTAGTCCCCGCACACTATACGCTGAAGTTTCATAATAGTGTGAGTCACAGAGGGACTTACACTATTACAGCGAAAAGCCAGCTAGTAATTAGCTTGGCTTTTTGCTGATAGAACCGTTCTCGAACGTAACACGAGCTAACGAACTTTTAGCAAAAAGCTCGACTTCTAGTTCGATCTAGAACACCCCCCAAAATCACTAGAACCGTGAACTGGAGAACCAAGAACCACGAACCGCGCTCAACTCGGCCGGAGACTTCGCTCAGGTAGTGCCTGCGTGTGATCTCTCTCTCTCTCTGCAATACAGAGGTCAAGATTACCAAATCTTCCTACGCTTTTCATTGAAGGCAGTGGCTCAATGGGTAGAGCTGCTGCCTAAGGAGAATTATTTCACGAGTTTGAGTCTCGGCCGTCCCAGTAAAAAATTTAATTTTTTTTTAAATTATAATTTTTATTTATTTATAATTTAATTATGCACTGAGGGGAGGAGCTGGACATCAGCTGTGAGCCGCGGGACACCTCTAAAATTGGAGCAGTTCACGGAATGAGGCTGCATTGCTCTCTCCTCTCTCTCCTCTCTCTCCTCTCTCTCTTCTCTCTCTCCCCTCTCTCTCTCTACCTCTCTCTCTCTTCTCTCTCTCTTCTGTCTATTCTCTCTCTCTATTTTTCTCTCTTTTTCTCTCTTTCTTTCTCTCTCTTTTCCTTTTTTTTCTATTTCTCTTTCTTTTTCTTTCTTTTTCTTTCTCTCTCTTTATCTCTCTCTTTCTCTCTCGTTCTTTCTCTCTCTCTTTTTCTCTCTTTTTCTCTCTCTTTCTCTCTCTCTCTTTCTCTCTTTTTCTCTCTCTTTCTCTTTCTTTTTCTCTCTCTTTCTCTTTCTTTTTCTCTCTTTTTCTCAATTTTTCTCTCTTTCTCTCTCTCTCTCTTTCTTTCTCTCTCTTTCTCTCTCTTTTTCTCTCTCTCTTTCTTTCTTTCCTTCTCTCTTTTTCTCTCTCTTTTTCTATCTCTTTCTCTCTTCTCTCTTTCTCTCTCTTTCTTTTTTTTCCCTCTTTCTCTCTTCCTCTCTTTCTCTCTTTTTCTCTTTCTTTCTCTTTCTCTTTTTCTCTCTTCTTCTCTCTCTCTCTTTCTCTCTCTCTTTCTCTCTCTTTTTCTCTCTCTTTTTCTCTCTTTTTCTCTCTCTCTTTTTCTCTTTCTCTCTCTTTCTCTCTCTCTTTTTCTCTGTTTTCTCTTTCTCTTTCTTTCTCTCTCTTTCTCTCTCATTCTCTCTCTCTTTTTCTCTCTTTTTCTCTGTCTTTTTCTCTCTTTTACTCTCTTTTTCTCTCTTCTCTCTCTTCTCTCTCTTTTCTCTCTCTTTTCTCTCTCTCAGACCTGGCGATGATCAGCTGATGCAGTCACCTGACGGAATCAGCTGACACTGTAAGTCAAGCGGTGAGGCCGGTTTTTTACTGCCAGGCTAGCTAAACTATCAGCTGCGCTGTCGGACAGGAGTCTGCACAGAAGTGTGTAGTTTGTTTTTGATGCATCAGCTGATTGTATAAAAGCCGTTTATACAATCAGCTGCTGTGTCATGTGATTCAGGTCCTTGAAACTGACACATCATCTGATCGCTTGCCTTCCAGCAAACCGATCAGATGATATTGGATCTGGAATGGATGGTGCCGGACCCTTGACCCAGGATTACTGTGGAGGGGGGTTCTTTATTTCAATAAAGATGGAGTCACTAATTGTATTGTGTTTTATTTCTAATAAAAATATTTTTCTGTGTTGTGTTTTTTTTATCTTTACTAGAAATTCATAGTGGCCATGTCTAATATTGGCGTTACATCATGAATTTCGGGCTTAGGGCCAGTTGATAATATACAGCTAGCCCTAACCCCATTATTATTCAGCGAGCCACCCATCACGAGGGTAGCTGGAAGAGTTGGATACAGCGCCAGAAGATGGCGCTTCTATGAAAGCGCAATTTTCTGGGGCGGCTGCAGACTGCAATTCACAGCAGGGGTGCTCAGAAAGCTTGGGCACCCTGCGCTGAAGATTCCAATCCCCAGCTGCCTAGTTGTACTTGGCAGGACACAAAAATTGGGCGAACCCCATGTCATTTTTTTTAAATTATTTCATGAAATTCATGAAATAATTTAACAAAAAAGGGCTTCCCTATATTTTTGGTTCCCAGCCGGGTACAAATAGGCAGCTAAAGGTTGGGGGTAGCCCGTATCTGCCTTCTGTACCTGGCTAGCATACAAAAACATGTTAAAGCCCACGTAATTTTTGGGGGGGCAAAAAAACCCTGCATACAGTCCTGGATGGAGTATGCTGAGCCTTGTAGTTCTTCAACTGTTGTCTGCTTTCTGTCTGTATGGAGGAGAGCAGACAGTAGCTGCAGAACTACAAGGCTCAGCATCCTCCATCCAGGACTGTATGCTGGAGGGAGAGGCAGGGGGAGCAGAACTTTAAGGCTCAGCATACTTCATCCACTAGTGTATGCAGGAGAGCAGACAGCAGCTGCCGAACTACAAGGCTCAGCATCCTCCATCCAGGACTGTATGCTGGAGGGAGAGAAAGGGGGAGCAGAACTACGAGGCTCAGCATGCTCTATTCTCTAGTGTATGCAGGACAGCAGACAGCAGCTGCAGAACTACAAGGCTCAGCATGCTCCATTCACTAGTGTATGCAGGAGAGCAGACAGCAGCTGCAGAACTACAAGGCTCAGCATGCTCCATTCACTAGTGTATGCAGGAGAGAAGACAGCAGCTGCAGAACTACAAGGCTCAGCATAATCCATCCAGGACTGTATGCAGCAGTTTTTTGCCCACAAAAAAAATGACGTGGGCTTCGCCATATATTTGTTTGCTAGCCAGGTACAGCAGGCAGGTATGGCTGCCCCAACCCCCAGCTGCCTATTTGTACCCGGCTGGGAACTAAAAATATAGGGAAGCCCTTTTTTTAATTATTTCATGAATTTCATGAAATAATTAAAAAAAAAAAAATGACATGGGCTTCACCCCATTTTTGTGTCCAGCCAGATACAACTAGGCAGCTGGGCATTGGAATCCGCAGCACAGGTTAGCCCGAGGTTTCTGGGCCCCTCTGTTGTGAATTGCAGTCCGCAGCCGCCCCAGAAAATGGCGCTTTCATAGAAGCGCCATCATCTGGCGCTGTATCCAACTCTTCCAGCTGCCCTGATGCCGGGTGGCTTACTGGGTAATAAAGGGTTAATACTAGCTTTGTTTTACTAGCTAGTATTAAGCCAGAGATTCTTAATGTCAGGCAAGTTTGACCCGGCCATTAAGAATCTCCAATAAAGGGTTAAAAAAAAGACACCACACAGAGAAAAAATACTTTAATGGAAATAAATACACAGACAAACTTAGAGACTCCATGTTTATTACTCCCTCTCCCCTCTCCACGATTCTGTTCTTCTGTCTTCTTTCTCTTTCAACCCATGCAGCTCTGCTACATCAAACAGCACTGCATGGGAGGAAGACGCTGCTGCTCCCTTGCAGTCTAATCCGTCAGTGAGTGATCAGAGGCTGTGGGTTGAAAGCGATGACGTCACCGCTGCCACCGTTGAAATAGTAATCTGACAGGCAGGTTACTATAGCAACGGTGATCTCCCATCACCTGATTCCCGGTGCCGCTATTCACCGGCTGTGGCATCCAGTTCCTGCATGTGGCCTGACTCTCTAAAGAGCGCCAACATGCAGGAACGGGGAGCCAAGCATGTGCCCAAGCATCTCGCCCGGTACACGGAGATGCTCAAACGCGTACTGGAGAGATGCACTGACAGGACCTAGCATAATGTCTAGCCATGTGACCAGTCTGTAGCCAATGAGATAATACACATGTGACTGGTGACATGCTATGATGACGGCACGGAAGGTCCTATCATCAGTGCTGGTTACCGGGAGGGCGCAGCGATGATCGGAAGGAAAAGCGGTGGGAGACAGAGTACAGGAAGTGTCGCGGGGACCTGTAAGTGTAATGGCAATGTTTATTAACTGTATGTGTACATTTATAATGTGTTTGTATGTGCTTTTGTTTGCCTGCCATTGTTTTCCATGGGGTTTGAAGGTGTTCGTCGAACGTTCGCCGAACTAAGCCGCCATTCGACGAATCGAACTCGAACACTATGGGGGTGGCTCAACACTACTTCACAGTACTAATAAAACTGGTAACTCTATCTACTGCTCTCTGTATAAAACATCTCATAAGTCATCAAAATCTAAACAATGTAAAGAGTTCCCTTATTTTCTCTGAGTATCAATAGCATAACTTTACCATACAGTGGACAATATTCAGTTTAACAGTATTATCTTCTCACATTGTAGCCTGGACACATTTTACTAGACGACCCTTGGTTTATTTATTGGTACTTATTGTAATTTCTATTAAAGAGAAAATGACAATCAATAAGTTTCCTGGAAAGAGTGAGTGAGTGAGTTTTTTTAAAGCCTCTGATTAAATATTTTTATTATATTATAAATATTGATTAACCAATTAAATGACTGGCAGATACAAACACTTTTCTCTTGGCTGTAGAAAGTATTAATTTTAGGTAGTTGGGGCATTTATGCTATTTATACAATATATTTCTTAGGTTTAGAACATTTCATGACAGTTAGCCTTGGATCCAAGGAATATTACCTCAAACATCCTGAGGGCACAACACCTCTCCTAGCTACCTAATGAAAGGAGGTAGGAAATAGAGATCAGCCACCACCCTAGTGTTCGAGTTTGGTTCGGTTTGTCGAACGGCAGGTGCGTTCGTCGAACGTTCGATGAATGTTCGTCGAATACCGTTGAACCCCATTGAAAACAATGGCAGGCAAACATAAACACATACAAACACATAGAAAACGACTTCTAAAGTGTCCAAAAGGTGACAAACAACTCAGAAGACACAACAAACACATGGAAAAGTGACAAGTACATATACTCATGCGGAAAGAAAAGAGCTTGATGAGGAGGAGGAGACACAGATGTAGTAGTATCTCCAAATGAACATCGATGCCATGACTGTGCAACTTGAGCCTTGCTCATTTTGGGTTTCCAATCTGGAAAAATGGCCTGAGGTCGCCACTTACGCTTGGAGATCTTGTCGTGTCCCGCAGCCAGCGTTCTCTCGGAATGTGTATTCAGTGCTGCTGGGGTTGTGCTGACAGATAAGCGCACGCGTCTATCCAGTGACATCAAGATGAACAAATCATGGATCCGCAAGGATTTTTCTACCCCTGTGTCATCCTGGGGAGAGTAAAGGCTTGTGGATTTTTGATTGTGCTTCATGCAAATCAACATTTTAAGTTTGCAACTGTGGGACAATTGATGCCACTTAAGGGGTGTCTGTGGCCAAATTTTTTGAAAAAAATGGAGACTCTTGCTGGAGTCCCCTTGCTGTGTTTTAGATGATCGTTCATAAAGATGAACACGTCATGGATCCACAAGGACTTTTCTACCCCTGTGTCATCCTGGGGAGACTAAAGGCTTGTGGATTTATGAATGTGCTTCATGCAAATCAAAATTTTAAGTTTGCAACTGTGGGACAATTGATGCCACTGTGGTGGTGTCTGTGGCCAAATTTTTGGAAAACATGGAGACTCTTGTTGCAGTCCCCTTGCTTTGTTTTACATGATTTTAGAAGGGCATGACATGCCTAAGAGGTTGCCTTTCAGCATCTGCAAGCTGTTGGCTACAGAAATGCTGCCTTTCCGCCTGGTGGACACAGAGGATTTTCGAGACCTTATGCCCGTCGCAGTTCCCCAGTACCAGATACCCAATCACCACCTCTCCAAGAAAGTTGTGCCTGCGCTACACCAGCATGTCGTGTTAGAGGGGCGACCGAGGGCCATTGTAGTCGTGGCAGGTACTCCCCTCTGGCTGTTGTGCAGCCGGTATTCTACCTCTGCGCCCCAACTGCCCCTCCAGTGCAATTTAGTATTAAGCGCATTTTTTCTTCAGGCGTCACAGACACAGACATGGTCACAGGATCTTTTAACTAAATTTCTTTACTTGTCAACTTATATACATTCCTTTTTCTCACCTTAGGCGGGCACATTGCTTGAACATTACAGGGAATATATTTTTCTTTCCCCCAAAATTTCATTTTTTTTTACATATCATCCGGCTGACTGTTTCTATGGTGTTCGGGCTCACATTGGGGTACCCAATTACACCAGCCACAGTAGACTCAATTCTTTCAGTAAGTCAAGACCACTCTTTCCTCTAAAGGCCCACTGATTTTTTTTCTCACTGAAGCATTTGTAAGATCTCAGCAGGGAATAGCCACCCTTTTTCCGGACCGCTTTTTGTGTCCGAAAAAATAACCGGATTCGGCCTAGAAGGCCACACCAAATTAATTTTACTGGGCTTTTTCTTCACTACGCCTCTCACAGACGCAGTGTACTTCTCCTCAGGGACCTTCCTCACCAACTGATTTCTAACCGCTCTTTTTCAAACTAGACTCCTCCCCCTCAATGTTCGGGATCACCAGGGAAACAGCTCACACTCTGTGGCCACCTGGTGGCCATTTGAATACATTACACTACATGGACTTTAGATATTACATTACTCTATAACATAGAATTTACATGTTACATTACACTATAACATGGACTTTACATATTACATTACACTATAACATGGACAGAAGTGCCTGTTACACAATCTTAAATCGGCTTTTCCATTAAACACCAGTGGTGCACAGAATGAAGCTCACAGCTTTGTCATGGCTAGGAAGAAATGGTATTTTACTTGTCCACATCTGAGGAACCGAGGGCTGGCTGCTGTGCTGAGATGATGATGAGTAGGGTGTCCCTGCAGAGTTGAAATTTGGTCATCTACAAAATGAGTGGAAAAAGGCCAGATGCTGGTGGAAAGGGGAACAGGCATGTTGGAAAGGGGAAAAACGTTTGTGTCCATGGGATAGGTGGTAAAGCAGCAGTAACATCTGCTGAAGAAAGACCATCTTCCAGCCAAAGTAAGATGTCTACTTCTTTCCGTGGACAATCTGATATGATCCCTTTTTTTACGGACACGACCATCGCAACCAAATGTAGATGAGGCACCAAAGAGCAGGTGCTTGAATGGATCTCAAATGCTCCCTCAATTGGCCTCTCCTCCACCTCAACTTCAATATCACAAATACTCCATTCCTCTGTGGTGTCACCCCCAATCGCACTTGCTTCCTACCAGCTCTCAAGTCTCCACCCACCTTGCTGAGTATGGGGTAAGAGATGGTTGAGTCTGCAGAGCTGTTCAGTCACACTATAGCCTGGGAATGAGAGGTCTGCTCCAAAGCTGCAGTGAGTCCAGACAAGGAAATGATGTGCACTGATGCCCAGATGAAGAAGGTTCTGAGCATAATGTAGACCCTCATTCCCAAACTGTAACTCCTCTTGGTGGAGACAATGAGGAACGTGCTACATAGTTACATTGTTAGTTACATAGGTTGAAAAAAAGACCTAGATCCATCTAGTTATGATGAGACTCAGATACCTGATTGGAACGACAACTTTACTATCCGGTCAGGGCAGGAAGAGGTTGGCTCTGAGGACGAGGGAAGTGAGAACACACAGGGTGATGATGAGGTTGGAGATCCCACTTACTGTCAACCCAAAGTTAGCCAGTCGATGAGGTCAGCAGAGCAGGTGGAGAAGAATGCTACTGACGACTAGGTTAGGTTCTGGACAGAGATGGAGTACTGGAAGCACGTCAACAACTGCATCCTCAGCCACAACTCTGCCTCTGAGCAGAATTCATGGTGGCTCTGCAGGTTGCATGGGCTCTAAGCCTTGCCTAGCCTGGTTAGTTTTTGACATCGCAAAGGATCCCCCAACTCATGTCATCTGCAAGATTTGTCACCAATCTCTAAGTAGAGGCCAAAAACTCACTAGTTTGAGTACTTCGTCCATGAACCGTTACATGGATATGATGTGATAGGGTGAAGATGCATTGATGACCTTTATCCACTGTGAATGCAAGATGCTTATTTGCCGTTCATTGTATGCATTGTTATTCACATGTAACAGGATAAGAGTGTATAAATGACCTTTATTCACTGTAAATGCAAAAGGCTTGTTTACTGTCTATTGTATGCATTGTTGCTGACCACCTACAAGGGGCCACTGTTTTGCATCTGCCTTTGACTGTTTGGTCACTACAGCAACAGCAAAATGGTCTTCTGCTGTGGACTTGGAGACCAGAGGAGGTGCTGTATGTGAGCTGAAGGAAAAGCGAAAGGTGTGCGTAACAGAAAGGAGCCGCCGCAGAATCGCTTAAGTGGATTGTGAGGAGACTCATGTTAGAGTTTGGTGAAGAGGACCGTAACGCGTGTGAGCAGCATCCTGTGCCGGAGACCGCCATTCTTCAGTTGCTGGCTATAATGATCACTGTGAGAGAATCTTCAAGTCTCTATTTATGGCAGCTGGACACCACAGTACTCAAGTATGGTAGGCTGGGCCCAGGAGTGCGTGCACGCAACACTTTGTTTTGGTACCGAAACACATATCTGTTCTGCTTAGGCCGACTACATAGACAATAAGACTTGCTGGCTCTGCTCTGTCAGTTTGTCAGTTACAGTTAAAATCTTAAAAGGACAGGGCCACATGTTTGCATTGAATGTTGCTGTAGAAGATTTCCAGGACTGTGTTGCTGAACTGTTTGGTTTGCCTTCCCACTGTTATCATCTGCCTTATATGTGAGGCTTTAGCAAATAAGGGTAATCAGGGGGGTTAATGGGTTTTGTCTATGTTTAGGTAGATATGTTGTAAGCTCTTGTGCTGCGCCAATAGTAGATCGTGTTTGCACACACACACACACACACACACACACACAGACACACACACACACAATTACTCCTGCTACCCAGAGGGATTATCAGGTATTAGGCGACTGTTTAGACAATCCCTTGGTTAGGCAAAGGTTGGTGAGAAGGCGGTATAAATCGCCATTACGAGTGGGGCAGCATAGGGGTGTAAGCTTTTGGCCTTGTGAATAGATTGTTCTATTCTTTCTTTTTTATGCATGTTTTTTTTTTGTTTTGGTAAAGTAAAACAATCATTTATCGACCCAACTACCTAGAGTTCTTTTCCTGGTGCGTGGTTTAGCTGTATACTGTGGAGCCCACCCTGTACACGACTTTCAATGAAGCAGAAGTCTCAGTGGGAAGCTCACTGTGCTACAATGCGGCCTAGCAGGGTACGTCAACCACCGTCTGCCACATAAAGTGCATCCACGTGCTATTCATCCTCTATGACTGTAGGGACAGCAGTCACACATGCTTTTGGACGCAGATCTTCCACCTCTTTACCTGCAACAGGCAGTGTGATTGGCAGGTCGTCTGTTGTTTTGGAAGTGGAAACAGCTGCTGTTGTTGAGCTCTCTCAGACATTGAGAGCACCACCTTTGGATGAAGGCAACATTATATCTCCGCCTGCACCTTCCTCCCAGATTACCTGGACTAGCTGTAGTTAAAAATTGGCTACTAGAGATGGAGACAGGTGGTGTATCTTACTTTACAAGACTGCTACACCACTGACTATCACGCACTGATACTATGCCCAAAGTAATTGCCTGGACTTTTTGGAGTTAAATATTGGCTACTACACATGGAGAGTTGGGGTAGCTTTCTTGACAGCAGTCATACGCCACTGATTATCAATCACTGATACTATGCCCAAGGGATTGCCTGGACTTTTTGCAGTTAAAAATTGGCTACTACAGATGGAGAGGTGGCGTAACTTTCTTGACAGCAGTGGTATGCCACTATCACACACTGATACTATGCCCAAAGGAATTGGCTGAGCTGATTTGGACAGATGCTGGGAAAAACACTTGCACAGCACTGGCACAGACCTGCCTAGCAAAAACTGCTATGAACTGCTTTAATCTAGCCCTGAAAAGGGCTGATATTACAACTAATCCCTACTCCCTAAACCGATGTCTCGATTGCACGTTATAGCGCCCACAACAGCAGCAGCGGGAGTGGTGACTGACACACAACCGCAGCACTGAGATAATGGCGGCGATGGGGAAAATGGCCTGGTCTTATGAGGCAAGGACATGTGACATACATAGTCAATGACACATGCCCTTGCTTGTCTGCCAAATATGCACTTTGCTGTGTGTGTGTCTGTGACTGGCTGACAGCTTGGCCCGCCCCACTGGAAGCGCGGTTATGGGAAAAAAAAATGGCGATCGCCTTTATTTCAGCACTCAACAGCACTGATCTAAACCCTGTCTAATAGCTCATCAAAATACACAATTCCACCTGCATTGGAGGTAGATGTGGCGCCTTACCCTTTGCGCCCCTGTGCAATCGCACATGTTGCACCAATATGTCCACCCCAATACACTGTGCATCCTCATTTCCATCTTGCCTTTTCAGCACATAGCTAGCAGTGGACAAACAGGAAAAGTAGGGATGCAGTCTGCTATTCACAGTGCATCTGAACAGGAGGAATTTTCTGAGGGGGCTGTGCTTCCTCCATTGTTCACTTCACTGATTTGCTGGCATAAAGCTGAAGACTGCATGCATGACAGATGTCCAGCCCTCCACAGAAATTGTTAGTACATATGTAATGTATTTGTGTTTAATGTGTTTCATATAATTACAGTAAATCACAAAAGTGAGTACACCCATCACATTTTTGTAAATATTTCACTATATCTTTTCGTTGGACAACACTTAAGATATATATATATATATTCCTTTGATACAATGTAAAGTAGTCAGTGTACAGCTTGTATAATAGTGTAAATTTGTTGTGTCTTTGAATAACTTTCCATTTAAGGATGCCCCACAGATGCTAAAAAGGGTTTAGGTCTGAAAACATGCTTGGCCAGTCCAACGCCTTTACTCTCAGTTTTTTTAGTATGACACTGGTCATCCTGTAAATGTGTTTGGGTGTGTTATTAGGTTGGAAAACTGCCCTGCGGTATAGTTTGTGAAAGGAGGGGATCAAGCTCTTCTTCAGTATTACACAGTACATGTTGACATTTATGATTCTCTTAATGAACTGTAGCTCCCCACAGCTGGCAGAACTCATGACACCCCCACCACCATTCTTGACAGTAGGAAAGACACACTTGTCTTTCTAATCCTCACCTGGTTGCTGTCACACATATGTGACAACATCTGAACCAAATAAGTTTAACAAGTTGGTTTCAGTAATTCATGTCCTTAATCTGCTTCTTTACAGCAAACTGTTTGCAGGCTTCCTTCTGAGATGAAAGCCATGCAGACCAATTTGAGGCAATGTGCGGCATATGGTATGAGCACTGATAGGCTGACCTCTCAGCCATTTAACCTCTTCGGCAATGCTGGCAGGACTAATACGTCTGTTTGAAAAAGACAATCTCTGGATTTGACTCTGAGCATGTGCACTCAACTTCTTTGGTCAACTATGTTGAGGCTTGTTCTGAGTGGAAACTGTCTTGTTGAACCGCTGTATGGTTTTGGCCACTGTGCTGCAGCTCAATTTCAGGATGATGGCAATTTTATTATAGCCTAGGCCATCTTTACATAGTGCTTCAATTTGTTTTTATTCACAACCTCAGAGAGTTCTTTGCCATTAAGTGCCATGTTGAACTTCCAGTAACCAGTATGAGAGTGTGTGAGCGATAACACAAAATTTAACACATCTACTCCCCATTTACACCTAAAGGCCGCTTTACACTCTGTGACATCGCTCAAGCGATCTCGTTGGGGTCACAGAATTTGTGACGCACATCCGGTCGCTTTAGCGATGCCGTTGCATGTGACACCTGAGCGATTTTGCATCGTCGCAAAAATGTACAAAATCGCTCATCAGTGACATGGGGGACCATTCTCGAATATCGTTTCTGCTGCAGTAACGATGTAGTTCGTCGTTCCTGCGGCAGCACACATCACTCTGTGTGACACTGCAGGAACGAGGAACCTCTCCTTACCTGCATCCCGCCCGCAATGTGGAAGGAAGGAGGTGGGCGGGATGTTCGTCCCGCTCGTCTCTGCCCCTCCGCTTCTATTGGGCGGCGGTTCAGTGACGCTGCTGTGATGTCGCTGTGACGCTGAACGAACCGCCCCCTTAGAAAGGAGGCGGTTCGCCGGTCACAGCGACGTTGCAGGGCAGGTAAGTAGTGTGACGGGTACGCGTGATGTTGTGCGCCACAGGCAGCGATTTGCCCGTGTTGCACAACCGATGGGGGTGGGTACCCACGCTAGCGATATCGGTCACGATATGACCTCGTAACACTAATGACTCACATAACATCGGAGATGGAAAATAGTTTATTGGGCACAATTTGGCCTTTTACTTTTAGTTGTGTATTCACTTTAATCTAAGTGTCACATGCTCCGTCAATATATACTCCACTTTTCTGTAGGGCACAGAGGCTGCAACAGCATTAAGCAACAAGCACCACTAACCAAACACCATGAAGACCAAGGAGATCTCCAAACAAGTCAGAGACAAAGTTGTTAAGAATTACAAGTCACGGTTGAGTTCTAAAAAAAGTATCCCAAACTTGGATTGCAAGATGTAGCAAGCTCATAGAGACTTATCCAAAACGACTTGCAGATATAATTGCCACTAAAGGAGGCTCTACAAAGTACTGACTTTAGGGGGGTGAATAGTTATGTACCCGGAAGTTTTCAATTATTTTGTCCTATTTGTTGTTCACTTCACAATAAAAAGAAAACCAAAGTAAGCATGTTTTTTTACATGAACTTATCCAACACCTTAAAAAAACACTGAAATTTCAAGTTGTGAGGCAGCAAAAGATAAAAAATGCCAAGAGGGTGAATACATTCGCAAGGCACTGTACATATAATGTACTCACTGTATGTGCGTTTAAAAAATAGAAAAAAGCTACACTTGAAAAAAAGGCTTAATGTACTCCCCTAATATTTCAGCTGTGTTAACCATTTTTAAGCATACTTGAAAAAAGTTAATACAGCTGAAATATTGCAAAGGGAATAACTTTGCAATTGCCGATCAATTATGTGCAGGTGTACTTAATGGAAGGCAAGTCTGGAAACGTTACAGGCCATCGTAGCTCGTTTAGGCCAGGTAGACTACTCACAGTAGCACAAGCAACATGTGGCCTGTCATTGATTGATATGTTAGGAAATTTTGACAAGATGCCCTAACCACTCTTTCTACTTCCAGATCAATGTACTGCTAAGTTTTTAGTATACTAGGTATGAAATCTTTAAGGGTCTGACTACCATATATTATGTCACCCTACACCATAATCCTGGGAGAAGAACTGGTGTGATGTTCCCTCATGAACATTTTTTTATGGCATTGCCCACTTGTTGTCGAGATCATCCTCTGACTATCATTGTTTTCAAGATATAAGCGTGGCTCATTGCTAAAGAGAACAGACCTCCATTCCAGCCCCCTATATTCCAGTTCAGTAACCTGTCTCCATGCAGAGGCCTTCATGCAGGAAACATCACACCAATCGAGCTCCTGGGATTATGGTATAAGGTGACTTAATGTATGGAAGCTGATTGCTGGTCTTTGTTACAGATATATTAACAGCTTGGCATTATATTGATTTGGTCATGAACCAGTAGAGCAACCATTTCTTCAAAGTGTCCCAAGATGTAGGAAAAGAGCTTTAATCCTCACAGCATTCCAGTTTCAGTCATGTAGGCATCACTGGCGCGGGTTCAGTGGCTGCTCTGTGTATGGAGAGCAGTGGCTGTAGCCACGCCCCATGCACTGGCTGACAACAGCTTTGCATTAGAGCAGCGGGGTTTAATGTACAGGCATTGGTCAGGATTAGAATGCTATTAAACTGCAGATTAACCCCATATCTGCAGGTTAACAGCATTTTTCCACTTGACAGGTCCCATTTAATTTAAAGAAATGATGTGGGGTGCCCCCCATTTCTGATAGCCAGCCAAGGTTAAGCAGGCAGCTGCAAACTGGTTTTATCAGGCTGGGAAGGTCCATGGACATTGGCCCATTCCCACCTTAAAAATACAAACCTGCAGCTGCTCTATAAGTGGCGCATGACATTAGATGAGTCAATTCTGGCGCTTCACCTCAGCTCTTCTCGATTGCCGAGGTGCAGTGGCACTTGAGGTAATATTTTTTGTTGTTGATGTCTGTAATTAATTGGCAGCTGGCATGAAGCCCAGGGGTTAGTAATAGACAGGTGTCTACAGGAGGGAAACAGTGCAAAATGTATAAACCCTTCTGACCTTGCAATTTTTCATTTTTTTGTTTAGTTTATTCCTCTTCTTCCAAGTACCATAACTTTTTTATTTTCCCATCAGTATAGCAGTATGAGGGCTGTTTTTTTTTCTGGTCCAAGTGGTAATTTTAAATGAAACAATTAATTTTTCCATATAGTGTAATAGAAAATGAAAAAAAAAATAAAAGTGCATCAAAATTGAAAAAAAGTGCAATTCCACAATTGTTTTTTGTTTTTTTTTTTTCATTTACCATGTTAACTATATGGTAAAACTGATCTGGCAATATGACTCTCCTGGTCATTATGAGTACGCAGATATGAAACATGTATATAGTTTGGTTTTATTAAGTGCTGAAAAAAATGTGGACATTTGTAAGAAAATAAATGTTCTACAATCATGCAACGGTTGTGGCGATGGGAGCAGAGAATTGACAGTGGGAAGTAACATCTGTTATGCACTTAAGTATTCCAATATGGGATAAGAGTTAATATAGCCTATCTCAGCGCAGCCGCACCTGTACCCTACTGGTTCCTGTACAGACTAGTACCCCTAATAGAATCCATATCAAACACTTCAGAAGACCATATCATATTTAAATTATCAGTCTTTATTAACATGATTAAAAAAACATAAACACACTAGACACAATAGACATGATTAAAAATTGACAATAAGCAAGGTGTAGGGTGAAGGGTCCATCATAATTCATTTATTTGTGATATCATAGTACATATGGTTCATAATAATAATTTTGCTGATTTCTTTATACCATATATCATAAATTATATATCCCCTCTTACTCCTCAGAATTCAATGGGTTAATCCTCTGTTTATTATTATAGTATCCTAGCACATAAAACCCAGAGGAAATGAATCCTTAATCTCAAGTATGCATGAGAGAGTGGAGGAACTCTCAGTCCTTTAAGAGGAATTACCAGAGTCCTTCACATACAAGAGGCAGAGTATATGGATTAAACAAATAATTAATTTTTCAGGATACTTTACCTAGACAGACCCTCCCCACACCACTCCTGAGTAAATACTAGTACCCCTAATAGTTCTTGCACAGACTGGAATATTGCTAGCCGCAAAACTAGAAACCCACAACTTGGACCTGTCTGCCTGAAAGGCCATTAAGTTGTTTTTCCCACCTCCTGAGGAACCAGAGGGGAGGTTACTAAAGGCCCCTTTACACACTGAGACTTTCTGGTGATCCCACCAACGATCCCAACCTGGCCGGGATCTCTACAAAGTCTCTGGTGAGTCGCTGGTGAGCTGTCAAACAGGCATACCTGGAAAACGACGCAACAGCCATATGGACCTGCAGAACGACCTAGCTAGTCATTGGGGACGTTGTAAAGCAGCTTTTTGAAAGGGAAGTCGCTAAAAAAGTTGCTGTAAAGGCCCCTTTACACACTGAGACTTACTAGCAATCATGCTGCACAGTGGAAAACAAAGGACCAAAGAATGGTCCTGAGAGATGTGTAGTGATCAGCAACCTCACAGCAGGGGCCAGGTCACTGATGTGTTTCACACACTGCAATATCGCTGGGGAGGTCGCTATTATGTCACAAAACCGGTGACGTTACAGCGATGTCGTTTGCGATGTTGCAGTGTGTAAAGGGGCCTTAAAACTACAAATCAAGATAGGTTAAGCGTACAGAAAAAGACAAGGACCCAAGGCGTGGAAACATAAAACACGTGCACAAGTGGACAAAAAAGAAATAATAAATGCAAGCAACAGTAAATTCATAACAAACCTATCAGAAAACAATAGATTGGTGTAGAAAAGCAAATGAGGAAACAGAAAGAAAAGTATGCTGGCCTCTGCCTATGTTCCTTAACTGCAGGGCTGGAACTCTTTAACAGTAATCCTTATAGAAATATAGCCAGCAGAAAAGGCTAGCACTAGGAGAGTATACTGTACAGTAAATAGTCCGACCTGGGATATGATAGGACAGATAAAATGAGCAAGGGAGAACACCAAACTGCCAACTAAATGGAAAGAAGCAAAGGTAAAAGATCATCAGCATTTGAACAGGGACTAACCAGGCTGAGGCTCAGCAGGAAAGGAAAATGACCACGCAAAATAAGGTCATCGGATCGAGTCCTGAACCCAAATCATGACAATAGGTTAACAGCCACAGGCAGATCTCTGATCGACCTGTGCCCGAAAGAGGCACGTAAAGGATGAATAAATCAGCCGAAAAGAAAGATGTGGGCTCAATGTGCCAGCTCGTTTCAAAGGCAGGGACTCAACCTTTTACGTACCAATGTATCAAATGTTATTAAGGGGATAAATGT
The DNA here is from genome assembly GCF_048569485.1 of Anomaloglossus baeobatrachus. Classification (NCBI taxonomy): domain Eukaryota; kingdom Metazoa; phylum Chordata; class Amphibia; order Anura; family Aromobatidae; genus Anomaloglossus; species Anomaloglossus baeobatrachus. The sequence continues at coordinate 548,697,316 of NC_134354.1, read as the reverse complement.
CTCAATTTGGTGTACTTTCATTTAAATTTTTTCATGGGGGGTCATGTGACCAGTGGTGTGGCCCGACCTCTGATGCTGCTGGTTGTATGAGAGAGCAGCTCCGGTAATTAGCTCCTCCTGGCTAAAAGCAGCTTTCAGCACACATTTTTAACTCTTCAGGCTACCAGAGATGAAGATGATGAGGGAAAAATCTAAAAAGAGAGGTTCCCCAGCTAAACTCAATGAGTTTTTCACTCACAGTGTGAGCCTCACTTCTCTTCAGCAGCGGGACCCGCCATCTTCCCCTGCCTCACAGTTTTCTTCTCCCTGCACGGCCTCTTCACTCCCAGAGGATGCACCGACTACAAGAGGTATGATGCAAGATCTCCTCAGCTCTTTCCATTCCTGCATTAACAAAGATATTAAAGCTGCTATTGCCGGACTGAAATCAGAGCTAGTTTCCTTGGGTGAGTGCACTGACCATACAGAATCCAAGATGGCAGAATATGTTAACTCTCAAAATGATCTAGTGGACATGCACCACAATATGGACAGGGATCTGCAGTCTTTAAGAAACAAAGTTTGGGACTTAGAGAATAGATCCTGGAAAAGCAATGTCCGGACCAGGGATGTCCCAGAATCCATTGCTGACTCTGGTCTGGGCCCCTTTTTTCATAACCTGTTGCGCCACATACTGCCTGAGGTACACGAGTTCAACCTCATGGTGGACTGCATTCACAGGGTACCAAAGCCTAAAGGGTTAGCAGCTGATTTGCCAAGAAATACCCTAGCCAGGCTTCACTTTCTTAAAACTAAGGAGACATTTTTGCGGGCCTTAAAACAGACCCAGACTCTACCACAGCCTTATGGTGACATTGCAATCTATCCTCTCTGCTGCTATGTTGGCAAGAAGGAGAAAATTTGTTCTAACCACCAAGGTCCTGCGCTCCTCTAACATATCCTATAGATGGGGTTTCCCTGTGAAACTGGTCATTCACAAGGACAACAGGTATTATACCTGCACCTCACCCGACGAAGCTTCTTCCCTCCTCAAAACATGAAACTTGGCATCAGCTCCTCTTTCCAAACAATCCTCCCCTACGTCTGATGAATCTCAGAAGAAAATTGCGGCTGACTGGAAACAAGCATGAGTATTTTTCTTCTCAACACCTGCTACTGATATGGAGCTTACCGAGACTCTCACAGTTTTCTCCTTTACTTTTACATTAATCTTTTTTTTTCCTGCTCCCAAACCCAGTCCTTTTTTTTTGCTGGTGAGCTGCGAGTTCCCTTTAGGATCTGTAGCCCAAGTACAGCAGGACTCACGTCTCTGCACGAGTGCTTTTGCACTTCTGTGTATATTTCTTGGATTGTCCATGTTGTTCAAAGTTTGTTTTCCTGTTTGTAATGCCACTATAATGCAACTTTTGATTCCACAGTCTGTCCCCTCCTCCGTTTACTTGCAGAGGAGCCCTCAGAGAGGAGAGTATTTGTTAAAACATCTTTATTATTATGGGTATTAAGTAAAAGGGGCTTTACACGCTGCGATAACGTTAATGAATTATCGTCAGGGTCACGGTGTTTGTGTCGCACATCCGGCGTCATTAACGATATCACAGTGTGTGACAAGTACGAGCAACCTTAAACGATTGCAAAAGTGGTCAAAATCGTTTGCCACGGAGAGGTCGTCCTGAAACTAAAAATCGTTCTCTGCTTATTAGCGATGTTGTTCCTCGTTCCTGCGGCACCACACATCGCTGTGTGTGACACCGCAGGAGCAACGAACATCTCCTTACCTGCGTCCACCGGCAATGCGGAAGGAAGTGTGACGCCCTGGACTAGCCAGGTAGTCACAGGTAGGCCCCCTGCACAAACACAAGCCCCTAAAAAGGTATCAGCAGCCAACCTAAAAAATATACAACCGAAAAAGATGTGTTCTGCAGGTATGACCATTCAGTAATTCATAAGGCAACCATTATAGTTAGAAAATTTATCATATTTTATTTCATCAATTTATTAATTGCTGGTACTCACAAAAAAATTAAAATCTACCCCATAAAACCATACAGAAAGCAATCTGGTGCAGTGTGGAACAGCCAATATGTTCATCTAAATGTCAATACATATGCATAAATCCCTGGATATCAATGAAAATAAATCCGATATCCTAGCATAACTGGAGTAAAATGGAGTAAAGTGTAAGTGCAATTCAATGGTTAAACATTCCAGCTAGAGCATAGACGTTAGGTAGCAGCCAGTTATGCAGCCCAAAAACCATATTTAATGGTAATCATGAGGTTAACACATTCCCCATCATCAATAACAAAGCAACATTCAAGGATATCATCATGGCATAAATAGCATGTGTATAGCAACCAAATGCCAAGAGACAGGGACCTCCGTTAAGGCTGATGGATATCAGGAATCATAAAATTAGCCAACCCAGGTGGCAGACCACAGCGCCCAGGGGTAGCTGCAGGGTCACTTATTTATGCCAAAGAGCCCACCTGATGTCCATTGCGGCGCACGCCACACGGCGGAAGTCGCATCATCCACTTCCGCCGGCGTCCCAGGAGGCATCCCGCGCATGTGCGAGAAGCATCCCACAATTGGGCGCCGGCGAGAGAGGAGAGGCGGGTCTGGCATGCAGAGCGCGCTCTGACGTCAGTGTGGCCGGGTGGCCATATTGAGAGAGGGCAAAGGTAATGGCAAAAGTACGGACAAATAAAACATGTTGAACGGGATTATAGTGTACTATTAGGCAGGATTATACATAGGGGAAGCCCATAAATACATAAAGGGGGCATCCACACTCATTAAGCATATCGTTTGTACATTGTCAAGATAAGCAATCATAAATATACATAAGGTTCTGACACCTAGTGGACAACCCCTTTATAACACCGGGGATAAATCTCATAATGAACAATACATTATAGACCACAGGGGAAAAGTCCCATATATATAATAGCTATTAATCCTAATAGATGTTTTCCACATATAATCACACACAATTATATTCTTGCAGAACACATCCAAATTGAGCATTAATTCTGAAGAGATACATCTCAATTCCGGGTATTCTTTTCTTCCAGGGTATAAGCCTTAATAATCCGCAAAATCCTTCACATATTCACAGATATTTCATCCCGTCCATATTGAATGTAATTACATGCAGAGTTCTGTGTAAGAAAACATATAAATAAAATGACCACAACCCATATAAAAAGTGAGATAAACAGTGGCAACAGCTCAGTACTAGCGCAATTTCTGGATCAACATCCAGTCAAAACAGAATCAAAAAACCCAAATCGGAGAGACCACAAAGCCAGAGAGGGCATGATGGAAGGATCAAGGAGTCAAAAATTAGACCACATAGTGGGACGGAGAAATCCAAAGGCCCAATCCTACAAAAACGGCTTAAAGGAAATAAAATCATTCAGCCCTCTGGGTTTCTCCGTCTCCAGAATCGTGATCCACCTAACCTCCTTCTGTGCCAAAATCTTCTTAGGGTCAACCCCCCTCGGGCTCAGATAAACCCTATCAATTCCACGGAATTTCAAAAGGCGCCAATTACAACTATGGTTTTCCTTAAAGTGTTTTGGAATATTCTTCAATAATTCAAATTCCTCAGGTTTCGTCACTCCAGCCGCCCTCTTCATATCCCTAATATGCTCAAGGATCCTCACTCTCAACTCACGAGAAGTGAGGCCCACATATATTAGCCCACAAGGGCATTTTGCCCAGTAGAGCACAAATGCCGTCCTACAATTAATGTTGTGGACTATTTTAAAATCTCTATCATTTGTAGAATTGTGAAAAGTGGATGTCCTCTCCATCTGTGGGCAGGCCCCACAGTCACCACAACATGAAGAGCCCCATCTAGGGCCCCTAGTTCTCTCCAAGAAATTAGAGGGTGGTGGTATATAGTGGCTCTTCACTATCATGTCCTTCAGAGTTTTGGACCTCCGGGGAGTGATGGCTGGCCTGTCTGATAACACAGATTTTAGATCCCTATCTGATAGTAATATGGGCCAATACCTCTCTATCACTTTTTTCATTTTGTACCATTGAGAATGGTAGGGTGTAATTAACCTCACTTGGTCATCGTTTTTTCTCCCCACTGAAGTCAAAAGATCATCTCTAGGAGTGGCTCTGGCCCTGTCGCATCCATGTTGTATTGCTTTATCGGCATAATGCCTGTTTTTAAACCGCTTCTTTAATTCCAAAGCTTGTCCCTCAAAGAGATCAACATCTGAACATATACGACGGGCCCTGAGGAACTGACCTGTTGGAATTGAGTTGATGACCTGTGGGGGGTGAGACGACTTGGCACTCAGAAGAGAGTTCACGGCTGTGCTTTTTCTGTAAATGTCCGTCTTGATAAGGCCGCCCTCACTCCTCACGACTCTTACGTCCAGAAATTCAATAGAATCCGTGCTAAAATGATAGGTCAAATTTATATTAAGGGCATTATCATTCAATGCCAACATAAATAAATCCAATTTCTCCCGCTCACCCTGCCAGATAGCAAACACATCATCTATATACCTCACCCACAATATTATCATACCACCATCCTCCTCAGGGAATTGTATCAGGCGCTCCCAATACCCCAGGAAGAGGCACGCATACGAGGGCGCACAAGATGCCCCCATAGCAGTGCCCCTCTCCTGGAGGTAGTAGCGCCCCCTGAAGAGGAAGTAGTTGTGGGTGAGGACAAATCTAAGCAGGGTGAGAAGGAGATCAATCAAAGACCTATCAAGAAGCGTAGTGCACAAAAAGAATTCCACCGCCCTTAATCCATCTCTATGTGCTATAGACGTATATAAAGACTCTACATCTGCAGTTAGCATTATAGTGTCCTTATCCAAGTGTAAATCCTGCAGGCGGACCAAAAAGTCAGTAGAATCCTTTATATACGAGGGCAAATCCAAAATTAAGGGCTTTAAATAGTGGTCCAAAAAGACACAGACGGGCTCACACAAGCCATTTATACCCGAAACGATGGGTCTGCCGGGCGGATTTTCAATGTCCTTGTGGACCTTTGGTAAAAAATACATGGTCGGTGTTGTTGGAAGCCTATTAATTAACCCATCAAAAACTGATTGTGGTATAATATTGCCATCAAGGGCTCTCTCTTTTCAAGATCCCCTCTAATTCATTTTGAAATGAGACAGTTGGGTTATTATCCAATCTTTGGTAGCATTTACGGTCATTCAGTTGTCTGAATGCCTCACGCTCATATTTCACAGTGGGCCAGACCACGACGTTGCCCCCCTTGTCGGCCTGTTTTATCACAATGTCCCTCATCTTAGATAGTTCATCAATCGCCTTTCGTTGTTTCTAATTTAGATTATCATGTGATCGTTTTTCAGGAAGTTTCCGCAAATCTTGAATGACTAATCTAGTAAAGAGTTCTATCGTGGGACAGGACGACAAAGGGGGAAAGGCCATGGATCTTTTTTTAATTGATTGTGGAAACTTAGCCCCACTCGGTTCATCTTGTTCAGCCAATAGGGATTCCAAAAGACTGACAATCTCCCTATCTTGTGCAGATAGAGCAGCCAACTCCACTCCATCTCTATTCCTTGCAAAGTGTTTTTTGTATAGCAGTTTACGGCTGAACAATTGAACATCTTTAATGGCCAAAAAACTGTCAAATTTGGCCACTGGTGAAAAGGATAATCCCAACTGTAACACTTCAAGTTGTTCTCGAGTCAGTATTTTATCTGAAAGGTTAATTTCCTTAAGGTTATCTTTGGGGCCAAAATACTTCATGCCTCCTGTTGGATAGTTTCCCTTCTTTTTTGAGGAATTGAGCCAACCTAAAAACCCTGAGTCACCCCTCTCAGGTCTTGACGTTCACACCCGGGGGAGGAGCCAGGTGGTTGGCCACGCCCACCGAGTAGTTTGGATAGCCTGAGGCGGGAAAAACACACAGATCTGTTAGGGAAGTGAAAAGGAGAGGAGGTGAAGTGGAGTAGAGAGGAGTAACATCTGTCAGGGATCTGGGTAGGAGCCCGGATACCCTGTGGCCAGGAGGCAGACGGTGGTGGCCGCCTGCAGGAGCCGGGAAGACATCCGGTGGAACCGTCAGGGACCGGGACAGGGTAGTGGCCCGCCTGTACCGAACCGGGGAACCGAACGGAAACCGGAGCACCAGGAGGGGTACTCAGACCCAGTACGAGGCCCAGAAGCCACTGGACTGAGTAGAATTCACTGATTGGGGTCTGGACCTTAGGCTCTTTCCCACCCAAGTCCCGACTGAAGGCAACAGCCCAAAGAGGGGGATAAAAGCCACCGCCCAGGCATAGAGATCCCACGAGCCGGCATCTGCAGGCAAACGGGCTCCCCCGACATCCACTAGCCGGGGAGCAGACTCCCGTCACTGAATCAAAGGAAGTCAGCATTCTACTACAGAGGTGCAGGAGAAAGGCGGGGACCACCAACCTGAGTAAGGGGCAAAGCGCAGCTGGCTGCGGGCACCGACCACCATCCTTTTGGTTTATGAGAGACTCCGGTGTATTTATAATAGTGAGTACAACAGTGCCCTCGGGCAGCGCAACGCACCGCACAATCCCGCCCGCTCCTCGCACACAATCGGGCCCCCGGGGCCACCAACTCCTGCCCACGGAGAAGGGATCAACACCAAGCTGCACAACACCGTCCCCGGGAGCCTAGTCAATGGCAGCAGTGGTGCCCACTCATTCACCACAACCCGTGGGTGGCATCACAAACTTAACCCCCAACAACCGCGGCCCCCAGCTGTGAACCTCCCCACCGAACACCACCCCTCATGTAGCGCCAGCATCCCTTCAGAGCGACGTGACCTCCGGGTTCGGGAGGAGCTCGAGCCACCCACCGACGACCACGGATCCGAGCGGCTCAGCAGCCGGCCGAGCCTCGGGGCGGTACAGAAGGAGGTGGGCGGGATGTTACATCCCGCTCATCTCCGCCCCTCCACTTCGATTGGACACCTGCTGTGTGACGTCGCTATGACGCCGCATGATCCGCCCCCTTAGAAAGGAAGCGGATCGCCAGCCAGAGCAGGGCATGTAAGTCCGTGTGACGGGGGTAAGCGAGGTTGTGCGGCACGGGCAGCGAGATCGCAGTGTGTAAAGTACCCTTTACTGTCTATTAATGCCAGGGGATTGAATTCCCCCTTTAAAAGGTGTCTGGAAAGAGGTGTTAGCTTCTAGGTGCGACATAGCCTGTATCCAAGAGACACAAAGATAGTCACAGGCTCTCACACAAGGGCTTCCCAGCAATCTTTCATGCTAACAGTCCTTCTAAGGCTGCGGGGATAGCCATTGTGGTTAAATGTACTGTTTAAATTGCTGATTCTAGAGGCCGCTACCTGATTTTAGTCTATTCTATAAACTTTTAAGTGTATACTTTGGCCTCAATTTATGTACCTAACAGAGCACAAAAACGTTTCTTTACTAAAATAGTGAAAAAGTTTAAATCTTTGGCCAAAGGCCCGATAATTTTGTGTGGTCATTATAACATTATTGGCAGAAGGGAGGTGGATTGTAGCTCTAGTCCATCTTCCAGACAGGAGCAGTTGAAGCAGCTTATTGAGGAGGAGGACTTCCATGATATTTGGCAATACCATCACGCTTATGAAAGGGATTACACTTTTTTCTATGGGATACACAATATGTATTCCCGTATTGACTATTTTTTGGTGGATAGGAGTGCCCTCCCTCTCTGTTCCAATTCCAATATAGGGTCTATTGCGTGGTCTGACTACGCTACAATTACCTTGGATATGGTCGAGAACTCCTTTCTTCCCTTCCGTTCTCGTGCAGATTAAACACCTATCTACTAAGGTCTGCTACTAACAAGGAATCTACTCAGTCAGAACTTCTTTAAATTTAATGAGAACCAGGAAGTCTCGGCCGAGATGCTTTAGCTGGCTCATAAGGCATATATTAGGTGTACGTTTCTAAAGATGGCTGCCCTCGCTGAGAAAAACAGGGAAAAAGCACTATCGGATCTTATGCTTAATATATCACCATTGGAAAGTGTTCATAGATCCAAGGTGACTCTCTCACAATCCCTGGAGCTAAAAAAAACTAAGAAATGACCTTTGAGCCGCCATGCTACACACATATGAGAAGAACCTCTTAAAATATAAAGCTAAATATTACTCCTTAGGGGATGGAGAGAGTGCCCATTTTGCACAGAGGGTTAAAAAACTCTCTGCGAGATCTAGAATTGAATACTTAGAGACCCGCCCTGGTCACAAAATAGTTAACCCAATTGAAATTGTTAATGCATTTGCAGCTTACTATTCAAAACTATATAACCTCTCCCTAGACGCTACAGTTCCCCAACCCTCCTCTCAAACTATTCAAAACTTTTTAGATTCGGTTAATCTTCCTGCCTTCTCAGATGCGGATCTCAAAGTCCTTAATCTACCTTTTACTATTGAAGAAGTGCAGTCTATGATCACAACCACCAAAACTCAATCTGCTCCAGGCCCCGATGGCTTACATACCTAATGAATATTATAGGTCCTTTGGTCACTCCCTGGCACCTTATCTGCTAAGATAAGATTTTTCTCCTCTTGGAGAGATAAAGGGGAAATTGCCAGGTCTTTCCTGGAGGCTACTATCTCCACAATCCCCAAACCTGCTAAACCCCCCACCAAGCCAGAAAATTTTCATCCGATTTCTCTTTTAAACAGTGATCTTAAACTTTACTCTAAACTTCTTGCTAGTGGGCTAAACACAGTTCTCCCTTCTCTGATTTATCCGGACCAGGTGGGATTTGTTCCGGGTCGACAGGCCAGAGACGGAACTAGAAGAATAATTGACTTACTTTACGTTGCTGTGCGGTCGGGGGTCCCCAGTGCGCTCTTGTCACTTGATGCTGAGAAAGCCTTCGACAGAGTGCATTGGGGATACCTGGAAGCTACTCTGGTGAAATTCGGGATTGTGGGCCCAACGAGGAGGGCAATTATGGCCCTATATACTAAACCAAGTGCTAAAGTATTGGCCTCGGGCTATTTCTCAACTCCATTCATGATCTCGAACGGCACCCGCCAGGGATGTCCCCTGTCACCTGGAATCTTTGCTCTTGTTATGGAGCCCCTGGCGGAGGCCATTCAAACATCAACTGAGATCCAAGGCATATGGGTGGGAGAGACTTCTCACGTCATAGGACATTATGCAGATGACGTACTTATCTCTTGTGCGGACCCAGAGAGATCCCTTCTGGCTCTTCTTAACACCCTGTCTCTTTTTATAAACCTAATACCTCGAAATCTGTTATTTCCCTATTAACTGTCCTTCTCAGTTGACCTCCCAGCTGAGAGACGCTCTACCTTTTACTATTAATAAGTTAAAATATTTAGGTATCAGCCTATGTTCTCCCTCTTTTAACCTAGTTGACCTAGTTAAAGAAAATATTAAAGACCTCATATCCTCAATTAAACCTGACATGGTCCTTCTTGAATTGTCATGGATTGCTAGAATAAACACCTACAAAATGTTAAATGGATACAAGGGAAGAGGAAGTCATTCATTTTGCCAAAGTGCCTACATGCCTCAAAACCAAAAGCAAAAAGTAGTCAAATGCACTAGTGTGCAGGTAAAAAATTCTTTTAATGAACAAACAGTGGTACAATACAAAGGCATGGGTATAAGTATAAATAGGTTACAAAGACATAGGGGGTGATAAGAATCCCCACATGTGGATGCATGCAAAATCGTATCAATTAGGTTACTTGTAGCTCACTGGTATGGTCAGTGCTGAAGACATATAACAACATAGTGCAGACAAAGAAAGTACCAGCCGAAAAAAACCAGCATGCCGGTTACACATTGTAAGTAATACAGCAAAAGACCAGAGGCCAGTATGGAGCTTACCAGGGTAACAGAAGGAAAAGCGTGCAGGCACACACAGGGATAGTCCCGACACGTGTTTCGTGTGGTGACTGCTTCAGGGGACTGTGGACAACAGGACAAAGCGTGAGTCTAATATACCTGCCATACTTGTACTGGATTGGCAACACCTGTCGCAGTTCAATGGGGCGGAGAGGCGCAGCGTCAGTATGGGCGGCTGCTAAAGCGTCATCTGGGTGGAGGGAAATCCCTTATTGACGTCACGAACCCAGAGGACGCCGGGAAGAGAGCCGCACCCACCGCGCATGCGCGATCCCGCAACCAGGAAGTGCGATCGCGAAACCCATATTAAGTACTGGCAGCAGTAAGGGCAGAGAAAAACAGATGGAGCTCCTGGAGAGGAATGTCATATATAATGATAACTCAGAGAAAGTGGCTCAAGTATAGCACAATAGGTATATATAGCTATGCAAGTTTAGTAAGAACAAAAGCAGACCAATTGTATTTAGGCTGCTTGTTATAAGCAATATACCAGACTAAAGCATATATAGACATATCATGGATGAAAAATACATATATTGGATATATATAACATCCCAACCAAGTACAGAAATGAAAACAACTGCTTTGATTAGATTGTGGAGCGAAGCATTTACTGCGGTAATAATCCAGAATAGTTTTTATCGGAGACTCCATTTTCTGTAGTTCATATAGGTATTCAATGTTCTGATTACTGTAACTTCAAAAGAGGTGGCGTGATAAACATCCGGCAGGTATATTAGAAAAACGAAAAAGTGGACTGTGAAAAAGGAAAAAGACACAGAAAGTGAAATTAAAAAATGAAACATAAAAAATTTTTTTGTTAAAAAGACTCGACAGAGCATGAACAGCACATGGGAATTGCAACCAACCAGCAAAGAGCATTAGCACAACCCACAACGGAGGAGACGTGGTGGTTTAAAGGAATGACGCAAACGTTTGTCTTTCATTCAGTCCGTTGGGTACCACGGACTCAAGCAGAAAGATCCACCGACATTCTGCCCTTGCCAACATCCTATGTATATCCCCGCCCCTAAGTCCAAGGTGCACCTGGTCAATTCCCCTCACCTTGAAACCTGAGGGGTCCGACCGATGGTGTACCCTAAAGTGGCGGGGAATAGTCTTGAGAGTGTCAACATCCTCAAGTTTAACTTGTTTTGCGGCAATTATATCCCTCACATGTTCCCTAGTGCGGACTTTAAGTTCACGGCTGGTTAGCCCGACATATATTAGGTTGCATTCGCACGTGGCATAATAAATTATGCCAGTGCTATTGCACGAAATACAATGTCGAATATCAAATGTCCTAGAGCCACTAGAGGACGTGAAAGATGTCGCCCGAACGATATTACCGTGGCGGCACGCGATGCATGATCCACAGGGGAACGAACCGACTAAGGGCCGCCCAATAGAAAAAGGTAGTTTGTTAGGTCTTGAATAGTGACTGTGGACCAGCATATCGCGTAGGCTACGGCCCCGACGAGCCGTCATAAGAGGGCGGTCAGGCAGAGTGTTTCTCAACACGGGCTCGGTTTGTAAAACAGGACAGTGTTTAGAAAGGATGCCTCTGATGTGTTCCCACTGACGGTTGAATGATGACACAAAACGGATCTTGGGTTCGGTGCAGCGTGTCGTATTGGGATTAAATCTCAGAAGAAGCTGGTCTCGTGGAGCAGACCTTGCGCGTTTGTATGCCTTCTTTATAGATCTTGTACTATAACCTCTCGCCCTAAACCTATCACGCATCTCATTGGCCCGGTCCTCAAATACCCCCGTCTCAGAGCAAATCCGTTTAAGACAGATAAATTGACCTGTAGGGATGGCATTGATGGTAAATTTCGGATGGCCAGAGGATGCGTGAAGAAGGGCGTTAACAGAGGAGGGCTTACGATAAATGTCAGTAGACAAAAGGCGCTGGTCAGTAAGGGATATATTAATATCCAGAAAGTCCACCTTAATGGGGTCAGCATGAAAGGTAAGATAGATGTTAAAAGAGTTGGAGTTCAAGTGACGCACAAAGCCCTCAAGCTCCGAGGTGGTTCCCCCCCAGATGACAAAGATGTCATCAATGAAGCGGAGCCAGCACTGCGCATGGGAGCTAGCCGGCACGCCACCGCTGAAAACCTCTCTCTCCCAGTATCCCAGGAAGAGGTTTGCGTACGATGGCGCGCAAGCCGCCCCCATCGCAGTGCCGCGCCGCTGGAGGTAGAACCGTTCCCCGAAGGTGAAGACATTGTGCGTCAGTATGAACTCCAGTAACTCCAAAATCAGCTGTTGTAGAGGGGGTGCCCAGTTGCTCATACTCAGAAAATACTCCACCGCCTGCAAACCATGTTCGTGACAAATGTTGGTATAAAGTGTCTCCACATCCAAGGTCACCAGCAATACACCCACGTCCGCCGTCAGGCCATTAAGCCTCCTAAGGACGTCCGAGGTGTCTCTGACATGGGAGGGCAGCGTCTCAACCAAAGGTTGGAGGTAAAAATCTATAAACTTGCAGACTGCATCGCATAGCCCTCCCATGCCAGAGACAATCGGACGCCCAGGGGGAACCCGAGGGTTCTTATGTATTTTTGGCAATAGGTAGAACGTGGGCGTTACCGGCAACCTTGGAAGGAGACCATCATAGATCTTTTTTGTTATGGTGCCTGCGGTGAGAGCATTTTCGAGTATGAGAGTCAACTGGGTAAGATAGGCATTAGTCGGATTCGAGGGAAGCAACTGGTAGAAGTCAGCATTCCTCAATTGCCTATATACCTCGCGCTCATACATGGTGGTTGGCCAAATCACCACGTTACCCCCCTTATCCGCTGGTTTAATCACGACCCCCTCTAGCTTCTTCAATTCCTCAAGGGCCCGTTGATGTTTAACCGAAAGATTATTGGGTAGGTTACTCCTTGAGAGAGATTTCAGGTCTCCCATGACCAGGTCATGAAAGATCTGAACCTGGGGGCACAGCGAAAGCGGGGGGAACGTGGTGGAGCGCGGGTACAGATGCGTAGGGAAGATACCAGACAACTCACCAGATGCCTGAGCCTCGAGTTCTTCAAGTGTACGTGTTGCCTCCTCCTCGGCCTCAGTGATGGACAGACCCGGACCAGATGTCTTAGAATGCAGCTTATGGAGGATCAGCCTTCTGAGGAACAGGTTCAAGTCCTTTGCAACTGTAAATAAGTCAAAATTGCAATCAGGCACAAAAGTTAGCCCCAATTTTAACACTTCAACCTGATCATCAGAAAGTACAAGTTGAGACAAATTAATCACCTCCAATTCATTAGAGCTGCCCTTTTTGGCAATTGCACCCGGAGTTGGTCTCGGGGGGCCAGGGGGTGCCTTGTTAGATCGATTTTTCCCAATAAACCCTCTGGTCACAGGTCTCGAGAGAACTTGCGAAGTCACATTCTCGTCCTCCACTGAAGAGACCGAGGAGGCGGATACAGAGGCTGCCAGACCAGCGAAGTGCCTTCTACGACGTGTGTTCCCCCTCCAACGATATACCTGCTGATTCTTATAATCGGTGACATCCCGTTGATATTTTTTGGTTTTAGTCGAGACCAGTTCCTTTTCCCATTTAGTGAATTCTTTATCCATTGTTTCATTGAAACTGGATAGTTCCGTGGGCGTTAATTCCTTAGGCAGCCGGTCTAGTAGGGTGGCAATCTCTCCATCAAGGTCACGGAGAGAGGCCTCATTGTTTTTAATCAATAAAAGCATAAAGGACTTAGAGCAAGCCGAGGCTGCGTCCTCCCAGTCTCGTTTAAAGTCCACATCCGTGACATTAAAAGAGGGGAAAACTTGCACCCTAAGACCTCTAGGTATTAAATCTCGGTCGACATAGCGCTGCATGAACGCTTTATTCCACCACAATCTCATCCTGCGGTTATATAAAAGCTTAAGTTGGTTACAAAGTTCCCTGTGCGATCTGGAGTCAGTCGTGTTGTCCAATTCACCCTCGGTGTCAAAAACCTTGTTCAACTGGGTCTGCCACGTAGTTTCGCGGACCCTATAATCCATACTGTTCAATAATGCTGTGAAAAAACACAGAGAAATACACATGAATACCGTAGAACAGTGTAGCTGGATCTTAACAGCAGTAAAAGGCAAAGACTTCTGGAAGCATAAATGGATACAAGGGAAGAGGAAGTCATTCATTTTGCCAAAGTGCCTACATGCCTCAAAACCAAAAGCAAAAAGTAGTCAAATGCACTAGTGTGCAGGTAAAAAATTCTTTTAATGAACAAACAGTGGTACAATACAAAGGCATGGGTATAAGTATAAATAGGTTACAAAGACATAGGGGGTGATAAGAATCCCCACATGTGGATGCATGCAAAATCGTATCAATTAGGTTACTTGTAGCTCACTGGTATGGTCAGTGCTGAAGACATATAACAACATAGTGCAGACAAAGAAAGTACCAGCCGAAAAAATCAGCATGCCGGTTACACATTGTAAGTAATACAGCAAAAGACCAGAGGCCAGTATGGAGCTTACCAGGGTAACAGAAGGAAAAGCGTGCAGGCACACACAGGGATAGTCCCGACACGTGTTTCGTGTGGTGACTGCTTCAGGGGACTGTTGTCCACAGTCCCCTGAAGCAGTCACCACACGAAACACGTGTCGGGACTATCCCTGTGTGTGCCTGCACGCTTTTCCTTCTGTTACCCTGGTAAGCTCCATACTGGCCTCTGGTCTTTTGCTGTATTACTTACAATGTGTAACCGGCATGCTGATTTTTTCGGCTGGTACTTTCTTTGTCTGCACTATGTTGTTATATGTCTTCAGCACTGACCATACCAGTGAGCTACAAGTAACCTAATTGATACGATTTTGCATGCATCCACATGTGGGGATTCTTATCACCCCCTATGTCTTTGTAACCTATTTATACTTATACCCATGCCTTTGTATTGTACCACTGTTTGTTCATTAAAAGAATTTTTTACCTGCACACTAGTGCATTTGACTACTTTTTGCTTTTGGTTTTGAGGCATGTAGGCACTTTGGCAAAATGAATGACTTCCTCTTCCCTTGTATCCATTTATGCTTCCAGAAGTCTTTGCCTTTTACTGCTGTTAAGATCCAGCTACACTGTTCTACGGTATTCATGTGTATTTCTCTGTGTTTTTTCACAGCATTATTGAACAGTATGGATTATAGGGTCCGCGAAACTACGTGGCAGACCCAGTTGAACAAGGTTTTTGACACCGAGGGTGAATTGGACAACACGACTGACTCCAGATCGCACAGGGAACTTTGTAACCAACTTAAGCTTTTATATAACCGCAGGATGAGATTGTGGTGGAATAAAGCGTTCATGCAGCGCTATGTCGACCGAGATTTAATACCTAGAGGTCTTAGGGTGCAAGTTTTCCCCTCTTTTAATGTCACGGATGTGGACTTTAAACGAGACTGGGAGGACGCAGCCTCGGCTTGCTCTAAGTCCTTTATGCTTTTATTGATTAAAAACAATGAGGCCTCTCTCCGTGACCTTGATGGAGAGATTGCCACCCTACTAGACCGGCTGCCTAAGGAATTAACGCCCACGGAACTATCCAGTTTCAATGAAACAATGGATAAAGAATTCACTAAATGGGAAAAGGAACTGGTCTCGACTAAAACCAAAAAATATCAACGGGATGTCACCGATTATAAGAATCAGCAGGTATATCGTTGGAGGGGGAACACACGTCGTAGAAGGCACTTCGCTGGTCTGGCAGCCTCTGTATCCGCCTCCTCGGTCTCTTCAGTGGAGGACGAGAATGTGACTTCGCAAGTTCTCTCGAGACCCGTGACCAGAGGGTTTATTGGGAAAAATCGATCTAACAAGGCACCCCCTGGCCCCCCGAGACCAACTCCGGGTGCAATTGCCAAAAAGGGCAGCTCTAATGAATTGGAGGTGATTAATTTGTCTCAACTTGTACTTTCTGATGATCAGGTTGAAGTGTTAAAATTGGGGCTAACTTTTGTGCCTGATTGCAATTTTGACTTATTTACAGTTGCAAAGGACTTGAACCTGTTCCTCAGAAGGCTGATCCTCCATAAGCTACATTCTAAGACATCTGGTCCGGGTCTGTCCATCACTGAGGCCGAGGAGGAGGCAACACGTACACTTGAAGAACTCGAGGCTCAGGCATCTGGTGAGTTGTCTGGTATCTTCCCTACGCATCTGTACCCGCGCTCCACCACGTTCCCCCCGCTTTCGCTGTGCCCCCAGGTTCAGATCTTTCATGACCTGGTCATGGGAGACCTGAAATCTCTCTCAAGGAGTAACCTACCCAATAATCTTTCGGTTAAACATCAACGGGCCCTTGAGGAATTGAAGAAGCTAGAGGGGGTCGTGATTAAACCAGCGGATAAGGGGGGTAACGTGGTGATTTGGCCAACCACCATGTATGAGCGCGAGGTATATAGGCAATTGAGGAATGCTGACTTCTACCAGTTGCTTCCCTCGAATCCGACTAATGCCTATCTTACCCAGTTGACTCTCATACTCGAAAATGCTCTCACCGCAGGCACCATAACAAAAAAGATCTATGATGGTCTCCTTCCAAGGTTGCCGGTAACGCCCACGTTCTACCTATTGCCAAAAATACATAAGAACCCTCGGGTTCCCCCTGGGCGTCCGATTGTCTCTGGCATGGGAGGGCTATGCGATGCAGTCTGCAAGTTTATAGATTTTTACCTCCAACCTTTGGTTGAGACGCTGCCCTCCCATGTCAGAGACACCTCGGACGTCCTTAGGAGGCTTAATGGCCTGACGGCGGACGTGGGTGTATTGCTGGTGACCTTGGATGTGGAGACACTTTATACCAACATTTGTCACGAACATGGTTTGCAGGCGGTGGAGTATTTTCTGAGTATGAGCAACTGGGCACCCCCTCTACAACAGCTGATTTTGGAGTTACTGGAGTTCATACTGACGCACAATGTCTTCACCTTCGGGGAACGGTTCTACCTCCAGCGGCGCGGCACTGCGATGGGGGCGGCTTGCGCGCCATCGTACGCAAACCTCTTCCTGGGATACTGGGAGAGAGAGGTTTTCGGCGGTGGCGTGCCGGCTAGCTCCCATGCGCAGTGCTGGCTCCGCTTCATTGATGACATCTTTGTCATCTGGGGGGAACCACCTCGGAGCTTGAGGGCTTTGTGCGTCACTTGAACTCCAACTCTTTTAACATCTATCTTACCTTTCATGCTGACCCCATTAAGGTGGACTTTCTGGATATTAATATATCCCTTACTGACCAGCGCCTTTTGTCTACTGACATTTATCGTAAGCCCTCCTCTGTTAACGCCCTTCTTCACGCATCCTTTGGCCATCCGAAATTTACCATCAATGCCATTCCTACAGGTCAATTTATCCGTCTTAAACGGATTTGCTCTGAGACGGGGGTATTTGAGGACCGGGCCAATGAGATGCGTGATAGGTTTAGGGCGAGAGGTTATAGTACAAGATCTATAAAGAAGGCATACAAACGCGCAAGGTCTGCTCCACGAGACCAGCTTCTTCTGAGATTTAATCCCAATACGACACGCTGCACCGAACCCAAGATCCGTTTTGTGTCATCATTCAACCGTCAGTGGGAACACATCAGAGGCATCCTTTCTAAACACTGGCCTGTTTTACAAACCGAGCCCGTGTTGAGAAACACTCTGCCTGACCGCCCTCTTATGACGGCTCGTCGGGGCCGTAGCCTACGCGATATGCTGGTCCACAGTCACTATTCAAGACCTAACAAACTACCTTTTTCTATTGGGCGGCCCTTAGTCGGTTCGTTCCCCTGTGGATCATGCATCGCGTGCCGCCACGGTAATATCGTTCGGGCGACATCTTTCACGTCCTCTAGTGGCTCTAGGACATTTGATATTCGACATTATATTTCGTGCAATAGCACTGGCATAATTTATTATGCCACGTGCGAATGCAACCTAATATATGTCGGGCTAACCAGCCGTGAACTTAAAGTCCGCACTAGGGAACATGTGAGGGATATAATTGCCGCAAAACAAGTTAAACTTGAGGATGTTGACACTCTCAAGACTATTCCCCGCCACTTTAGGGTACACCATCGGTCGGACCCCTCAGGTTTCAAGGTGAGGGGAATTGACCAGGTGCACCTTGGACTTAGGGGCGGGGATATACATAGGATGTTGGCAAGGGCAGAATGTCGGTGGATCTTTCTGCTTGAGTCCGTGGTACCCAACGGACTGAATGAAAGACAAACGTTTGCGTCATTAATTTAAACCACCACGTCTCCTCCGTTGTGGGTTGTGCTAATGCTCTTTGCTGGTTGGTTGCAATTCCCATGTGCTGTTCATGCTCTGTCGAGTCTTTTTAACAAAAAAAATTTTTTATGTTTCATTTTTTAATTTCACTTTCTGTGTCTTTTTCCTTTTTCACAGTCCACTTTTTCGTTTTTCTAATATACCTGCCGGATGTTTATCACGCCACCTCTTTTGAAGTTACAGTAATCAGAACATTGAATACCTACATGAACTACAGAAAATGGAGTCTCCGATAAAAACTATTCTGGATTATTACCGCAGTAAATGCTTCGCTCCACAATCTAATCAAAGCAGTTGTTTTCATTTCTGTACTTGGTTGGGATGTTATATATATCCAATATATGTATTTTTCATCCATGATATGTCTATATATGCTTTAGTCTGGTATATTGCTTATAACAAGCAGCCTAAATACAATTGGTCTGCTTTTGTTCTTACTAAACTTGCATAGCTATATATACCTATTGTGCTATACTTGAGCCACTTTCTCTGAGTTATCATTATATATGACATTCCTCTCCAGGAGCTCCATCTGTTTTTCTCTGCCCTTACTGCTGCCAGTACTTAATATGGGTTTCGCGATCGCACTTCCTGGTTGCGGGATCGCGCATGCGCGGTGGGTGCGGCTCTCTTCCCGGCGTCCTCTGGGTTCGTGACGTCAATAAGGGATTTCCCTCCACCCAGATGACGCTTGAGCAGCCGCCCATACTGACGCTGCGCCTCTCCGCCCCATTGAACTGCGACAGGTGTTGCCAATCCAGTACAAGTATGGCAGGTATATTAGACTCACGCTTTGTCCTGTTGTCCACAGTCCCCTGAAGCAGTCACCACACGAAACACGTGTCGGGACTATCCCTGTGTGTGCCTGCACGCTTTTCCTTCTGTTACCCTGGTAAGCTCCATACTGGCCTCTGGTCTTTTGCTGTATTACTTACAATGTGTAACCGGCATGCTGATTTTTTCGGCTGGTACTTTCTTTGTCTGCACTATGTTGTTATATGTCTTCAGCACTGACCATACCAGTGAGCTACAAGTAACCTAATTGATACGATTTTGCATGCATCCACATGTGGGGATTCTTATCACCCCCTATGTCTTTGTAACCTATTTATACTTATACCCATGCCTTTGTATTGTACCACTGTTTGTTCATTAAAAGAATTTTTTACCTGCACACTAGTGCATTTGACTACTTTTTGCTTTTGGTTTTGAGGCATGTAGGCACTTTGGCAAAATGAATGACTTCCTCTTCCCTTGTATCCATTTATGCTTCCAGAAGTCTTTGCCTTTTACTGCTGTTAAGATCCAGCTACACTGTTCTACGGTATTCACCTACAAAATGTTGTTCCTTCCCAAAATACTGTATTTTCTTAGATGTATCCCTCTTTTTTATATACCCAATTCTAAGCTATTGTTCCTTCATTCTATGCTATTTAAATTCATATGGGCCAATAAAACCCCAAGAGTTGCCAGGCACATTCTTCACTATAAATCTCCGGATGGGGGATTGGAAGTCCCCAGCCTCTCACTGTATTATAAGGCATGTTTAGTGGATTCCATAAAGTGTTGGTGGGACAGACACTCAGTTCATGGATGGGTGACAATAAAGAAGGAGCTTACAAAATCTCACTCCACCAGAAGACTTTTAAAGGCTCAGACTCTCTCCCTGTGATAAGAGTCTTTCTGTTATGCAGCATTATCTGGGGTTGTGGAGAGAGATGAGGAGAGATCACCTCAGCCTCCCACTTGATTTGATCTCCCTGAAGAGTATCGAACAATTGATTCCTGAAATTTCTCTTTTGCAGTAGAGTTTCTCAGGGGTTGAAAACTTTTGTGATTTGTTTGAAGGGGCTATTATGTGTTCATTTGAGAATTTAAGAAAGAGATTTTGTCTCCCGAAGCAGTGTTTTTATCAATATTTACAGTTGAAGAGCTTCCTGATGTCCTGTCCGGCAGCCAAGTCACATAGGTCCCCCTCCGTACTTCAAAGATTTATTACGGGTAAAAAAGGCCCAACTAAAGGCCTGTCAACTGCAAATAATATATTTAACTCCCCGCCAGTTCAAGAGAAATTGTCAATTATGTTGAAATGGGAACAGGACTTGGGTGTGTCTTACCCATTAGAACAGTGGTCTAAAGGGGGCTTTACACGCAGAAATATCGCTAGCGATATCGCTGGTGAAAGCACCCGCCCCCCGTCGTTTGTGCGTCATGGGCAAAACGCTGCCCATTGCACACAAAATCATTAGGAGCCGTCACATGGATTTATAGCGACATCGCTGTTGCCGGCGAACCGCCTCCTTTCTAAGGGGGCGGTTCGTGCGGCGTCACAGTGGCATCACTAAGCTGCCACCCAATAGAAGCGGAGGGGCGGAGATGAGCGTCCGTAACATCCTGCCCACCTCCTTCCTTCCTCATTGCCGGCGGCCGCAGGTAAGCTGTAGTTCGTTGTTCCCGAGGTGTCACACATAGCGATGTGTGCTGCCTCGGGAACGACGAACCTCCATCCTGCAACATTCAACAATTTTTTGAAAATGAACGACGTGTCAACGATCAACGATAAGGTGAGTATTTTTGATCGTTAACGGCCGTTCGTAGGTGTCACATGTAACGACGTCACTAACGATTCCGGATGTGCGTCACGGAATCCGTGACCCCGGCGATATATCGTTAGATACGTCATTGCGTGTAACGGGGCCTTAAGGCTTTGGTGTAGTCATCGAGATGCTCCTCATGTGTCAACCATTTAGAGCTTAGCAAGAAAATACAACTAAGATGGTTTCTCTCCCTTAAAGGCCCTGTCACACGCAACGACGTATCTAACAATATATTGCAGGGGTCACGGATTCCGTGACGCACATCCGGCATCGTTAGCGACGTTGTTGCGTGTGACACCAACCAGCGACCATTAACTATGGAAAATACCAAATCGTCCATAGTTGACACATCGTTCATGTTCAAAAAATAGTTGATTGTTGAGGTCGCAGATTGTTCGTTGTTCCCGAGGCAGCACACATCGCTATGTGTGACACCTCGGGAATGATGAACTACAGCTTACCTGCGGCCGCCGGCAATGAGGAAGGAAGGAGGTGGGCGGGATGTTACGGCTGCTCATCTCCACCCCTCCGTTTCTATTTGGCGGCCGCTTTGTGACGCCGCATGAACCACCCCCTTAGAAAGGAGGCGGTTTGCCGGCAACAGCGACATTGCTAGGCAGATAAGTCCATGTGACGGCTCCAAATGATATTGTGCACCACAGGCAGTGATTTCCCTGTGACGCACAAACGACAGGGGCGGGGTACGCTTGCGTACGCTGCGTGTGGTGGGGCCTTAAGAGGCTATCACATGTTTATCCTTTATACTCTCTCCTCTGCTAGAAAAAATATGGGAATATAGGCACACTCCTCCATGTTTGGTGGACTTGCCCAAAAATTACCCCCTTATAGCTAAATGTACGATGGTTCAGCTTCTCTTTGATCCAACCATGGTGCTGCTTTATATTGGAATTTCAGATCTATCATAGGAGATTAGATGGATCTGCTCATAATTTTTATTGCAGCTAGGCAAAGCATTATTGCCTTGTGGAATCAACCCATGGTTAAATCCCTATGGAAAGTCATTGACAGAGTTAACATTTCAAAGCTATATGAATTCACCCTGTCTTATAATCCTCAGAAACGTTCCACTCTGGAGGAGTGCTGAGTACTCTGGTTGTCTTCACCCTCTGCTTCCCCTCCTCCTCCTTAAGGTGTAACTTTCAACCTAAGATTTAGTCCAGCCCCCTCCTCTGATAGTAACCCTTCTTAAGGCTTTATGTTTATTCCAAGGCTGTTTCAGAATGGCCTTACTCCTACTCCTACCCCTACTCCTCTTTCCCCCTCACTGCCCCCTTTTTTTCCCTCTGTCCCTCCTCCCTCTTTTATATTTCCCTCCCCAATTTAGCTGTTATGACCTGATATCTTGGTTGTGTAAAATGTATAACTACTGCGGCTATTGTTTGATATCTTGTCATGTTTTAGATGTAATTGTTTATCCTGTAATTTGAAAAATGTAAAAAAAACTTTCTTGTTTAGAAAGAGGCACATGAAGAATGAATAAATCAGCCATGACGTGAGAAGAAAGATGCGGGCTTGGTGTGCCAGCTTGCATCAAAGGCAGGGACTCAACCTTTTACATACCATTGCGTCAAACATTTTGAAGGGGTTAAATGTCTCCTTTTAGTGAGCGACACAACTTCAAAATGCATAAAAAGCACACCATATATTAGTGGCCTACACAGACTAGACTATAAAACAGATTTTCAATAATTAAAACATGTATAATCTTAAAGACTTTTAAAACAATTAAAAACACTAATTTTCCCATCTCCTCGACAACATATTGTAACTATGATTGCTGCATAGGTTGACAGTCACACAAACTATGCAGCTTCTGCTCCTCTTTAGATCGACTCTATGTACTATTATTCACAGACTGAGACCACCACTTCTATTTTCTATATTTTTCAAAGCTGTAGTAGTACACCACACTCTGATTTGGACCTCCATATTGCTATCTGCAATGATGAACTGTGCTCTTTTGCTCTTTGACCTCCTCAATCTTGGTTATAAAATCTTAAAATGGCCAATGCTTTTCCTGCATAATCTTTTATAGTGGATAGTCCCTCATGATAGGCTGCTCTAGACCATGTGATGTGATAGCTACTAGAAAGCCCAAGATGACAACATGTGAGCCCTCTCTGGCTGATGAAATAGTTGTGTGAAAAGTTATTGTGATTTGTCAAAATCAAAACTCAGAAATTGCCTGGAAAGTCGAATTTCATGCAAGTCGACTCAAAGTTAATTTTCAGCGGATTGATTATCTTTGGTGGGGGATATGTATAAGAGATATAGAATCATCCAAACAATGTAAGTTTACAGCAGAATTTTGCTCCTTTATAAAACAATGAGTAACATTCAGTTGTGGACTGTGTTATTAGATACCCTGAGGGGTCTACATACTCCACAAGAGTCCAAGCTGAACAGAAAAGCATAAGAAAACCAAATATAGCTATAATATCAGATTTATTATGTACACAAGCAATGCCAGGATTTTTTCCAAAAATGATATTAGGATATATGTGTAGTGCCCCTGAGGCCACCAGGGAGCTACAAGGTACTGCATCCCTACCGGGATGCAGGGTCTACCCCTTAGGGACCCAGAAGACCAGTGCCGGTCACACACAAAAACTCACAAAATAGCCTGTTTTCCCCAACAATCCCCCATAAAATTGTACAAGGCTAGGGTCAGACCAATGGATGGCCACCTAGAGGTGGAGCCACTCTAGTCCACTAGACAACCAGGTGGGAGGGGCAGACAGTGGACAGTCAGACAGAGGAGGACAGTCTAGAAGTGACAGTGAAAGTAAGCAGACGGACTGACAGGAATGAACAGTGACCTGAGTGCCAAGGCGGTTAGTTGCCGGTGGAGTACGGTGGAGTACTCCTGGAACTACACACCAACGAGGTACGGAATCCTAGGTCAGGCAAAAGCTCCAGGCAGACATGATAAAACCTGCACAGTGAGGGGACCATCAAGGACCTCGCTGAACTTGAAGTTCGGGACTCAGTAGCAAAGGGAGATCCGGGGACAGAACCAGAGACACCAACCCCACAGGGTTCACGCTACCGTCATACGGACTGCTGAAGAAGACAACAAGGAGGGGACCCCCCAGCCGCTCTACGCCACGGTGACCCACCAACCAAAGACAGGTGCAGGGGAAAGAAGCCACCACAGCACTAAACCGGCACTGGAACTAAGGGGATTTGCGGTTAAGATCAGCCAGCCTCGGGTGACCAGTTACCAGCTTGCATTAAGTAAAGAACCAGTTACACTGAAACTTCTGTTGTCCCACATCCTTGTATATATGATCCCCATCCTGGACTCCTTCCTGGTATATATAATCTTCATCCTGGTATATGTGTCCCCCATGCTCATATATATTTTCCACATTCTGGGCCCATCTTGGCATATATGTCCTTTATCCTGGTATATACTATATGTTCTCCATCATGGGCCCAGCCGGGTATCTAAGTCCCTTATCCTGGTATATGTCCCCCCCATCATGGGCTTATCCTGGTATATATGCCTTATGTTATGCCTCACACAAACAAAAATAAATGATTATACTCCCCTTCCCTCCACTCCCCAGGTGCACGGCATCCTCTTTTGGTGCCAGTAACTGACTTTGGCATGGAAATGATATGCAGCGCAAGACGTAACTGCCATGTACCCCCAGTCATAGGTGTGCCAAGGGCAGAAGCAGTGTTGGTGCTGCAGGAAGTTAATGGCAGGAGCAGTCAATATTAATTTCCCCATTACAGGGAACTGACTATTCACCTACAGGGAAATGACTTTGGTGCCGAGAGGTGGGTGGGATTATGGGTGTTGGGATCAGTGAATATTCATTTCCCTTTAATGGGAAAAGGTTGCTTGACACTGCAGTGGCAAACTTGTTCCTGCCTCCTGGGACTCTCTCCACTACCAGTAAGCTCCCACCTCCCGACAGTGAACCAAGTACATTTGTACTATAGAATGCACCCCCATTTTCCTCCTAATTTTTTTCTGGAAAAAAGTGTGTCTCATACCCTGAAATATATACCAAAGTTCTCTTATAACAAAGTTTATAAAAAGCACAAATTAATTTATTGTGGAACCAACGATTTGCCTAATGTCTGTCACTTATGCCATGCATGATTAAGTTAGCTGTACACTTTAGTTAAAATTATTCTAAGAGCCATATAGGATACCTATTGTAGATGTTATATCAAACCGTCCTGTGCTACAATGATTTTCTGCCCTTCATGATCGCAAATAAATCTGGGCAAACCGATCAGATGATATTGGATCCGGATTGGACGGCGCGGGACCCTTGACACAGGATTACTGTGGAGGGGAGTTCTTTATTTCAATAAAGATGGAGTCACTAATTGTGTTGTGTTTATTTTTATCTGTACTAGAAATTCATGGTGGCCATGTCTAATATTGGCCTGACACCATGAATTTCGGGCTTAGGGCCAGTTGATAATATACAGCTAGCCCTAATTCCATTATTAACCAGCGAGCCACCCATCGCCAGGGCAGCTGGAAGAGTTCGATAAAGCGCCAGAAAATAGCGCTTCTATGAAAGAACCATTTTCTGGGGCGGCTGTGGACTGAAAATCGCAGCAGGGGTGCCCAGAAAGCTTGGGCACCCTGCGCTGTGGATTCCAATCCCCAGCTGCCTAGTTGTACCTGGCTGGAAACAAAAATTGTCATTTTTTTTTTAAAAAATTATTTCATGAAATTGATGAAATGATTAAAAAAAAAGGGCTTCCCTATATTTTTTGTTCCCAGCCAGGTACAAATAGGCAGCTGGGGGTTGGGAGCAGCCCATAGCTGCCTGCTGTACCTGGCTAGCATACAAAAATATGGCGAAGCCCACGTAATTTTTTGGGGGGGGCAAAAAACTCCTGCATACGGTCCTGGATGGAGTATGCTGAGCCTTGTAGTTCTGCAGCTGCGGTCTGCTGTCTGTCTGTATGGAGGAGAGGAGACAGGAGCTGCAGAACTACAATGCTCAGCATCCTCCATCCAGGACTGTATGCTGGAGGTAGAGGCAGGGGGAGCAGAACTGCAAGGCTCAGCATACTTCATCCACTAGTGTATGCAGGAGAGCAGACAGCAGCTGCAGAACTATAAGGCTCAGCATACTCCATCCAGGACTGTATGCAGGATTTTTTTGCCCACCAAAAAATGAATTTCATGAAATAATTAAAAAACAAAACGACATGGGCTTCGCCCCATTTTTGTGTCCAGCCAGGTACAACTAGGCAGCTGGGAATTGGAATCCGCAATACAGGTTGGCCCGAGGTTTCTGGGCCCCTCTGCTGCGAATTGCAGTTCGTAGCCGCTCCAGAAAATGGCGCTTTCATAGAAGCGCCATCATCTGGCACTGTATCCAACTCTTCCAGCTGCCCTGGTGATGGGTGGCTCTCTGGGTAATAATGGGTTAATACTAGCTTTGTTTTACTAGCTAATATTAAGCCAGAGATTCTTAATGTCAGTCAAGTTTGACCCGGCCATTAAGAATCTCTAATAAAGGGTTAAAAAAAGACACCATACAGAGAAAAAATACTTTAATAGAAATAAATACACAGACACACTTAGAGACTCCATGTTTATTACTTCCTCTCACCCCTCCACGATCCTGGTCTTCTGTCTTCTTTCTCCTTCAACCCATGCAGCTCTGCTACATCAGACAGCACTGCATGGGAGGAAGACGCTGCTGCTCCTGTGCAGTCTAATCACTCAGTGAGTGAGCAAAGATTGTGGGTTGTAAGCGGTGACGTCACCGCTGCCACCATTGAAATAGTAATCTGACAGGCGGGTTCACCTGATTCCCGGATTCCCGGTGCCGCTATTCACTGGCTGTGGCATCCAGTCCTTGCATGTAGGCTGACTCTGTAAAGAGCACCCACATGCAGGAACGGGGAGCCAAGCATGTGCCCAAGCATCTCGCCGGTACACGGAGATGCTTAAACGAGCACCGCGTACCAGAGAGATGCACTGACAGGACCTAGCATGACATCTAGCCATGTGACCAGTCTGAAGCCAATGAGATAATACACACATGACTTGTCACGTGCTATGACAACGTCACGGAAGGTTCTATAATCAGTGCTGGTTACCGGGAGGGCGCAGCGATGATCGGAAGGAAGATCAGCGGGAGACAGAGTGTAAGACGCATCGCAGGGACCTATAAGTGTAATGACAATGTTTATTAACTGTATGTGTACATGTACATACTGTATAATGTGTTTGTATGTGTTTTTGTTTGCCTGCCATTGTTTTCAATGGGGTTCGAAGGTGTTTGTCGAATGTTCGCTGAACTAAGCCGCCGTTCGACGGACCAAACCGAACTCGAACACTAGGGGGGTGGCTCAACACTAGTCATCACATATGGATCTTATATGTTGCACAGACAAGAGTAGAAATGCAGGTGATAAGCTTTTGTCTGGGAGACCAAGACTCTTCTGCTAAGTTAAAATCAACTTGCTATCTACATGTACGTTTTCTTTTTCTTCATCTTGTGCACCAAAGATCTATTCTATTACCCCTCATGCGGACAGAAGCTTTACCTGATCTACTAGCAAGCTCAGCTCAGTCTCTTCTGCTCAGTATTAATTAGAGAGAGAGAAAAGTATACAGCCACTAAATTATCCCAGTTATAGGAGCACCTTGCGCACTCTACCCTGTGATTTAAGAAATCAGTCCAGGAGATTTGGCACTGCTGACCATACTGACTGCAGACTAATATGCACATACATTTTAGCAAGATGTTTTCTTGTTAAAAGAAATACATCTTATAGTTAGAAAAATACGGTTTTGAATGCATGAATTCCTCTATTCCTACCATTTGTAAAAACATGAGCATCTTAGAGGACATTTTGATTCAAAGATGTGAGTCTAGGTGCCAGCTACAAGGCAACTTCTTTTATATGGGAAAATGTATTAAAGTCATCCTTTCTATGTACTTAGGCCCCAAATGAACAGAGGCTAACATTTAATCAAGCTATACTTTGCTTTAATTAAACACATTCTTGAAAAGATGCGTGGTAAAATTGCATGTCTTGGAGGTAGTCATACTTCTCAATGCACAATGCAAACTATCTAGAGATTGGTCAATATTTCCTATGGCAATAATTGAATACGCAGGTGCAAGTATGCAGTGGCCGCAAAACAAATGTAAAGCAGTTTATAGAATATATGAATTCCACTACAGCTAACAACATCTAAAGATAAGATTTATATAGCACGTTTCGATCATATTGTAGAAGCTGAGACTATATGACAAAAGTAAGGTGATCTATTTGAAATGGGACACAAATCTAAAGATTTGATGAGGTCTAAAATGAACAAGGAAGAATAGGATCCAGTTATCCTTTTCTCTGATTAAAATTGGCCTTATACAGGTGGGACTCATCTAAAAGATGTTGCCTTGTTGGTGACAGGTTCATATACTGTACATTGATCATAATAAACACTAAAGGCTGCTTTACACACAACGATATCGCTAGCGATCTCGTTAGCGATGAGACACGCCCAGATCATTGTTACGATTTGTCGAGATCGCTCATAGGTCGTTTTGTAGCGGTCACACGTACACATCTCACAAACGACGCTACATTGTTCAGCGATATATTGTTTGACCAAGGCGGTCGTGTGGATGTTGTTCGTCGTTGGCAGGGTGTGAAAAGTAGCAATATGTCTGCTGCGTTCCAATCGACGAACAATATTTTGAAACTGAACGACGTGTCAACGATCAACGATTTTCACCCTATTTGCGAACGTTCGGAGTCACACGTAGGTGTCACACGCAACAATGGCGCTAACGATGACAGAAGTGCGTCACAAAAAAACGTGACCCCCGACGACATATCGTCAGATACATCATAGCGTGTAAAGCGGCCTGAAGAGTCTCACATTTTTATTTGTCTAGCAATATTAGAATTCATGTATTCAATATTTATTGAGTGCTGTTGTACATGTCTTTTTTGTGCATACATTTGTATTACAACCAGAGAGCATACGTACATCTGTTGGTTTTCTTTTATTACTATGGGTAGGATGGAGCCAATCTCTAAATGTTCTGCATTGTGCATTTTGGGAAATGAGGGCTGCCTACTTTGAAAATCAAGGATTGTGATATGTTTTCATCAACTTCAACTACTGTCAGTGTAGTTTCACATGTTAGCTGTATTGCAGTAAGAAAGTACTAAAAGCACTACAAAAAGGGTGTTTTCTGTGTATGCATTTTTAATATTTTTGGTGTTGCTTTTGGGTCAGTGCTGCTTTTTTTTCTAATGTAGCATGCCTTAGTTGTGACTAGAGATGAGCGAACCGGTCCCGGTTCGGCTCGAGGCGGTTCGCCGAACGGGGGGTCTGGCTCGAGTTCGGCTCGTCGAACGTTCGACGAACCGAACTCGAGCCCATAGGAAACAATGGCAGGCAATCACAAACACAGTAAAACACCTAGAAAACACCCTCAAAGGTGTCCAAAAGGTGACAAACAACTCACAACACAACACAAACACATGGGAAAGTGACAAGGACATGTACTCATGCGAAAACAAAACAGCTGGACAAGGAAAAAGAGGAGGACACACAGATATAGGCATGGCACGCCCTTCTAAAGTCATGTAAAACACCGCAAGGTGACTCCAAGCGGAGTCTCCCTTTTTTCCAAAAATTGGGCCCCACACACCCACCCCTTCAGTGGCAGCAGTTGTGCCCCAGTTGTACACTTCACAGCTAGATTTGCATCAAGCACATTCAAAAATACGCCATTCTTATCCGTCCCCAGGATGACACCGGGGTAGGTAGCAAAGTCTTTCCTGATCCCAGCTCTGTTCATCTTGGCTTCTTTTAAAAACACAGCAAGCAAGGGTTACTCCAAGCGGAGTCTCCCTTTTTTCCAAAAATTGGGCCCCACACACACCCACCCCTTCAGTGGCAGCAGTTGTGCCCCAGTTGTACACTTCACAGCTAGATTTGCATCAAGCACATTCAAAAATACGCTATTCTTAACCGTCCCCAGGATGACACCGGGGTAGGTAGCAAAGTCTTTCCTGATCCCAGCTCTGTTCATCTTGGCTTCTTTTAAAAACACAGCAAGCAAGGGTTACTCCAAGCGGAGTCTCCCTTTTTTCCAAAAATTGGGCCACACAGACACCCACCACATCAGTGGCAGCACTTGGGCCCTAGTTGCAAACAGGATGTTTTGATTTGCATCAAGCACATTCAAAAATACGCTATTCTTAGCCGTCCCCAGGATGACACCGGGGTAGGTAGCAAAGTCTTTGCTGACCCATGACTTGTTCATCTTGGCTTCTTTTAAAAACAATGTAAGCAAGGGTTACTCCAAGCGGAGTCTCCCTTTTTTCCAAAAATTGGGCCACACAGACACCCACCCCATCAGTGGCAGCACTTGGGCCCTAGTTGCAAACAGGATGTTTTGATTTGCATCAAGCACATTCAAAAATACGCTATTCTTAGCCGTCCCCAGGATGACACCGGGGTAGGTAGCAAAGTCTTTCCTGATCCCAGCTCTGTTCATCTTGGCTTCTTTTAAAAACACAGCAAGCAAGGGTTACTCCAAGCGGAGTCTCCCTTTTTTCCAAAAATTGGGCCACACAGACACCCACCCCATCAGTGGCAGCACTTGGGCCCTAGTTGCAAACAGGATGTTTTGATTTGCATCAAGCACATTCAAAAATACGCTATTCTTAGCCGTCCACAGGATGACACCGGGGTAGGTAGCAAAGTCTTTCCTGATCCCAGCTCTGTTCATCTTGGCTTCTTTTAAAAACACAGCAAGCAAGGGTTACTCCAAGCGGAGTCTCCCTTTTTTCCAAAAATTGGGCCACACAGACACCCACCCCATCAGTGGCAGCACTTGGGCCCTAGTTGCAAACAGGATGTTTTGATTTGCATCAAGCACATTCAAAAATACGCTATTCTTAGCCGTCCACAGGATGACACCGGGGTAGGTAGCAAAGTCTTTCCTGATCCCAGCTCTGTTCATCTTGGCTTCTTTTAAAAACACAGCAAGCAAGGGTTACTCCAAGCGGAGTCTCCCTTTTTTCCAAAAATTGGGCCACACAGACACCCACCCCATCAGTGGCAGCACTTGGGCCCTAGTTGCAAACAGGATGTTTTGATTTGCATCAAGCACATTCAAAAATACGCTATTCTTAGCCGTCCACAGGATGACACCGGGGTAGGTAGCAAAGTCTTTCCTGATCCCAGCTCTGTTCATCTTGGCTTCTTTTAAAAACACAGCAAGCAAGGGTTACTCCAAGCGGAGTCTCCCTTTTTTCCAAAAATTGGGCCACACAGACACCCACCCCATCAGTGGCAGCACTTGGGCCCTAGTTGCAAACAGGATGTTTTGATTTGCATCAAGCACATTCAAAAATACGCTATTCTTAGCCGTCCCCAGGATGACACCGGGGTAGGTAGCAAAGTCTTTGCTGACCCATGACTTGTTCATCTTGGCTTCTTTTAAAAACAATGTAAGCAAGGGTTACTCCAAGCGGAGTCTCCCTTTTTTCCAAAAATTGGGCCACACAGACACCCACCCCATCAGTGGCAGCACTTGGGCCCTAGTTGCAAACAGGATGTTTTGATTTGCATCAAGCACATTCAAAAATACGCTATTCTTAGCCGTCCCCAGGATGACACCGGGGTAGGTAGCAAAGTCTTTGCTGACCCATGACTTGTTCATCTTGGCTTCTTTTAAAAACAATGTAAGCAAGGGTTACTCCAAGCGGAGTCTCCCTTTTTTCCAAAAATTGGGCCACACAGACACCCACCCCATCAGTGGCAGCACTTGGGCCCTAGTTGCAAACAGGATGTTTTGATTTGCATCAAGCACATTCAAAAATACGCTATTCTTAGCCATCCCCAGGATGACACCGGGGTAGGTAGCAAAGTCTTTGCTGACCCATGACTTGTTCATCTTGGCTTCTTTTAAAAACAATGTAAGCAAGGGTTACTCCAAGCGGAGTCTCCCTTTTTTCCAAAAATTGGGCCACACAGACACCCACCCCATCAGTGGCAGCACTTGGGCCCTAGTTGCAAACAGGATGTTTTGATTTGCATCAAGCACATTCAAAAATACGCTATTCTTAGCCGTCCACAGGATGACACCGGGGTAGGTAGCAAAGTCTTTCCTGATCCCAGCTCTGTTCATCTTGGCTTCTTTTAAAAACACAGCAAGCAAGGGTTACTCCAAGCGGAGTCTCCCTTTTTTCCAAAAATTGGGCCACACAGACACCCACCCCATCAGTGGCAGCACTTGGGCCCTAGTTGCAAACAGGATGTTTTGATTTGCATCAAGCACATTCAAAAATACGCTATTCTTAGCCGTCCACAGGATGACACCGGGGTAGGTAGCAAAGTCTTTCCTGATCCCAGCTCTGTTCATCTTGGCTTCTTTTAAAAACACAGCAAGCAAGGGTTACTCCAAGCGGAGTCTCCCTTTTTTCCAAAAATTGGGCCCCACACACACCCACCCCTTCAGTGGCAGCAGTTGTGCCCCAGTTGTACACTTCACAGCTAGATTTGCATCAAGCACATTCAAAAATACGCCATTCTTATCCGTCCCCAGGATGACACCGGGGTAGGTAGCAAAGTCTTTCCTGATCCCAGCTCTGTTCATCTTGGCTTCTTTTAAAAACACAGCAAGCAAGGGTTACTCCAAGCGGAGTCTCCCTTTTTTCCAAAAATTGGGCCACACAGACACCCACCCCATCAGTGGCAGCACTTGGGCCCTAGTTGCAAACAGGATGTTTTGATTTGCATCAAGCACATTCAAAAATACGCTATTCTTAGCCGTCCCCAGGATGACACTGGGGTAGGTAGCAAAGTCTTTGCTGACCCATGACTTGTTCATCTTGGCTTCTTTTAAAAACACAGCAAGCAAGGGTTACTCCAAGCGGAGTCTCCCTTTTTTCCAAAAATTGGGCCACACAGACACCCACCCCATCAGTGGCAGCACTTGGGCCCTAGTTGCAAACAGGATGTTTTGATTTGCATCAAGCACATTCAAAAATACGCTATTCTTAGCCGTCCACAGGATGACACCGGGGTAGGTAGCAAAGTCTTTCCTGATCCCAGCTCTGTTCATCTTGGCTTCTTTTAAAAACACAGCAAGCAAGGGTTACTCCAAGCGGAGTCTCCCTTTTTTCCAAAAATTGGGCCACACAGACACCCACCCCATCAGTGGCAGCACTTGGGCCCTAGTTGCAAACAGGATGTTTTGATTTGCATCAAGCACATTCCAAATCCACAAGCATTTACTCTCCCCAGGATGACACAGGGGTAGTAAATTCCTTCTGGATCCATGACTTGTTCATTTTGATGAACGTCAGTCTGTCCACATTGTCACTGGACAGACGCGTGCGCTTATCTGTCAGCACACACCCAGCAGCACTGAATACACGTTCAGAGACAACGCTGGCAGCTGGACACGACAAAATCTCCAAGGCGTAAGTTGCGAGCTCTGGCCATTTTTGTAGGTTTGAAGCCCAAAAGGAGCAAGGCTCCAGTTGCACAGTCATGGCATCGATGTTCATTTGGAGATACTCCTGTATCATCCTCTCCAGCCGTTGACTATGTGTCAGACTTGTTGTCTCTGGTGGCCTTGCAAAAGAGGGTCTAAAAAAATTATGAAAAGATTCCATAAAATTGCTGTTACCGGCACCAGAAAAGGTCCTACTGGTACGGGTAGACTGTTGAAGATGACGAGACCGTCCCATGTTTGTCAAGTTACAACTGGGAGATTCACTCCCTGCACCTGCACGGTTGTTTGGTGGAAAAGCCGAGCTAAGATCTAGTAACAGCTTCTGCTGATACTCCTGCATACGTGCGTCCCTTTCTATGGCTGGAATTATGTCACAAAATTTGGACTTGTACCGGGGATCTAATAGTGTGGCAATCCAGTAGTCATCATCACTTCTAATTTTGACAATACGACTGTCATGTTGGAGGTAGTGCAACAAAAAGGCACTCATGTGTCTTGCGCAGCCATGCGGACCAAGTCCATGCTGTGTTTGTGGCATAGAGGTGCTACCCGTTCTTTCTTCCTCTGACATCTGACCCCAACCTCTTTCAACTGAAATTTGACCAAGGTCTCCCTCATCCGCTGAGTCTTCCATGTCCATGGACAGTTCGTCCTCCATTTCTTCATGTTCTCCTGCACCTTGCTCAACATTTCGCCTGCTACTATGCGCCCTTGTCGATCCCTGTCCCCCATGGTCCCATGCCTGCTGCGTTGGTGATGATGAACGTCTGGACCTTCGTGATGTTGTTGTCCCTTGCGCATATGAATCCTCCTGTAGTTCCTCCCCTTCATGTTGTCCCACCCCCTGACTCCGAATAGTGTTTAGCGTGTGCTCCAGCATGTAAATGACTGGAATCGTCATGCTGATAATGGCATTGTCAGAGCTAAACATATTCGTCGCCATGTCGAAACTGTGCAGAAGGGTGCATAGGTCCTTGATCTGAGACCACTCCATCAGGGTGATCTGCCCCACCTCTGCATCTCGTTGGCCCAGGCTATACGTCATGACGTATTGCACCAGGGCTCTGCGGTGCTGCCACAGTCGCTGTAACATGTGGAGAGTTGAATTCCAGCGTGTCGCCACATCGCATTTCAGGCGATGAACCGGCAGGCCGAAAGACTTCTGGAGCGATGCAAGTCGCTCTGCTGCGGCGCTTGAACGGCGGAAGTGAGCTGACAGTTTTCGTGCCCTGTTCAGAAGGCCATCTAGGCCGGGATAGTGTGTTAAAAATTGCTGCACGACAAGGTTCAACACGTGAGCCATACAAGGTACGTGTGTCACCTTGCCCAGGCGAAGTGCCGCACCCAGGTTTGCAGCATTGTCGCACACGGCCTTACCAGGCTGCAGTTTGAGTGGAGACAACCATTTATTAAACTCGGACCGCAAAGCTGACCACAACTCCTCAGCTGTGTGACTCTTATTACCAAGACATGTCAAGCTAAAGACCGCCTGATGCCGTTGCGCTCTGCTGCCAGCATAGTAATGAGGGGTGCGTGATTCCTTCTGCGCAGTGAGAACGCTGGTGGCCTGACCAGGCAGGCTTGGGGCGGAGGTGGAGGACCCAGATGAGGTGGAGGATGCAGAAGCAGTGGCGGAACTTGGACAGACAGAGGATTGACACACAAGTCGTGGGGACGGCAAGACTTGTGCAGCAGACCCTTCACCATCTATCACCATAGTTACCCAGTGCCCAGTCAGCGACATGTAACGTCCCTGTCCATGCTTACTGGTCCAAGTATCGGTGGTGAAATGCACCCGTTCACACACAGAGTTTCTCAAGGAAGCGGTGATGTTGTGTGCGACATGCTGGTGTAGCGCGGGCACACCTTTCTTAGAGAAGTAGTGGCGACTAGGCATCTGGTACTGGGGCACAGCGACAGACATAAGGTCTCTAAAATCCTGTGTGTCCACTAGGCGGAAAGGCAGCATTTCGGTAGCCAACAGCTTACAGAGGGATAGAGTCAACCTCTTAGCTTTGTCATGGGTCGGAGGAAGTGGCCTTTTATTTGACCACATCTGAGGGACAGAGATCTGGCTGCTGTGTGTAGACGGTGTTGAGTAGGGTGTCCCTTGAAAAATGCAGGTTTGTGAGGAAAGTGCAGGCGGAGACATGATGTTGCCTTCATCCAACGTTGGTGCTATCGATGTCTGAGAGAGCTGTACACACTCACTTGTTTCCCCTTCCAAACCAACTGACGACCTTACAAGCAAACTGCCTGTTGCGGTTACAGTGGTGGAAGTTTTGCGTGGAAAAACAGGTGTGGCAGCTGTCCCCACAGTCCTAGAAGATGAAGAGCGCGCGGATGCAGTGGAAGGGGCGGGCGGTGGATGGTTCGCTCCGCTAGGCCGCATTGCAGCACGGTGAGCTTCCCACCGGGACTTATGATATTTATTCATGTGACGATTCATGGAAGAAGTTGTCAAACTGCTGAGCTTTTGACCTCTACTAAGAGAATCATGACAAATGTTACATATCACATGAGTTGGGCGATCTTTTTCGATGTGAAAAAAGGACCAGGCTAGGCAAGGCTTAGAGGCCATGCGACCTGTTGATCCACCCCGAATAATGCTCATAGGCAGAGTGGTGGCTGAGGATGCAGTTGTAGACGTGCTACCAGTGCTCCGACTCTGTCCAGGAAGGCGCAAGGTAACTTCGTCGTCGGTTGCATCCTCCTCCACCGCCTCTGTTGACCTCCTCGAGTGCCTGACTGGGGGTTGACAGTAGGTGGGATCTAGAACGTCATCATCAATTGTTGTGTTTGCATTCCCCTCCCCCTCAGACCGAGCCTCTTCTTGCCCTGACGGAATATTTAAGTTGTCATCCCAATCGGGTATCTGCGTCTCATCTTCATCAGTATGTTCCTCATTGTCTATAACCACAGGTGTTACAGTTTGTGACAAAGGGTCAACATTATGCTCAGAAACTTGGTCCTCACGGCCTGAATCTGAGTCACAAAGGTTCTGGGCATCACTGCAGACCATTTCCTGTTCTGTACTCACTGTAGCTTGGGAGCAGACCTCTGATTCCCAGGCTATAGTGTGACTGAACAGCTCTGCAGACTCAGCCATCTCAGTTCCACCATACTGTGCAGGGCTGATGGAGACTTCAGAGCTGGGAGAAAGCAAGTTTGATTGGGATGACAACTCAGAGGACTGGTGTTTTTTGGATGCGGTACTTGAAGTGGCAGAGAGGGCACTTGTTGGACCACTTGAGATCCATTCAAGCATTTTCCTTTTTTGCCCATCATCTACCTTTGTTCCTGTTGTTCGTGTCCGTAACAAAGGGAGCACATCGGATTGTCCACGGTAAGTAGTAGACATCTTACTTTTGCTGGTAGATGGTCTATCTTCAGCAGATGATAATGGAGCTTTGCCACCTTCCCCACGGACAAAACCTTTTTTGCCTTTTCCACCACGCCTCTTCCCCTTTCCACCAGCATCTGTCATTTTGCCACTCATGTTGATTGCGACAAGATTGTGGACTGAAAATGTGGTAGTAAAAATTGAGAGGTGGTGAAGATTGCAGTGGTGGTCTAGCTTTATTAACAGCAGAATAATAAAGAATAAATATCCCTGACAATGCAACTTAGTTATAATTAGTTGGAGTGTGCAACGCAGGCAGACGCGCTCTGCAAATGTCTTTGCACTAGTGGGACTATAGCAAAGTCCAATAGCCACGTATAGGATGCCACTAGGTACACTGAGTGTTTGCTAGTATAATGGCTTGGTTAGAATGAGTTGTAGTGTGCAACGCAGGCAGACGCGCTCTGCAAATGTCTTTGCACTAGTGGGACTATAGCAAAGTCCAATAGCCACGTATAGGATGCCACTAGGTACACTGAGTGTTTGCTAGTATAATGGCTTGGTTAGAATGAGTTGTAGTGTGCAACGCAGGCAGACGCGCTCTGCAAATGTCTTTGCACTAGTGGGACTATAGCAAAGTCCAATAGCCACGTATAGGATGCCACTAGGTACACTGAGTGTTTGCTAGTATAATGGCTTGGTTAGAATGAGTTGTAGTGTGCAACGCAGGCAGACGCGCTCTGCAAATGTCTTTGCACTAGTGGGACTATAGCAAAGTCCAATAGCCACGTATAGGATGCCACTAGGTACACTGAGTGTTTGCTAGTATAATGGCTTGGTTAGAATGAGTTGTAGTGTGCAACGCAGGCAGACGCGCTCTGCAAATGTCTTTGCACTAGTGGGACTATAGCAAAGTCCAATAGCCACGTATAGGATGCCACTAGGTACACTGAGTGTTTGCTAGTATAATGGCTTGGTTAGAATGAGTTGTAGTGTGCAACGCAGGCAGACGCGCTCTGCAAATGTCTTTGCACTAGTGGGACTATAGCAAAGTCCAATAGCCACGTATAGGATGCCACTAGGTACACTGAGTGTTTGCTAGTATAATGGCTTGGTTAGAATGAGTTGTAGTGTGCAACGCAGGCAGACGCGCTCTGCAAATGTCTTTGCACTAGTGGGACTATAGCAAAGTCCAATAGCCACGTATAGGATGCCACTAGGTACACTGAGTGTTTGCTAGTATAATGGCTTGGTTAGAATGAGTTGTAGTGTGCAACGCAGGCAGACGCGCTCTGCAAATGTCTTTGCACTAGTGGGACTATAGCAAAGTCCAATAGCCACGTATAGGATGCCACTAGGTACACTGAGTGTTTGCTAGTATAATGGCTTGGTTAGAATGAGTTGTAGTGTGCAACGCAGGCAGACGCGCTCTGCAAATGTCTTTGCACTAGTGGGACTATAGCAAAGTCCAATAGCCACGTATAGGATGCCACTAGGTACACTGAGTGTTTGCTAGTATAATGGCTTGGTTAGAATGAGTTGTAGTGTGCAACGCAGGCAGACGCGCTCTGCAAATGTCTTTGCACTAGTGGGACTATAGCAAAGTCCAATAGCCACGTATAGGATGCCACTAGGTACACTGAGTGTTTGCTAGTATAATGGCTTGGTTAGAATGAGTTGTAGTGTGCAACGCAGGCAGACGCGCTCTGCAAATGTCTTTGCACTAGTGGGACTATAGCAAAGTCCAATAGCCACGTATAGGATGCCACTAGGTACACTGAGTGTTTGCTAGTATAATGGCTTGGTTAGAATGAGTTGTAGTGTGCAACGCAGGCAGACGCGCTCTGCAAATGTCTTTGCACTAGTGGGACTATAGCAAAGTCCAATAGCCACGTATAGGATGCCACTAGGTACACTGAGTGTTTGCTAGTATAATGGCTTGGTTAGAATGAGTTGTAGTGTGCAACGCAGGCAGACGCGCTCTGCAAATGTCTTTGCACTAGTGGGACTATAGCAAAGTCCAATAGCCACGTATAGGATGCCACTAGGTACACTGAGTGTTTGCTAGTATAATGGCTTGGTTAGAATGAGTTGTAGTGTGCAACGCAGGCAGACGCGCTCTGCAAATGTCTTTGCACTAGTGGGACTATAGCAAAGTCCAATAGCCACGTATAGGATGCCACTAGGTACACTGAGTGTTTGCTAGTATAATGGCTTGGTTAGAATGAGTTGTAGTGTGCAACGCAGGCAGACGCGCTCTGCAAATGTCTTTGCACTAGTGGGACTATAGCAAAGTCCAATAGCCACGTATAGGATGCCACTAGGTACACTGAGTGTTTGCTAGTATAATGGCTTGGTTAGAATGAGTTGTAGTGTGCAACGCAGGCAGACGCGCTCTGCAAATGTCTTTGCACTAGTGGGACTATAGCAAAGTCCAATAGCCACGTATAGGATGCCACTAGGTACACTGAGTGTTTGCTAGTATAATGGCTTGGTTAGAATGAGTTGTAGTGTGCAACGCAGGCAGACGCGCTCTGCAAATGTCTTTGCACTAGTGGGACTATAGCAAAGTCCAATAG
Source organism: Anomaloglossus baeobatrachus (assembly GCF_048569485.1). Classification (NCBI taxonomy): domain Eukaryota; kingdom Metazoa; phylum Chordata; class Amphibia; order Anura; family Aromobatidae; genus Anomaloglossus; species Anomaloglossus baeobatrachus. Next base: position 548,658,130 of record NC_134354.1, on the reverse strand, counting down.
CCACGTATAGGATGCCACTAGGTACACTGAGTGTTTGCTAGTATAATGGCTTGGTTAGAATGAGTTGTAGTGTGCAACGCAGGCAGACGCGCTCTGCAAATGTCTTTGCACTAGTGGGACTATAGCAAAGTCCAATAGCCACGTATAGGATGCCACTAGGTACACTGAGTGTTTGCTAGTATAATGGCTTGGTTAGAATGAGTTGTAGTGTGCAACGCAGGCAGACGCGCTCTGCAAATGTCTTTGCACTAGTGGGACTATAGCAAAGTCCAATAGCCACGTATAGGATGCCACTAGGTACACTGAGTGTTTGCTAGTATAATGGCTTGGTTAGAATGAGTTGTAGTGTGCAACGCAGGCAGACGCGCTCTGCAAATGTCTTTGCACTAGTGGGACTATAGCAAAGTCCAATAGCCACGTATAGGATGCCACTAGGTACACTGAGTGTTTGCTAGTATAATGGCTTGGTTAGAATGAGTTGTAGTGTGCAACGCAGGCAGACGCGCTCTGCAAATGTCTTTGCACTAGTGGGACTATAGCAAAGTCCAATAGCCACGTATAGGATGCCACTAGGTACACTGAGTGTTTGCTAGTATAATGGCTTGGTTAGAATGAGTTGTAGTGTGCAACGCAGGCAGACGCGCTCTGCAAATGTCTTTGCACTAGTGGGACTATAGCAAAGTCCAATAGCCACGTATAGGATGCCACTAGGTACACTGAGTGTTTGCTAGTATAATGGCTTGGTTAGAATGAGTTGTAGTGTGCAACGCAGGCAGACGCGCTCTGCAAATGTCTTTGCACTAGTGGGACTATAGCAAAGTCCAATAGCCACGTATAGGATGCCACTAGGTACACTGAGTGTTTGCTAGTATAATGGCTTGGTTAGAATGAGTTGTAGTGTGCAACGCAGGCAGACGCGCTCTGCAAATGTCTTTGCACTAGTGGGACTATAGCAAAGTCCAATAGCCACGTATAGGATGCCACTAGGTACACTGAGTGTTTGCTAGTATAATGGCTTGGTTAGAATGAGTTGTAGTGTGCAACGCAGGCAGACGCGCTCTGCAAATGTCTTTGCACTAGTGGGACTATAGCAAAGTCCAATAGCCACGTATAGGATGCCACTAGGTACACTGAGTGTTTGCTAGTATAATGGCTTGGTTAGAATGAGTTGTAGTGTGCAACGCAGGCAGACGCGCTCTGCAAATGTCTTTGCACTAGTGGGACTATAGCAAAGTCCAATAGCCACGTATAGGATGCCACTAGGTACACTGAGTGTTTGCTAGTATAATGGCTTGGTTAGAATGAGTTGTAGTGTGCAACGCAGGCAGACGCGCTCTGCAAATGTCTTTGCACTAGTGGGACTATAGCAAAGTCCAATAGCCACGTATAGGATGCCACTAGGTACACTGAGTGTTTGCTAGTATAATGGCTTAGTTATCAGTTGGAGTGTGCAGAGGACAAGAGGGTACAGTGGCAGGATTGTGGTGCTCTGGGTAGAGGAATGGAAGACTGCCTTTCTATTCCCTCCTAATGGTGAAATGCAGGTAGGAAATCCCTGACCTGGGCTACACAGACGCTGTTGCTGTTTGCAGGACCTGTCACCTATGGCTCTCTGACCCTGCCGGTTGGAGCCCTTAAAAGGACTGCTATAAAGTGCTCTCCCTAAGCTGTCTAACGCTGTGTATGCAGCGCATACAGCTGTATCGGCTATAGGACTCAGGAAGACGGAGCTGCGACAGTGATGTCTGACACCAAAGACGCAGAAGGCAGATAATGGCGTCCGTGAAGAAAATGTCCGGTTTTATAATGCAGGGACATGTGACATGCAGATCCTATCACACATGCCGTTGCTTCTCTGGCTCAAAGTCCACTTAGCTGTGTGTGTGTCTGGGATTGGCTGACATGCTGGCCCGCCCCACAAGACGCGCGCGCTTAGGGAAGGAAGACAAGAAAAAAAAAAAAAAAAAATGGCGATCGCCATTATAGAAACAGCAGTGATCTGAAGGCGCTGTTCACGCACACTATACACTGAAATGTGATAATAGTTTGATTCACAGAGTGACTTACACTATTACAGCAGAAACCAAGCTATGATTTAGCTGTTTTTTGGCTGCTAGAACCGTTCTCGAACGTTTCTAGAACTACCGAGCTTTTGCAAAAAGCTCGAGTTCTAGTTCGATCTAGAACATGCCCCAAAATCACTCGAGCCGCGAACTGGAGAACCACGAACCACGAACCGCGCTCAACTCTAGTTGTGACTTTTTCTAGTTTATTTTTCCCATGGCTTCCCATGGAACTGATGTAAAAAATGTGTCAATAAACAAAAAGTCAACCAAAGAGGGCTTATTCAGACATCTGATTTTTGCGTATAAGTGTTATCCATGGGTTTTTATGTATAGCACTCATACCTGTGTTAATCTATAGGGCCACTCACATGTCTATGACTTTTTGCAGACTGAGAGGTCCATGGAAAATTGCAAAAACATGTCCGATATTGATTTACGGGTTGCATCAAAATTGGCAATGCAAGTTTATGTGCCTGTGAAAAAATCAGACCTTACTCGGATGACCTCTAAATGAGGTCCAATTTTTACAAACTGTTAGGAAAGAGAAAGTGCAGAAACAGTCTTTTTCCTCCCTGTATGAGTAAAACTGATGACACTTGGATCAAACTCTAATCAAAATCTGATTAAAAAAATCATCCGTTTTTGTTGAACATGGAAAATTGGACATCTTAAAGGGAACCTATCACCAGATTTGGTGACTATAAGCTGCGGCAACCCCCACTTTGCTCTTATATATAGCATTCTAACATGCTGTATATAAGAGCCCAGGCCACTGTGTAGAACATAAAAATGACTTTATAATACTTACAAAAATGGTCGGTACGTTGCAGACGGGTCAGATGGGTGTCTCTGTTCTTTGGTACCAGCGCCTACTCTTTCGGCCATCTTTGTAAATACTACAATACTTTGATCTGCTCTACTCAGGGCAGATCAAAGTGCGCCTGCGCAAGACCTCAATACAGCTCATGTGCATGACGTAGGGCGCGTCATGCACCCCGGCTTCAGAAGAAGGAGGACAAAGATGGCCGAAAGAGGAGGCGCCGCGACCCGGAGAACGGAGACACCCATCCAACCTGTCTGCACCATATCGACTATTTAGGCAAGTATTATAAAGTAATTTTTACGTTCTTCACAGTGGCAAAGGGCTCTTATATATGGCATGTTAGAATGCTGTATATAAGAGCCCAGTGGTGGTGGCCGCAGCTTATAGTCACCAAATCTGGTGACAGGTTCTCTTTAATGAACCCTAAAACATTGTCTCAAACAAAGTATGTGAAGAAGGTTCAAACTGTCTTTCTACATTTGCACCAAGTCAGAGCTTTTTAAACTAGACATTTTCTAGATGGGTATTCAATTATTATTTTGAAAAATATATGTATAAAGGACATTTGTAATAAATCACTCATCTACAGTCATATGAAAAAGTTTGGGCACCCCTATTAATGTTAACCTTTTTTCTTTATAACAATTTAGGTTTTTGCAACAGCTATTTTAGTTTCATATATCTAATAACTGATGGACTGAGTAATATTTCTGGATTGAAATGAGGTTTATTGTACTAACAGAAAATAAGCAATCCACATTTAAACAAAATTTGACCAGTGGAAAAGTATTGGCACCCTTATCAATTTCTTGATTTGAACATTCCTAACTACTTTTTACTGACTTACTAAAGCACTAAATTGGTTTTGTAACTTCATTGAGCTTTGAACTTCATAGGCAGGTGTATCCAATCATGAGAAAATGTATTTAAGGTGGCCACTTGCAAGTTGTTCTCCTATTTGAATCTCCTATGAAGAGTGGCATCATGGGCTCCTCAAAACAACACTCAAATTATCTGAAAACAAAGATTATTCAACATAGTTGTTCATGGGAAGGATACAAAAAGTTGTCTCAGAGATTTAAACTGTCAGTTTCAACTGTGAGGAACATGGTAAGGAAATGGAAGAACACAGGTACAGTTCTTGTTAAGCCCAGAAGTGGCAGGCCAAGAAAAATATCAGAAAGGCACAGAAGAAGAATGGTGAGAACAGTCAAGGACAATCCACAGACCACCTCCAAAGACCTGCAGCATCATCTTGCTTCAGATGGTGTCAATGTGCATCGGTCAACAATACAGCACACTTTGCACAAGGAGAAGCTGTATGGGAGAGTGATGCGAAAGAAGCCATTTCTTCAAGCATGCCACAAACAGAGTCACCTGAGGTATGTAAAAGCACATTTGGACAAGCCAGTTACATTTTGGAAGAAGGTCCTGTGGACTGATGAAACAAAGATTGAGTTCTTTGGTCATACAAAAAGGCGTTATGCATGGAGGCAAAAAAACACGGCATTCCAAGAAAAGCACTTGCTACCCACAATAAAATTTGGTGCAGGTTTCATCATGCTTTGGGACTGTGTGGCCAATGCCGGCATCGGGAATCTTGTTAAAGTTGAGGGTCACATGGATTCAACTCAGTATCAGCAGATTCTTGACAATAATGTGCAAGAATCAGTGACGAAGTTGAAGTTACGCAGGGGATGGATATTTCAGCAAGTCAATGATCCAAAACACCGCTCCAAATTTTCTCAGGCATTCATGCAGAGGAACATTTACAATGTTCTGGAATGGCCATCCCAGTCCCCAGACCTGAATATCATTGAACATCTGTGGGATGATTTGAAGCATGCTGTCCATGCTCGGTGACCATCAAACTTAACTGAACTGAAATTGTTTTGTAAACAGGAATGGTCAAATATACCTTCATCCAGGATCCGCGAACTCATTAAAAGCTACAGGAAGCGACTAGAGGCTGTGATTTTTGCAAAAGGAGGATCTACAGAATATTAATCTCCCTCTTATGTTGAGGTGCCCATACTTTTGCACCGGTCAAATTTTATTTAAATGAGGATTGTACATTTTCTGTTAGTACAATAAACCTCATTTCAATCCAGAAATATTACTCAGTCCATCAGTTATTAGATATATGAAATTGAAATAGCTGTTGCAAACCCCAAATTGTTATAAAGAAAAAAGGTTAACATTAATAGGGGTGCCCAAACTTTTTCATATGACTGTATCTATAGAGTTTACAAAACTTTTCCTTGTATATAGTATATGACATTTGGAATGCAGAAAATATTTTAAACAAAAACTGTAAATGTCCTAGATTGTAAATGTTTCTCCCTTAATGTGTGATGAATTGGGCTTTCTCTTGTGTGAACACATATAATGTTATAACAAAATGGTGACACAAAGAGTGAACAGTTTCCTGCCATTGAGCAACTTCTATAGAGAAACCTCTTTGTGATGCTAGCAATGAAAGCTTTGTTCATCTAAAGGAAAGAACATTTGTGCTGTGAACCCAACTCCCCCTCATTTACATTTTATTTGCCACCGTAGCTTTGTTAAAACTTACATGGGTAAACAAATACGTAGATTTAAAAGAATTCTAAAAACGAAAATATTAAGATATACTTATGTTTTTTTGGTCCTTTAAGCAAATTTCACAGTCAAAACATCCCTTTACAACCTTTTTTAATTAATTTAAAGGAAGATTTTTATTATAGATATTCATGACATATCCTTAGCAGCTTCAAAGAGTGAAATATGGAGGGCAGATTTGCTTTTGGCCATTGTCCAAGTCAAATATAATATTGCCCACTACTTTCTCTAACCAGACAAGAGAGTGGTTCATCAGTAGAGATGAGAGAATTTTCTTAAATTTAAATTAACCTGCTTCAATTAACTTTTCAGAATAATTTGATTCACCAAATTGATAGTACTTTAAAGCCTTTTCAAGCTCTTTAACCAGAACCTGTCACCAGGTTTAAGTGGCCAGTATTTGCTTTTATTTTATTCCCATTGCTCCCCTGAGTATGATTATTTTTTATTTGGGGGGGATGGTTAGATACGCAATGTGGTTTCCGAGATATGGACCTTTTTAATTAGAACTGTTTCTTCTTGTCTTTACCATGTCTTTAGTCATAACTCACAGAGTAAGGCAGTGCATAGACTCTATGGCCCAGTATGCCTTTCACTTTCAAATTCTGGCAGCAGAGCTCCTGGAATGAGAAGCCCATGGTGGTCCCCTGTGGAAGGGTCTGTCTGCCTGCACCAAAGATAAGTTGGCTGGCAGAGATCTACCATCCTTCCTGGATGCCTTATACACCAGGCCACCAGGATAGGTCTCTGCTTCCAAGTACTGGCCAAGGAACAAACTTCATTGTCTCCTCCTGCCCAAAGACCACCCAGACTAGCCCCAAACGTCCAGTGCTCCTTGCTAACGTAACTCGCACTATAAGCCCCTGAGCCAATACAGGTGAGGAAGGCTAAACTCTCAATACAGGAACAGCAACAAAGATTTGTAGAGAATGCATTTATATACTGTAGAGGCAATGGATATTTTGTTTGCCAGTGCCCTGTGATACTGGGAAACTACAAGACCTTGAGTTTGCGGAGGAGACAACCCTAGGTGAGAGTAATTTCTCCTGAAAGCCACTGACTGAATTTACCCTGGCTTGGTAGGAGAGGTCCCTCTCTGCAGCTGACCAACTGGATTCTGGCTCTGTGGGCAACTTCAGTCCTCAGGATCTGCTCCATTTTCTTCAGCTCCTAACACAACACCTGGTACACTCCCTGACTGTTACCTCCATTGAAGGACAACTGCTGGCAAAGCCTATTTGATTCATTCTGCTGCCTGTGATGCTGTGGATTGGAGTCATGCATTCTAACAAAATCTCATTCTATGTGCTACGCATATCTGCAAATTCCATTCTTAGGGACCTTGCATGGCTGCGTCATCACACATCGACTATTGACTGGTCCTCCAGGCAGCTGCTTCACTTGCGACCGTATTGTGTTGCCAACTGACTTGCCAAGGTCATGCCCTCGTCACTACCCTCCATGCCTTTGAACCTTGATTCCCTGCCTGTTCATTATTGTGTCTTTGAAGATGTCTTCTGTGAAAATAAGGCTAAAGTCTTGCCACACCACAGGCCTTATGATTGTCTCATTGAATATCTGCCTTGTACTTCCTTGGGTCAGGTGTATCCGCTATTTCTGCCTAAGAGTCAGAACATTTCTGAATATGTGGCACCCTGGACAAGCCAGGACGTCACAGGTACTACAAAAACACACCCCACACCCCGACTAGGCACATCAAGGTCAAACACAAATCCTTGTTGCCTCCCTCCAGGGGCTGATGTCCACACCAGGGGGTGGGCCAGGCGGATGGCCCCGCCCACCGAGGAGTACACAGTCCTGGAGGCGGTAAAAGGAAGGGAGAGTAGAGAGTAGTACGAGTTTTGGAAGAGAGGGTAAGTGACCCACGCCCCTGTACCCCTAGTGGGTCGGTCATCGCGGCCGAGGGGCCCGGTCTACACCCACTCGCCCTGCTACCTCCCCCGCTACCCATGTTGGCTGCTGCTGCCCCGCCACTAGGCCCACTACGACACCAAAACCGGTAGCGGTACCCCACCAATCCGCCCAGGCGGATTGACCTGCAGCCGGGGCCCGTCACCGCCCAGAGCCGCTCCCTTGGAAGATGCCGAAATCCGAGGCCGTCAGCGGAGAGATACCGGAGGCACCTGTAGTGATCGTGCCTGAGCCCAAATCGGTTCCGACAGGCCGCTCCGTGCAGGAGGTTAAGCGGGAGACTGTCCCTGTGCCCATCCCCCATGCCTCGGCTGAGGCCGCGCCGGGTTGCCGCTGTAAGGCAGCACCCCAGGCCATGACACCGCGGGACCTTCCCCCCAGAATGCCAGTACTGGGCAGCGTGAAGGAGGTCTCGCGGGGCCCGACCCGTGCGCTGGCGTCCGCAGTAGCCCCTTACTGGGACAGGGAACAGACCCCGCTGGGCCAGGAGATCGCGGAGAGGGAAAGGAGGAAGGCGGAGCTGGTAGCCCGCACGATTAGAGAGAAGGAAAGCCTCCGCCAAGCCACCTTCCGTGTACGGGGCCCGCTCTATGAAGGACAAGTGAGGAGGTTTGACGTCCGTCAGGGGTACGGTTTTATATATGAGCCGGGCCTGGAGGCCAAAGTCTTTGTGGCCTGACGGGACGTCAATGCCCACCTGCCGGAGGACCACCCGGGCCGCAACCTGATGCCGGGGGATTTGGTCCAGTACACTAGGCATTGCGGGGAGAGGGGTTGGTTTGCTCTGGACGCTAAGCTGAGGGGCAGTCAAGAGGCCCGAGTACCAGTCCGGCCCCCTCCCCCGGCCGACACCATGGATCTGGAGTGAGTCAGCAGTCCACCGTTGCCAGTAGTTGTCCCCGTTGGGACCACCAGTACAGTTAAAAGTTGTGAATGATAAATAATTCAACAGAAGATGTCACCTGATTGGAACTTTGATTGAACCGGCCGTTGCCGGCAACTGGTCCCCGTAGGGACTTCCTCCAACCGTTGCGTAAGGGACTTCTTACGGACAAGCCCGAGAACTGGCAGGGCAACCACAAACTTAGTGGGATGTAAATAAAAATGTTTGGCTTGTAACCGTTACCACCTCCGGAGAGGCTGATTTGGAAGGATGGGCCTGGAGGAAAGGGATGGCCCAGGCCCGCCACTACCGTAACCGGTGGCGATCCTCCGGGGCTTCAGGGGTCCCCATGGACGTGCGTCCCCTGAAAGAGACCGTACCCGCTCGGGCAGCCTGGTGATGGACTGGGGCAAGGGGTGCTGCCCACTTCTTAGGGGCAGCATCAGGGCCAGGTTGTTTGGGTGGGAAAAGAGCGGAAGCCATTACCGTTTGCAACGTTTAAGAACAGTACCTCCCGTTAAGGGAAGTTTATACAAAAATGCTTGTTTTATATGTTTTACCCCTTTTTTCTACAGTTAAACAAAAATAAAACCGGTGATCGACGGGCAGCCCGCGGACGGTCTGCATTTTACTAAGGGGGAATTTGGCGCCCTGGACAAGCCAGGACGTCACAGGTACTACAACAACACACCCCACACCCCGGCTAGGCACATCAAGGTCAAACACAAATCCTTGTTGCCTCCCTCCAGGGGCTGATGTCCACACCACCAGGGGGTGGGCCAGGCGGTTGGCCCCACCCATCGAGGAGTACACAGTCCTGGAGGCGGGAAAAGGAAGAGAGAGTAGCGAGTAGAGAGTAGAGGTCAGTTTGAGAGTGAAGTGAAGTGGCAGTAGAGGAGACTGACCGTGTCCGGGTGCGTGGCCCGGGCACATACAGCAAGGTTGGCAGACGGTGGTGACCGTCTGCAGGAGAGGCTGATTGAAGTGAACCGTATAGACCGGGGACGGGCGATGGCCCGCCGGTACCGGATCGGGGAGCGAAGAGAAGCCAGCACCATTCGGCAGGGCCTACGGACCCCGACCAGGCTAGGTGTTGCCGTAAAACCGGTCAAATCCGTTAGAGAAGGGAACCTCCGGGGTTTCCCAGCAGTCAAGACCCAATTGAAGGCAACAGCTCAAACCGTGAAGGGAAACACAGTCACCGCCAAGGCTACAGTTCCCAGGGCCAGAGCCTGCGGGCAAAAGGGGCTCCCTCAGCATCCATCCAAGCTGGGGAGCGGGTTACTGATGGGAAGCCATTGGAACTGTGAACACAACACAGGTGCAGGGAAAGGCAGTCACCACCAACCTACCGGGAGAACTACCGCAGCCGTCTGTGGGACCCGTCCATCCAGCCGTTTGTTTTACCGGAGACTTTGCATTCATCATTGGCTGAGTGAGTACCACCGAGCCGTGCGGCACAGCGCTGCCCCCGCGACCCTGCACCTCACCAGGCCCCGTAACCCGCCTGCCATCATCCCCTCCTCATCGGGCCCCGGGACAACCAACCCCCCTACCCACGGAGGGGAAGAACTACATCCAAGCTGCTCCCTGTCATCGCTCCCGGGATCCCCGTCCAGAGCAGCGATGGTGTCACAACCTCACCACAACCGTGGGTGGCGTCACGGACAATATCCCTAAACCAAACCACTCCCTTTCACTCACAGGCGAGGAGCGCCACTTGAGTCCCCGGGATCCGGCCCACCGCTCGAGCCACTGACCGAGCGAGCAGCAGCAGCAGCCAGACCCGAGTAGTGGGTGAGCGCAGCGTCCTCTCCCCGCCCGCGACAACTACATTTAAGAAAACTTGGCCAATGGATTCATCTGCAAATTCTCTTCTCTGGCTGGAGCTGGTTTCTTCTTCATACAAAAGATAGATGATTCTCCATGTCCATGTATAGACTATCAAGGGCTTAACAAAATCATCATTAAAAACAAATATCCCCTGCTTTTAATCTCCAAACTGTTTGACAGAATCCGTGGGGCAAAGATCTTCTCCAAATTGTGCCTTTGAGAAGATTATAATTTGATTCAGGGCCCTACTAATAAAGCTGAATTTCTAGATATATTGTTATCAGAGGTCCTCACCGTTTCTAAAATTGAGTGTTCTGTCTTTAGAAAACCTATCAGTGGTAACACCTTATTGAGAGTACAGTATATGTGATTTGGTATTTTGGGTTTTTTTTTTCCTAGCTAAAAGGCACTTGGTTTGTTTCATTGACAATAATAAAATATTTCTAGTTTTTTGTATAGGTTTAGTTTGTGTGATCATTGATGGTGTTGAGAGTTTTCTAACACTGGTAAATGTTACTGTATTAAGTCTATGTAATGAGCTTAATTTATTCTGTACATCTGTATTGAGTGATGTTCTTGTTTTTTATTATAGGATGATTGTATAATAATTTTACATCTTAAAGAGTTGTATCTAGCACTTCATTGTTGTCATTTAATTAAAAATATTCCCGACTGGTATGTTTATTGTGAAAGGCATGTAGCATAGGATGTAGCTGAGACATGAGTTTTAATACTCTTGCATTGGTAGGATAATGGTCTGCACAACTTTTGTTAGTGATTTGGGTTTTGTCTATTTGAGCAAGAGAAGATATTTCTACTATAAAGTAACCAATTCTTGTGCAGTAGAGATGAGCAGATCCGTGGAAGTTCGGGTTCACCAGTTTTGGACGGACTTGAAAAAAAGTTTGGTTCTGGAAACGGATTTGACCCAAACTTGACCCCGAATGCTGAACCCCATACAAGTCAATGGGGACCCGAACTTCTGTGCTTAAAAATGTCTGTAAAATGAACATAATAAGGGCTAGGAGGCTGCAAATGACAGCAAAATGGGGGTAAGAGAAGGATAGTTATACATACCGTGTTTCCCCAAAGTTAACACAGCAGTCAGGCTCTTTTCTATACCCGTTGATTAAACTATGTTAGTTTTTTTGTCATTTTTTTTATGTTATTAATCCATGAAAAATAAGAAATGCCATATTTTGTTAAATTGTATATCACTGTGAATCATATTGCTGTGTCAGTTTACTTTTATACCAATGTTAAGCTTTAACTGATCAAACTATTAATTTGGCCATACACATAATATCTCTTTTTATCACCACTATTTGCCTCAGACACATCAAGAAATAGCCCAACTGGGACTAATTAGTTGATTCTCATTAGCGTACTCCATGTTACAATATGCACTTAGATCCTTTGATTCAATAATTGCTGCTAGACATCTCAATCATGATACTATTATCAATTTTATTGAGTGTTTGCGCCATTAGGACTTATGGATTATTATCTATTATTTCTGACAATATAACAGGATGATCCAGATCACACATGAGATTACAAAATGAATCCTGTTTCTCAGAGAGGTAAGCAGCATATGAATTGTGAGTAGTTGGAATAGCATGCCATAACAGTGCACGTAGGTTATACATTGATCTTGCATGCAAAACCTTTTTTTTTTTCTCATTCATTCTATGCTGCTTACTCTATTAAATGACAACCACTGCTTGAAAAGTTGTTTTTTTCAGTGGTCCAAGGGAGCTGAAAAAAATCCAAAAATAAATCATGCCTCCTGGATCGTAACTGTTCCCCAGTATCTCACTTGAGCACTGCAGTGTACAATGGTGGTATCATTTGTCACCTTTAGAATATCCTCACATTGATATTAGAACTGAATTAGAAATACGTTTTATAACACTGCATAAGGAGTGGGATCAAAGTCTTCAAATACTTGAATTAAAAAGTTTTTGGTAAAAAAATTATTATCAAAGACTAGAGATGAGCCACCCCCCTAGAGTTCGAGTTCGGTTCGTCGAACGGTGCCCCGTTCGACGAACTGGTCGACGAACCGTTCGACGAATCTCTCGAACCCCATTGAAAACAATGGGAGGCAATCACAAACACCTAACAACACCTGGAAAACACCCTCAAAGGTGTCCAAAAGGTGACAAACAACTCCCAAGACAACACAAACACATGGGAAAGTGACAAGGAGAAATACCCATGCGAAAACTAAACAGCTGGATGAGAAAAAAGAGGAGGAGACACAGATATAGGCATGGCATGCCCTTCTAAAGTCATGTAAAACACAGCAAGGAGACTCCAAGCAGAGTCTCCCTTTTTTCCCAAAATTGGGCCACACAGACACCCCTTCAGTGGCATCACTTGTGCCCCAGTTGCAAACTTGACAGGTAGATTTGCATCAAGCACATTCAAAAATATGCCAGCCTTAACTGTCCTCAGGATGACACCGGGGTAGGTAGCAAAGTCCTTGCTAAACCAAGACTTGGTCATCTTGGCTCATTTTTAAAAACACAGCAAGCAAGGGTTACTCAAAGCAGAGTCTCCCTTTTTTCCAAAAATTGGACCACACACACCACTTCAGTGGCATCACTTGTGCCCCAGTTGCAAACTGGATGTGTTGATTTGCATCAAGCACATTCAAAAATACGCCAGCCTTAACTGTCCCCAGGATGACACCGGGGAAGGTCTAGCAAAGTCTTTGCTGATCCCAGATCTGTTCAACTTGGATCATTTTAAAAAACACAGCAAGGGTTACTCCAAGCAGAGTCTCCTTTTTTTCCAAAAATTGAGCCACACAGACACCCCTTCAGTGGCAGCACTTGTGCCCCTGTTGTACACTTCACAGGTAGATTTGCATCAAGCACATTCAAAAATACGCCAGCCTTATCTGTCCCCAGGATGACACAGGGATAGGTAGCAAAGTCTTTGCTGAACCATGACTTGTTCATCTTGGCTTGTTTTTAAAAACACAGCAGGGGGACTCCAAGCAGAGTCTCCCTTTTTATTCCAAAAATTGGGCCACACAGACACCCGTTCAGTGGCAGCACTTGTGCCCCAGTTGCAAACTTGACATGTACATTTGCATCAAGCACATTCCAAATCCACAAGCCTTTACTCTTCCCAGGATGACACAGGAGTAGTAAAGTCCTTGCGGATCCATGACTTGTTCATCTTGATGAACATTAGTCTGTCCACATTGTCACTGGGCAGACGCGTGTGTCGCGGGCGGGGAGGACGCTGCCGCTGCGTTTGCTCGCTAACGCTCGGGTCCGGCGCTGCTGCAGCTGCTGCTGCTCGGTGGCTCGAGCGGTGGGCCGGATTCGGGGACTCGAGCGGCGCTCCTCGCCCGTGGTTGAAAGGGTTGTTGGTTTGGGGGATTTAGTCCGTGACGCCAACCACGGGTTGTGGTGAAGATGGGCACCACCGCTGCTGGTGATTGGGATCCCGGGAGCGATGGTGGGGAGCAGCTGGGATGTTGTTTTCTCCCTCCGTGGGTAGGGGTCAGTGGTCCCGGGGCCCGTGGTGTGACGGGGAGGCAGGGTTGGTGAGGTGCAGGGTTGCGGTGACAGCGCGGCGCGGTGCCGGATGGCACGGGTGTACTCACTCAGTAAGAGATGCACAAAGTCCTCGGTAAGCTAAACGGCTGGATGGACGGGTCCCGCAGCTGGCTGCAGTGTCTCTCCCCAGACAGGTGATGGCGGCTGTCTTTCCCTGCACCTTTGTGTACTTGTTTGACTAAGATGGATCCCCAACGGTAGTCCGCTCCCCGGTGAATGGATGCCGGAGGAGCCCGTTTGCCCGCAGGTGCTGGCCCTTGGGTCTCTAGCCTTAGGCGGTAGCTGTATACCCTCACGGTGTGGGCGGTTGCCTTCTATCGGGTCTTTGGCTGTTAGGAAACCCCTGGGGTTCTGGTCACACTCGGATTTGACTATTGTCGGCGGCTCCAAGCCTGGTCGGGGTCCGATGGCCCTGCCTGTTTGTGCTGGTTTCACTTCGCTCCCCGGTCGGTACCGGCGGGCCAATGCCCGACCCCGTTCCTATGGTTCCGCGTTGCTTCACCACTCCTGCAGATGGCCACCACCGTCTGCCAACCTTGTTGTCAGTGCCTGGGCCACAAACCCAAACACCCAAGTGTTTACTCCTCACACTTCAAACTCCAAACTTGTTCTCTCACTTTTCCCACCTCCAGGCCTGTGAACTCCTCGGTTGGTGGGGCCAACCGCTTGGCTCCGCCCCACCTGGTGTGGACATCAGACCCTGGAGGGAGGCAACAAGGGTTTTGTATTTGGCTAATGTTACTGTCTAATGGGGGTGGGGGTGTGTGAGTGTTACCTGTGACGACCTGGCTAGTCCAGGGCACCACATTCCCCTTTGGTGAAATGCAGACCGTCCGCGGGCTGCCCGTCCATCACCAGTTTTATTTTTTTTCCAAAACTGTAAAAACATAAATAACATGTAAACATTTCAAACATAAGCATTTTTGTTAGGTCACTTGAACGTTGCACATATAAAAACACTTTTAATAATAACGGACGGATGGATGTCTTCCTCTCTCCCAACCAAGCAACCTTGTCCTGATGCTGCCCCTAAGAAGTGGCAGCACCCCTTGACCCCAGTCCAAGTTCAGGCTGCCCGAGCGGGAACGGGTACGGTATCTCGCACCCGGCTGTTACCTTAGGGGACCCCACGTCCAGGGGGACCCCTGACCCCCGGAGGATGGCCACCGGTCCTGTTGGTGGCTGGGCCACAGCCTGCTCTGCTGCGGGCCCTTCCTCCAATATGCCTCTCCGGAGGCGGCAACGGTTTCCATCCCACAAAGCTATTTACAAGCCCACCAGTTCGTGGGTGGCCTGCCAGTTCTCGGCCATGTTCATGAGTAGTTTATCATGTGGGTGGTGAAAACACACAGAGTCCCTCCGGGGACAACTTGCTGGCAACGGCCGGAATAATCACTGTAGCTAATCAGATGATCTTCGGTTGATTTTTGTCATTCATTCACATATTTACATACTTAATATATGACACCCCTAAATGGTAGTTTCCCGGTACCTAAGTGGGGGTTGGCCTAGGTTGGGGCGTGAAGACCTTCTAGGCCCAATGCTATCGGTGGAGGGCAAGGGGACAGAAGAGACAGTCAGTTCCTCTTCCCGTCTACTGTGTGGGGTCGGCGGAGACTCAGGGGGACTGGGTACAGGTGCAGCCCTGGGCACTGGTTTACTGGCGGTTACTTCCGTCTCCTTTTCCTCCACGGGTTGTGGGAACATTATTACCGGAATAAGCACCACGCCGTTCTGTGTAGGCCAGTCCACTGGGAAATCACCCATCACTGTATGGATCACCTCTTTTTCTTTCTCTCGGTTGGTCTGGGGGCTGGAACTTCAGCTGCCACCTTCAACGGAGATGGGCACCTCTTCAGGTGGTCGCTGGAAACCGTGGCCGAAGTCTTCCCCTGGTCACGACTAATCTGGTAGGCCTTCTCATTCTCCCATTCAGTGGGTTGTATGACATACGGGGTCGTTTCCCACTGGTCATCAAGCTTATGGGTTCTTCTTTTTCGTTTCAGCACTACATCCCCAGGTTTAAAGGGGCCAGCTGGAGCCCGCTTGTTGAAGTACTGTTCCTGCTGTTCCCGGCTCCGACACAGGTTCCTTTCTACGTACTCCTGGACCTGTCAGTACTGCGCTCTCCACCGAATGTCCCATCCAGCAGTCGAAGGGAGGGCTTCTGGAGCTTCCAAGCTTCCAAGCCTATTTCTAGGTCCACCGGTAACTGGCCTGGCCAAGCTCTCATCAAATATGCTGGTGTACATTTGGTAGAGCTAGAGGGGATGTTATTGTACATATCGACCAGGTCAGGCAACTTTTCTGGCCACAGGTTCCGCTCTTCTAACGGTAACGTTTTGAGGAGACCCAGGACCAGATGGTTCATCTTTTCACACATGCCATTAGTCTGGGCATGGTAAGGCGTGGTCCGAATCTTCTTGCAGCCGTACAACTGGCAGAATTCTTGAAACACGTCCGCTTCAAAAGCTGGACCCCGATCAGTAAGCACCCTCTCCGGGTACCCGTGTGGTCGGCAAAAATAGGCCTGGAATGCTCTGCGGTACGGCCAGTCAGGTCCTTGACTGGGACAACCACCATGAATCTCGAGTAGTGGTCTACGATGGTCAGGGCGTAAGTGTACCCACTTCGGCTAGGGGTGAGTTTAACGTGGTCCATGGTGACCAACTCCAGCGGCTGATGAGTGATGATTGGGCGTAGAGGGGCCTTCTGGCTAGCCTCGTCCCTTCTTCTCAGTGCACAGGGACCACACTCTCGGCACCAGGCCTCCACAGACTCCCGCATCCCACTCCAATAGAGCCGCTCTCTCAACAGCATCTCCAGCTTCTTCCACCCAAAGTGCCCGGCACTGTCATGGTAAGCCTGTAGAACTGTGGACACACTAGCCTGAGGAACCACCAGCTGACGAAGCTTCTCATGGGTCTTCGGGTTGATCAATTCCCGATACAGTTTCCCCTGGTCCAGATGCAGCCGGGCTCATTCTTTCCACAGCCGTTGGGCCTCAGGCGGAGCAGCAGGGTCCAGTCTAGTGTTACCTTGTTCAATCATGGTCTTGACCATTTGGACGGCAGGCGCTTGGTCTTGTGCTTCTTGCCATCCCTGACTGGGCAGCGGGTCCAGGTTTGCCTGTTGCTGCTTGACATGCAACTGTTTGACTGGTGGCCGGTGAAATGCAGGCAGCTCGATTTCTTCGAGATCATCGCCTTCCGGCCCCTCATCCGATAGGTGGGCATCCGGGATAGCGCGTCCGCATTGGTGTTCTTGCGGCCGGCTCGGTACTTGATCGTGAAGTCATAATTAGACAGCCTGGCCACCCACCACTGCTCCAACGTGCCCAGCTTGGCCATGTCCAGATGGGTTAACAGATTATTATCCGTATAGGCGGTGAACTTAGCTGCTGCGAGGTAATGGCGGAATCGCTCAGTAATGGCCCACACCAGGGCTAGGAACTCAAGCTTGAAGGAGCTGTAATTCTCAGGGTTCCTCTCCGTGGGCCGGAGTTTTCTGCTGGCATAGGCGATCACTTTTTCCCTTCCGTTCTGGACCTGGGACAGGACGGCTCCAAAGCCTACATTACTGGAATCGGTGTAGAGGATGAATGGGAGATTATAGTCGGGGTACGCCCGGATTTCTTTCCCGGTCAAGGCCGTATTCAGCTGGTGAAAGGACTCTTCGTGCTTCTCTTCCCATGCCAACGGGGTTCCAGAGGGCCTGCCACCCTTGGTCTGTCCCACGAGGAGGTCTTGCATGGGGGCGGCCATCTTCGTGTATCCCTTAATGAAACGACGATAGTAACCCACCAGGCCCAGGAACTGTCTCACCTCCCTCACCGTGGTCGGCCTCGGCCAGTCCTGAATGGCAGTGATCTTCTCGGGATCTGAGGCAACGCCTTCCGCGCCCACCACGTGTCCGAGGTACTGCACCCTGGGTTTCAGTAGGTGGCACTTAGAGGGCTTCAATTTCATCCCATATTTGGCTAGGGACGCGAACACTTCAGCCAGATGTTACAGATGGGCCTCGTACGTCTGAGAATACACGATCACATCGTCCAGGTACAGTAGGACCGTTTCAAAGTTGAGATGTCCCAGGCAGCACTCCATGAGCCGTTGGAAGGTTCCAGCGGCATTGCACAGCCCGAACGGCATGCTGTTAAACTCGCAGAGTCCCATGGGAGTGGCGAATGCCATCTTCTCACGGTCCTCTGGCGCGACCGCTACCTGCCAGTACCCGCTAGTGAGGTCAAGGGTAGAGAAGAAGTTAGCAGTTCTCAGTGCAGCTAGCGACTCTTCGATATGGGGGAGAGGATAGGCATCTTTATGCGTGATCTGGTTGATCTTCCGGTAATCCACACACATTCTCATGGTGCCGTCCTTCTTCTTTACCAGCACCAGTGGGGCTGCCCAGGGACTACAACTATCCCGAATGACTCCTGCCTCCTTCATGTTCCTCAACATGTCTATAGCGCATTGATAGTGTGCTGGCAGAATGGGCCTATACCTCTCTTTGATGGGTGGGTGTAGGCCTGTAGGGATATGGTGTTGAATCCCCTTAATCCACCCAAAATCTAATGGGTGCTTGCTGAAAACCTGTTCATACTCTTGCACTACCCTGTATACCCCCTCTTTGTGATGCGGGGGTGTGGCTTCAGTACCTACGTGTAGTTCCTGGCACCACTCCTCTAACTCTTCAGGGGGTGTATGGTTACTGGTAGGGGATGCTGAGGTAGGAGGGACGGCTTCATGAATGGTGTGAGGGTCTAAGGTGAACAACCTGGTGAGGGTAGCGTAACGGGGGAGCCTGACTTCCTCCTCTCCACAATTCAGCACTCATACAGGCACTCTCCCCTTTTTAACGTCAACCACCCCTCTGGCCGCCATCACCGTGCGCCAGTGTTCAGAAGGCGTGGGTTCCACCATCGCCGGGTAGTCGCGCCCCTGGGGGCCAACTGCACCAGATCATCATTCTACTTCGGGGTGGCACTGCTAAGAGGGCCACATCCATCACTCTCACGCCACCAATCTCTCCGCCAGTCGAGCTCACTTGCTGCCGATACAGAAGGGCCCGGATCTCACGCTGCACAGCATTCTGTCGGCCCCCTCCTGCTGTGGCGGCCAACTGCTGCAATAGATTCAGCACCTCACTCATACAATTTTCCATCACGTTGGTCCCCAAGATTACTTTCGGGGTATGATCACTGGGTTCATTCATTACCACAATCATCCCTTGATTCTTTAACTCCGCACGTCCCACAGTCAGGGTCACTTGCTTGTTTCCCACCTGGGTTAGCGGGAGTCCATTGGCTGCGATAAGGGTCAGGCTATCATCAGAGCGGGCAAGTTCGTCAGTGCCCCAATACTGCTGGTACAGTGTATATGGTATAGTGGTTACCTATGATCCTGTGTCCAAGAGGGCCATGAGCGGGACGCCGTCCACTGACAGGGGGATGATGGGGCGAGCTCCGACGTACCGGTCTCACCAATCGGGGGGGCCATTGGTGTCTACTCCTGAGGATTGGCCCTTGGCCCCAGGGGTTGCTCGTTTAACGGGCACCGCCTAGAGTAGTGGCCAGGCTTGCTGCACCTGTAACAGATAGGAGGCCCATACCGTGAGTCATTGGTCCTTCTCCGCTGCATCCAGGGGACGTCCTCCGGGCTGTCGGCGAGCTGGATCCCTCCTGGGGGCTTGACTCTCGTCGGAAGCTGGAGTGCGGCGAGGATCTTGGCTAGGTCTCCATCCATGCGGCGGACCTGGGCCACTAGTTCCTCCATCATCCCGATGGGCACTGCAGGGGCCGGTAGAGCTAGGGGTGGAGGTGCCACTGTGATAGGAGCAGTCTCACCCGGCCACGGGGCCGCCTCAGGAGCGTCCGGCATTGGGGCCTGCAGGGCCTTGATGGCCCGCTCTTTCAGTACTGCAAAGTCCAGATTGGGTTGTTCTAAGGCCCACAGCCGCAGCTGCTTGCGGTCTTCTATGGACCCCAGCCCCTGCAGGAATTGCTCTACTAGCATCTTATTACTTTCCACATCATTAATGGTGTCAACCCGCTTCAGTGTACGGAGGACTGTTTGCAGGCGCAGGGCGTAGTCTCTTACATTGTCTGCAGGCCGTTGTCGGCACTGACAAAACTGCATCCGCAGCGCCGCTTCTGTGCGGGTCTCAAAAGTGATTTGTAGTTTCTCGAAAATGGTAGTCACCGAGGCCTGGTCCGCGTCGGTCCAGGTCTCTGTCTCCTGCTCAGCCGCGCCGGTTAGCTGCCCTAACACTACCTTTGCCCGTTGCCTATCAGCCAAGGGATATAAATCGAGGACCGGGCTAATCTTTTTCCGGAACACCTGCAAAGCATCAGGCTTCCCATCGTACTGCGGTGGCCAGGTAGCACCGGGCACATAGGGCAGGGAGAACAGCATCACCGCCGGGCCCGCGGCCTCCCACGCTCCTGCGGCCGGAGCATGGGCTATCTCGTTACCAACTACGGGTGCGGCGGCAGCTGCAACCGCCACTCCTCAAACAGCTCCGTCGGGCGCAGACATCTTTTTCCCGTCCCCCCTTGGTTCTCTTCAGCACTTCCGTTTGTTGGGGGTGGGGCTTCGCTTTCGCGCCTTCCCTGCTCGGAGAAGACGCTCGAGCGGGAGATTTTCGCACCAAAGATGGCGGCGCTTCAAAATTTTCGGCCGGACATCGCCGGTGGAGATCACAAGGTGCATTTCTACTGGTGAGTAGATGGGTTCAATCCTGTACGTGACGCCAAGTCATCGCGGGCGGGGAGGACGCCGCCGCTGTGCTTGCTAACGCTTGGGTCCGGCGCTGATGTGGCTGCTACTGCTCGGTGGCTCGAGCGGTGGCCCAGATCCGGGGACTCGAGCGCCGCTCCTCGCCCGTGAGTGAAAAGGGTGGTTGGTTTGGGGGATTTAGTCCGTGACGCCACCCACGGGTTGTAGTGAAGATGGGCACCACCGCTGCTGGTGACGGGGATCCCGGGAGCGATGGTGGGGAGCAGCTGGGATGTTGTTTTCTCCCTCCGTGGGTAGGGGTTAGTGGTCCCGGGGCCCGGTGGTGTGACGGGGAGGCAGGGTTGGTGAGGTGCAGGGTTGCAGGGATAGCGCGGTGCGGTGTCAGATGGCACGGGTGTACTCACTTAGTAAGAGATGCACAAAGCCTTCGGTAAACCAAACAGCTGGATGGACGGGTCCCGCAGCTGGCTGCAGTGTCTCTCCCTGGACAGGTGATGGCGGCTGTCTTCCCCTGCACCTTTGTGTACTTGTTTGACTACGATGGATCCCCAACGGTAGTCCGCTCCCCGGTGTATGGATGCCGGAGGAGCCCGTTTGCCCGCAGGCGCTGGCCCTTGGGTCTCTAGCCTTAGGCGGTAGCTGTATACCCTCACGGTGTGGGCGGTTGCCTTCTATCGGGTCTTTGGCTGTTAGGAAACTCCTGGGGTTCTGGTCACAATTGGATTTGACTATTGTCGGCGGCTCCAAGCCTGGTCGGGGTCCGATGGCCCTGCCTGTGTGCTGGCTTCACTTTGCTCCCCGGTGGGTACCTGCGGGCCAATGCCCGACCCCGGTCCTACGGTTCCGCGTTGCTTCACCACTCCTGCAGACGGCCACCACCGTCTGCCAACCTTGTTGTCAGTGCCTGGGCCACAAACCCAGACACCCAAGTGTTTACTCCTCACACTTCAAACTCCAAACTCGTTCTCTCACTTTTCCCTCCTCCAGGCCTGTGAACTCCTCGGTTGGTGGGGCCAACCGCTTGGCTCCGCTCCACCTGGTGTGGACATCAGACCCTGGAGGGAGGCAACAAGGGTTTTGTGTTTGGCTAATGTTACTGTCTAATGGGGGTGGGGGTGTGTGAGTGTTACCTGTGATGACCTGGCTAGTCCAGGGCGCCACACGTGCGCTTATCTGTCAGCACACACCCAGCAGCACTGAAGACACGTTCTGAGACAACGCTGGCAGCTAGACACAACAAGATCTCCAAGGTGTAAGTGGAGAGCTCGGGCAATTTTTCAAGATTTGAAGCCCAAAATGAGCAAGGCTCCAGTTGCAAAGTCATGGCATCGATGTTCATTTGGAGATACTACTGTATCATCCTCTGCAGCCGTTGACTATGTGTCAGACTTCTTGTCTCTGTTGGCCTTGCAAAGGATGGTCTAAAAAAATTATGAAAAGATTCAATAAAATTGCTGTTACCAGTAACATATACGGTGCTGCTGGTATGGTTAGACTGTTTATGACGAGACCATCCCATGTTTGTCAAGTTACAACTGTGAGATTCACTCCGTGCACCACTGGGGTTTGGTGGAAAAGCCAAGCTAAGATTGAGTAACAGCTTCTGCTGATACTCATGCATACGTGTGTCCCTTTTGTATGGCTGGAATTATGTCACAAAATTTGGACTTGTGCCGAGGATCTAATAGTGTGCCAACCCAGTAGTCATCATCACTTCTAATTTTGACAGGCGCTCATGTGTCTTGCGCATCCATGCGGACCAAGTCCTTGCTGTGTTTGTGGCACAGAGGTGTTAACCGTTCTTTCTTCCTCTGACATCTCCCCCCAACCTCTTTCAACTGAAATGTGACCAAGGTCTCCCTCATCTGCTGAGTCTTCCATGTCCATGGACAGTTCGTCCTCAATTTCTTCATGTTCTCCTGCACCTTCCTCAACATTTTGCCTGCTACCATGCGCCCTTGTTAATCCCTCTCCCCCATCGTCCCATGCCTGCCGCCTTGGTGATGATGAACGTCTGGACCTTGGTGATGTTGTTATCCCTTGCGCAAATGAATCCTCATGTACTTCCTCCCCTTCCTGTTGAACCACCCCCTGACTCCGAATAGTGTTTAGCGTGTGCTCCAGCATGAAAATGACTGGAATTGTCATGCTGATAATGGCATTGTCAGTGCTAAACATATTCGTCGCCATGTCGAAACTGTGCAGAAGGGTGCATAGATCCTTGATCTGAGACCAATCCATAAGGGTGATCTCCCCCACCTCTGCATCTCGTTGGCCCAGGCTATACGTCATGATGTATTGCACCAATGCTCGGCGGTGCTGCCACAGTCACTGTAAAATGTGGAGAGTCGAATTCCAGCACGTCGGCACATCGCATTTCAGGCGATGAACCGGCAGGCTAAAAGACTTCTGGAGCGATGCAAGTCGCTCAGCTGCGGCGGTTGAATGGCGGAAGTGAGCAGACAGTTTTCGTGCCCTGTGCAGAAGGCCATCTAGGCCGGGATAGTGTGTTAAAAATTGCTGGACAACAAGGTTCAACACGTGAGCCATACAAGGCACGTGTGTCACCTTGCCTAGGTGAAGGACCGCACCCAGGTTTGCAGCATTGTCTCACATGGCCTTACCTGGCTGCAGGTTGAGTGGAGACAACCATTTATGAAACTCGGACCGCAGAGCTGCCCACAACTCAGCTGCTGATGACTGTTATTTCCAAGAAATTTCAAGCTACAGACCACCTGATGCCGTTGCGCTCTGCTGCCAGCATAGTAAGGAGGTGTGTGTGATTCCTTGTGCGCAGTTACAATGCTGGTGGCCTGACCAGGCAGGCTTGGGGCGGAGGTGGAGGACCCAGACGAGGTTGAGGAGGCAGAAGCGTTGGAGGAACTTATACATACAGAGGATTAACGCACAAGTCGTGGGGACGGCAAGACTTGTTCAGCAGACCCTTCTCCATCTATCACCAAAGTTACCCAGTGCCCAGTCAGCGACATGTAACGCCCCTGTCCATGCTTACTGGTCCAAGTATCGGTGGTGAAATGCACCCTGTCACACACAGAGTTTGTCAAGGAAGCGGTGATGTGTGCGACATGCTGGTGTAGCGCAGGCACAGCTTTCTTAGAGAAGTAGTGGCGACTGGGCATCTGGTACTGGGGCACAGCGACGGACATAAGGTCTCAAAAATCCTGTGTGTCCACCAGGCGGAAAGGTAGCATTTCGGTAGCCAAGAGCTTACAGAGGGATAAAGTCAACCTCTTAGCTTTGTCATGGGTCGGAGGAAATGGCCTTTTATTTGTCCACATATGAGGGACAGAGATCTGGCTGCTTTGTGTAGACGGTGGTGAGTAGTGTGTCCCTGGAAAAATGCAGCTTTGTGAGGAAAGTGCAGGCGGAGACATGATGTTGCCTTCATCCCACGTTGGTGCTATTGATGTCTGAGAGAGCTGTACACCCGCACTTGTTTCCCCTTCCAAACCAACTGACAACCTACCAAGCAAACTAACTGTTGCGGTTACAGTGGTGGAACGTGTACGTGGAAAACCAGGTGTGACAGCTGTCCCCACAGTCATAGAAGAGGAAGAGTGCGCGGATGCACTGGAAGGGGCAGGCGTGGTTGGCCCGCTACGCTAGGCCGCATTGCAGAACAGTGAGCTTCCCACTGGGAATTATGCTTGGTATTCATGTGATGATTCATGGAAGAAGTTGTCAAACTGGTGAGCTTTTTGCCTCTACTTATAGATTCCCGACAAATTTTACAGATCACATGATTTGGGAGATCCTATGCAAGGTCAAAAAAGGACCAGGCTAGGCAAGGCTTAGAGGACATGCAACCTGCAGAGCCACCCCGACTTGTGCTCAGAGGCAGAGTGGTGGCTGAGGATGCAGTTGTAGACGTGCTACCAGTACTCCTCCTCTGTCCAGGAAGGTGCAAGGTAACTTCATCGTCAGTTGCATCCTCCTCCACCACCTCTGTTGACCTCCTCAAGTGCCTGACTGTGGGTTGACAGTAAGTGGGATCTAGAACTTCATCATCAAGCATTGTGTTTTCACTCCCCTCACTCTCAGACCTAGCCTCTTCCTGCCCTGACCGAATATTTAAGTTGTCATTCCAATCTGGTATCTGCGTCTCATCATCATCAGTATGTTCCTCAGTGTCTACACCAACAGATGTTACAGTTTGTGAATGAGTGTCTACATTATGCTCATAAACTTGGTCATAAGGGCCTGAATCTGAGTCACAAAGCTTCTGGGCATCACTGCAGACCATTTTCTGGTCTGTACTCACTGTAGCTTGGGAGCAGACCTCTGATTCCGAGGCTATAGTGTGACTGAACAGCTCTGCAGACTCACCAATCTCTATTACACCATACTGTGCAGGGCGGGTGGAGACTTGAGAGCTGGGAGAAAGCAAGTGTGATTGGGATGACAACTCAGAGGACTATTTTTTTTTATGTGGTAGTTGAGGTGGAGGAGAGGGCACTTGTTGGAGCACTTGAGATCCATTTAAACATGTTCTTTTTTGTGCATCATCTACCTTTCTGACAGTTGTTCAGGTCCATAAAAAAAGGAGCATATCGAATTGTCCACGGAAAGTAGTAGACATCTTACTTTTGATGGAAGATGGCTTATCTTCAGCAGATGTTAATGTAGCTTTGCCACCTTCCCCACGGACACAAACTTTTTTTCCTTTTCCAACATGCCTGTTCCCCTTTCCACCAGCATCTGTCCTTTTGCCACTCATTTTGTTAGCGACAAGCTTAGTCACTTAAAATGTGGTAGCAAAAATTGAGAGGTGGTATAGATTGCAGAGGTGGTCAAGCTTATTGACAGCTGAAGAACCAACACTGACTATCCCTGACAATGCAACTATGGCCCTAAAACTGGCAGCACTGTTTGCTATAAAAATAGCGTAGCAAAATGTGCAGGAGGGTAGAAAGCAGAGGTGGTAGGACTTGCTTAGCACAAGTGGGACACAAAATTAGTATAGCAGACACTTTTTGGATTCCACTTATGTTCAACACTGTTTGCTATAAGAATAGCGTAGCAAAATGTGTATTAGGGTAGAATGCAGAGGTGGTGGGACTTGCTTGGCACAAGTGGGACACAAAATTAGTATAGCAGACACTTTTTGGATGCCACTTATGTTCAGCACTGTTTGCTATAAGAATAGCATAGCAAAATGTGCATGAGGGTAGAATGCAGATGTGGTGGGACTTGCTTGGCACAAGTGGGACACTAAATTAGTATAGCAGACACTTTGTGGATGCCACTAAGTTTCAGCACTTTTTGCTAAAAGAATAGCGTAGCAAAATGTGCATGAGGGTAGAATGCAGAGGTGCTGGGACTTGCTTGGCACAAGTGGGACACTAAATTAGTATAGCAGACACTTTGTGGATGCCACTAATTTTCAGCACTGTTTGCTATAAAAATAGCGTAGCAAAATGTGCATGAGGGTTGAATGCAGAGGTGGTGGGACTTGCTTGGCACAAGTGGGACACAGAATTAGTATAGCAGACACTTTTTGGATGCCACTTATGTTCAACACTGTTTGCTATAAGAATAGCATAGCAAAATGTGCATGAGGGTAGAATGCAGATGTGGTGGGACTTGCTTGGCACAAGTGGGACACTAAATTAGTATAGCAGACACTTTGTGGATGCCACTAAGTTTCAGCACTTTTTGCTATAAGAATAGCGTAGCAAAATGTGCATGAGGGTAGAATGCAGAGGTGCTGGGACTTGCTTGGCACAAGTGGGACACTAAATTAGTATAGCAGACACTTTGTGGATGCCACTAAGTTTCAGCACTGTTTGCTATAAAAATAGCGTAGCAAAATGTGCATGAGGGTTGAATGCAGAGGTGGTGGGACTTGCTTGGCACAAGTGGGACACAAAATTAGTATAGCAGACACTTTTTGGATGCCACTTATGTTCAGCACTGTTTGCTATAAGAATAGCATAGCAAACATGGGCAGGAGGGTAGAATGCAGAGGTGGTGGGACTTGCTTGGCACAAGGGGAACACAAAATTAGTATAGCAGACACTTTTTGGATGCCACTTATGTTCAGCACTGTTTGCTATAAGAATAGCGTAGCAAAATGTGCATGAGGGTAGAATGCAGAGGTGGTGGGACTTGCTTGGCACAAGTGGGACACTAAATTAGTATAGCAGACACTTTGTGGATGCCACTAATTTTCAGCACTGTTTGCTATAAAAATAGCGTAGCAAACATGGGCATGAGGGTAGAATGCAGAGGTTTTGGAAATTGCTTGGCACCACTGGGACAACAATGGAGTATAGCAGCCACTTTTTGGATGCCACTAAGTTTCAGCACTGTTTGCTATAAAAATAGCGTGGCAAAAGTGGGCAGGTGGGTACAGTGGCCGGGTTCTCTGGGTCAGTGGACAGGAAAGGAAGCCTCACTTTCTATCTCTCCTAATGGTGAAATGCAGCAAGGAATTCCCTGAGCTTAGGTACACACGCTGTTATCTGAAGCTGTATACAGCGTTTCCACGGACCTGCCTGTCACCTATGGCTCTGAGCCCCAGGAAATCAGCCCTGAAAAGGGCTGAAATAAACTTCTGTCCCTAACCTGTAGAGCGCGGTGTGTATAGCGTACACAGCAGGAGCGGCGACAGGAGCTGCGTGAGCGGTGACTATCACCTACACGCAGAAGGCAGATAATGGCGCCGTGAGGGAAAATGGCCGTATTTATAATGCAAGGACATGTGACATTCACAGCCTATGACACATGCCCTTGCTTGTCTGGCAAGAAAGTCCACTTAGCTGTCTGTGTGTCTGTGATTGGCTGACATGCTGGCCCGCCCCACTGCACGCGCGCTTAAGGAAAAAAAAAAAAATGGCGATCGCCATTATCCCAGCAGCACTGATCTAAACGCCCCCCCCCCCCCCCCGCACACTATATGCTGAAATTTGATAATAGTGTGAATCACAGAGTGACTCACACTATTACAGTGAAAAGCCAGCTAGGAACTAGCTAGGCTTTTGATGATAGAACCGTTATCAAACGTAACTCGAGCTGTCGAGCTTTTAGCAAAAAGCAAAAAGCTTGCGTTCGAGTTCGATCTCGAGCACCCCTAAAATCACTCGAACATGAAATTGGCGAACCTCGAACATCGCTGAACTCTATCAAAGACGTTAAAATCAATGACATCATTTTTTACAATAATCTTCAAGATTTGTTGCAAAATACTCTTGAAAGTATTAATATTTACAAAATTACTTTATCTTCTATACTATATATAGTACACAATTTATCCATGTATTTCTTAAAGGGAATTTGTTAGCAGGTTTTTGCTACCTCATCAGAGAGCAGCGTGATGTAGGCAAAATAACCCTGAATCCATTGATGTATCACTTAGATTACTGGGTGCAGCCATTCTTACACAATCTCAATTTTTAGCTTTAGTCAAGTAGCAGAGGTGAGATAGACACCCCTCCCACACCAGGCTCTCTATAGAATTGTACATGGACAGTGTCAGACAAAATATTGGGTGTGCCAGATTGTCATGCTGATAACATTGTAGTCCAAACAATGAGAAGTCCATCCCTCAATTCTGTGTTTTAATGCTTGCAGCATGCCTGCTTCGGCTCACATAGCAAAAACCTGCTGATAGATTCCCTTTAAAGAAAATTGGTCATCAGAAAGGGACCTATTGTTTAAATCTGTACCAAGTATATTGTTATATTTGTTTTTTTCCCCCCAGTAATCCATTGTTGATTGTATAGGTGGTATGGCTGATATGTTGACGATATCTTCCTGGTGTGGTCAGGGGACATGTCGGCCATAACAGACTTTATACATTATGTTATTAATAATGATACAAACTTGTGATTCACTTTGCAGGGCCCTAATAAAAAGTCAGAATTTCTGGATATATTGTTATCAGAAGACCCCATCATTTCTGAAATTGATTGCTCTTTATTTAGAAAACCTGACAGTGGTGACTAGTGATGAGCGAGTATGCTTGTTACTACTCGGTACTCGCACGAGTATCACTGTACTCGGGCTACTCGGCGGGGACCGAGTAATCTCGCGATACTCGTGCTGTACTCGTGGTCTTCATCCCTGCATGTTGGCGCTCTTTTGAGAGCCAGCCCTCATGCAAGGATTGGCTGGCAGACCACTGCAATGCCACAGCCCTGTTAGTTGTGGAATTGCAGTGATTGGCCGGCCTGCACAGCGTGACCGAGCCTTTATACCGGCGGGCGCGCTGTGCTCTGCACACAGCCATCCAGACAGTCAGTGCAGGGAGAGTGTTGCTGCTTCAGGGAAAGGTTTGCGGCCCTTTATAGTTATTTCCATAGCAGGGCTGCAAACAGTGTGACCAGAAGTCCTTCTCAGGACTATTATAGTTGTATACAGGCAGGCAGGGTATAGCCAGGTCGGAGTACAGTAGCAGAGTCCTTCTCAGGACTATTGTTGCTGTATACAGGCAGGGTATAGCCAGGTCGGAATACAGGCTAGTGACCAGAAGAGTCCTTGTCAGGACTATTGTAGCAGTATACAGGCAGGCAGGCAGGGTATATAGCCATTCCTAGTGGTGACCGTATACCAGCCTTCATCATATCTGGGGCTGGTGTACACAGTCTAAAACAGTCCTGATAGTGTCAGACTTCTCAGAAATTGTCGCTCCTAAAAACCTGTTAGGTTCTTAGTGCATCCGTGCTTGCATTTAAAAACCGCACGTGTGTGCCTGTCGGTGGCAGCGTACAGGTGCACGTTTTGCACAAACTATTATATAACGCACAAGTCTAGTGTATAATACACGTCAGTCAGCAGTGTCTGATAGTGTCAGACTTCTCAGTAATTGTCGCTCCTAAAAACCTGTTAGGTTCTTAGTGCGTCCGTGCTTGCATTTAAAAACCGCACGTGTGTGCCTGTCGGTGGCAGCGTACAGGTGCACGTTTTGCACAAACTATTATATAACGCACAAGTCTAGTGTATAATACACGTCAGTCAGCAGTGTCTGATAGTGTCAGACTTCTCAGTAATTGTCGCTCCTAAAAACCTAGGTTCTTAGTGCATCCGTGCTTGCATTTAAAAACCGCACGTGTGTGCCTGTCGGTGGCAGCGTACAGGTGCACGTTTTGCACAAACTATTATATAACGCACAAGTCTAGTGTATAATACACGTCAGTCAGCAGTGTCTGATAGTGTCAGACTTCTCAGTAATTGTCGCTCCTAAAAACCTGTTAGGTTCTTAGTGCGTCCGTGCTTGCATTTAAAAACTGCACGTGTGTGCCTGTCGGTGGCAGCGTACAGGTGCACTTGTGTGCGTTTTGCACAAACTTGGATATAACGCACAAGTCTAGTGAATACATGTCAGCCCAGCATTGCAAAATGCGCAAGGGCGTTGGCAACGAACAAGGAAGTGGATGTGATGGTGGTGCAGGCAGAGGCCGAGGTCGTGGGCAAGCTCTAATTTCGCCACAACAAAGGGCCACATCTACTCGCTCGCACGTCCTGTCCCAAATTCTTGGGGACCGCAGCAGTACACCGCTCTTGAACCAAGACCAGTGTCAACAGGTTGTTAGTTGGATAGCGGATAATGCTTCCAGTCAGATTGGCACCACCACAAACACTCTGTCTTCCACACGGTCAAGTGTCAGTAGCCGTGATACTTCACCGCACATTTCAGAACCTGATCCTCCTTCCTACCACAAGGCTGAGTACACGTCCTCGGACATTACTGATCCCACACTTGGACACTCGGAAGAGCTGTTCACGTTTCCATTCGCACATTCTGGCCTCTCGCCAGCTCATGTTGAAGTGGGTCATGAGGAGATCGTATGTACAGATGCCCAAATATTTGAGCAGCCACGTTCTCACAAAGTTGGAAACGTGTCTCAACAAGGGGTGGACGATGATGAGACACAATTGTCAGGAAGTCAGGAGGAGGAGCAGGGTGCGGAAGAGGAAGACGACGTGGTGGATGATCCAGTAACTGACCCAACCTGGCAGGAGGATATGCAGAGCGAGGGCAGCAGTGCACAGGGGGAGGGAGGCGTAGCATCCCAACAGGCAGTAAGAAGCAGGGTGGTGGCTCCAGGCAGAAGTCAGGCAACCGTTCCCCGGAACAACAACACGACACAAGGTGCCTGTACAAATGTTAGGTCTTCCCGAGTCTGGGAGTTTTTTAAGTTGGCTCCAGATGATTCTAAAAAGGCCATTTGCAACACCTGCCGTGCCAGCATCAGCAGGGATACCAAAACTAGCAGCCTGACCACCACCAGCATGATCAGGCACATGTCAGCCAAGCACCCGACTTTGTGGGAAGTACAACAGAGTCGAGGAGCAGTGCTTGCTGATGTCACTGCTACGTCTTCGCTTGTTGTGCATGCGAGCCAATCCCCTGTCCATGCTGCCTGCGAACAAGCCTCCTCCGGTCCTGCACCTGCAGTTGCCTACGCAGAAATAACACCATCATCAAGCACGTCCTTGTCCCAGCGCAGCGTTCAGTTATCCATTCAGCAAACCTTTTAACGCAGGCGCAAATACACTGCCAACGCCCTACATGCCACAGTTCTAAATGCTAACATTTCGCGACTGCTTGCGCTGGAAATGTTGCCTTTTAGGCTGGTGGAGACAAAAGCATTCCGCGACCTGATGGCGGCAGCTGTCCCACGTTACTTGGTCCCCAGCCGCCACTATTTCTCCCGGTGTGCCGTCCCCGCATTGCAAAACCACGTGTCACAAAACATCACACGTGCCCTGAACAACGCTGTTTCACCCAAAGTCCACCTAACCACAGACACGTGGACAAGTGTTTGTGGGCAAGGCCGCTACATCTCGTTGATGGCACACTGGGTTAATATTGTGGAAGCTGGGACCCAGTCTGAGCGAGGGACGGAACACGTCCTTCCCACACCAAGGTTTGCAGGCCCTAACTCAGTCAGGGTTTCACCCACACTCTACAGCTCCGGAATGTCATGCACTTCAGCCTCCTCCTCCTCCTGCGCATCCTCATCCACTTTACCCTCCACACCAGTCCCAAGCTGGAAGCACTGCAGCACTGCCTCGGCGAAGCGGCAACAGGCTGTGCTGAAGCTAATCTGCATAGGTGACAAACCCCACAATGCAGAAGAGGTGTGGACAGCTCTGAAACAGCAGGCAGATCACTGGCTCACACCTCTGAACCTAAAGCCAGGAAAGGTCGTGTGTGACAATGGCCGGAACCTGGTGGCGGCTTTGAGGCGAGGCCAGCTGACACATGTTCCATGCGTGGCCCATGTGCTCAACCTCGTGGTTCAGCGGTTTCTAAAGTCATACCCAGAGCTGTCTGATCTGCTGGTAAAAGTTCGCCGCCTGTCTGCACATTTTCGAAAGTCACCTACTGCTTCAGCCGCCCTTGCCGGCTTTCAGCGCCATTTGCATCTTTCGGCTCAAAGACTGGTGTGTGATGTCCCCACGCGTTGGAATTCAACTCTGCACATGTTGGTCAGGATATTTGAGCAGAAGAGGGCAGTTGTTGAGTACCTGCATCACCTAAGCCGTCGGGAAATGGGTCAAACTCCACACATAACACCTGAGGAGTGGAGATGGATGTCCGACCTATGTACCATCCTCCAAAACTTTGAGGACTCCACCAAGATGGTGAGTGGTAATGACGCCATTATTAGCGTCACCATACCGCTTCTCTGCCTTCTAAAATGGTCTCTGCTCAAAAACAAACATGATGCATTGCAGGCGGAGCGAGATGAGTTGGAGCAAGAAACAGTAGTGGGTGTGGGTGATAACAAACAGCCCAGCCTCGTCTCATCACAATGTGCAGTGGAGGACTATGACGAGGAGGAGGATGAAGACATGGAGCAACTCTCCGGCCAAATTGAGGATATGACATGCACACCAGTCATATCCTCGGTTCAGCGTGGCTGGCCAGAGGACAGGGTAGATGAGGAGGAGGAGGAGGAGGAGGAGGACAGCATGTTCAGTCATCGTGTTGGTCAGGATACTGAAGTACTGGCTGTTAAGAGTCTGGCGCACATGGCTGACTTTATGGTAAGCTGCCTGTCTCGTGACCCTCGCGTTAAGAACATCTTGGCCGACAATCATTACTGGTTGGTAACACTGTTAGACCCACACTACAATGAGAACTTTATGTCTCTTATTCCCGAGGAGAGGTCAGCCAAAATGCAGCAGTTCCGGAAGGCCATAGTCACGGAAGTAGGCAAAGCATTCCCCTCACAAAACGCTAGCGGCATAGGTCAGAAATCAGTGGACAACCAAGGCGTACAGCCGAGAGGGGCACAAGTCCAATCCGCCAGAGGTAGGGGAACAGTCTTTAAGATGTGGGACAGTTTTCTCAGCCCCTCACGTACCACAGCCCCTGAGGTGCGGGGTAGTGCCACAAGAAATCCTAAGTTTGCCCAGATGCTCAAGGAGTACCTTGCAGATCGAACAACTGTACTCCGACATTCCTCTGTGCCTTACAATTATTGGGTATCCAAGCTGGACACGTGGCATGAATTGGCTCTCTACGCCTTGGAAGTTCTGGCCTGCCCTGCCGCTAGCGTTTTGTCAGAGCGTGTTTTTAGTGCCGCAGGTGGAATCATTACAGATAAACGCACCCGCCTGTCAACTGAAAATGCTGACAGGCTGACTCTGATCAAGATGAACAAGGGTTGGATTGGGCCAGACTTCACCACACCACCAGCAAATGAGAGCGGAATTTAAAGTTTGTAACGGGAATTTGCCATGTATCTCCACTCACCCATGGGTACACACTTCTGGACTTTGGATAATCGCTGGACTGCTCCTCCTTCTCCTCATGCGCCACCATGATGACCGTTACAATAGTTAGGCCTTTGTTTCAGGTATACCCCCAGTGGTAAATTTTTTCGCCCATTCTTTCAGAATGGACATTACAACGACAGGAGACCCGCTCCTTTGCAATGGGAACAATGTTTTGAGGCCCTCATGCACGTCTCTATCCAGGGACAATGTGGAGCCTCCCAATTTTTGGCTGCCCTGCCAAAGGGCTATACTACAATAGACCCACTTCCTGACAATGGACGCTTCAGGTTTACAGGCCCTCATGCACGTCTCTATCCAGGGACAATGTGGAGCCTCCCAATTTTTGGCTGCCCTGCCAAAGGGCTATACTACAATAGACCCACTTCCTTACAATGGGCACTTCAGGTTTACAGGCCCTCATGCACGTCTCTATCCAGGGACAATGTGGAGCCTCCCAATTTTTGGCTGCCCTGCCTAAGGGCTATACTACAATAGACCCACTTCCTGACAATGGACAGTTCAGGTTTACAGGCCCTCATGCACGTCTCTATCCAGGGACAATGTGGAGCCTCCCAATTTTTGGTTGCCCTGCCTAAGGGCTATACTACAATAGACCCACTTCCTGACAATGGACACTTCAGGTTTACAGGCCCTCATGCACGTCTCTATCCAGGGACAATGTGGAGCCTCCCAATTTTTGGCCGCCCTGCCTAAGGGCTATACTACAATAGACCCACTTCCTGACAATGGACACTTCAGGTTTACAGGCCCTCATGCACGTCTCTATCCAGGGACAATGTGGAGCCTCCCAATTTTTGACTGCCCTGCCAAAGGGCTATACTACAATAGACCCACTTCCTTACAATGGGCACTTCAGGTTTACAGGCCCTCATGCACGTCTCTATCCAGGGACAACGTGGAGCCTCCCATTTTTTGGCTGCCCTGCCAAAGGGCTATACTACAACAGACCCACTTCCTTACAATGGGCACTTCAGGTTTACAGGCCCTCATGCACGTCTCTATCCAGGGACAATGTGGAGCCTCCCAATTTTTGGCTGCCCTGCCAAAGGGCTATACTACAATAGACCCACTTCCTTACAATGGGCACTTCAGGTTTACAGGCCCTCATGCACGTCTCTATCCAGGGACAACGTGGAGCCTCCCAATTTTTGGCTGCCCTGCCAAAGGGCTATACTACAATAGACCCACTTCCTCAAAATGGGCACATTAGACTCAAGAGGCCTTCATGTACGTCTCTTCTCAGGGACATCGAAGTGCCACACAATGTTTTCACGTAAAATCTTTCATGTAATCTCCAAAAGTAACATACACCAGCTCTATCTCACTATTGGGTATGTGCCCTTAACATTTCCGCCATGAAAATTCATTTTGGTGTCATTTTGGAAGGTTTTCTGGTGAGTCCGTAAAAATGGCGTAAAACGCGGACAAAATTGTTCACAGCTGTGACTTTTGAGTGATAAATGCTTCAAGGGATCTTCCCCATGCTGTTGCCATGTCATTTGAGCACTCTTCTGAGACTTTTGTGACATTTTTAGGGTTTCTACATGCTGCCGGGGGTCATTTCATAAAAATACTCGGGTCTCCCATAGGATAACATTGGGCTCGGTGCTCGGGCCGAGTACACGAGTATCTTGGGATGCTCGGCCCGAGCCTCGAGCACCCGAGCTTTTTAGTACTCGCTCATCACTAGTGGTGACACCTTATTGAAGTCTGACAGCTGCCATCGTGTTCTCACTATATCTTCTATCCCATATGGGGAATTTGTGAGGGCATAATGGATACAGTATGTTCCAATGAAATAGTCCTCCAGTCCTGTTGATATAATTGGCTTTTTTTTAACATTACTATGTACAAGGGCCTTTGCTGCATTTTTGCAGCATGGATTTTGAAATGTTCGCTTACATATAATTTTCATGACCTGCAAAATAACACTTTATAATAATTGAGGCTATTTACATGTCCATTTTTTGGAAGGAGGGGGAATAAATGGCCTGCATAAAAACATCAGAGACATATCCTAGAAGGTTTTATATTGTTCACAAAACTTGTACACATATTGCAATAATGAAAAATGCTTTATCACTGGAGATGAGCGAACTTTTGGAAGTTCGGTTTGGCAGGTACAGCCGAACCTTAAAAAAGTTTAGTTTATGACCCCAATTTGATCCGAATCTCAATGGAAGTCTGTAATTGAGCAGTTCATGGTTTGATGCACATGCTGACAGTCATAAGAAGAACACTTCTGGGAGTGGGTGGGCAGGGTTTTCAAATTTTTTTTGTGTGTCCACACTACATCTGATCATGCTGATTTTACCCCAAGTGTGAGTGTAAAAAAATGATCTTTTTTGTGGACAAAAACTGGACACGTAAGGCCTAAGGAGGAAATCATGTAAGAAAATAACTAATATTACTGTAATAATTATAATGGATAACTCAGGAATCTATTTGCATGGAGCAAAGACACAACTTAACCCAGTTTATAGATGATAAAGTTTGTATTGTAACACACGGTGATTAGCAAACAAGTGCAGAGGAAAAACAAAGTTCAGAAACACACAGTGAAAATATCAAATGAAGCCTTTAAGGAAAGTCTCTAGAAAACCTCACAGGATAATGTGATTTAGCAATGCAGTCCTTGAAGCTCCGTAAGGAAGTCTCTAAGTCCAAAGCGAGATGCAGAGCAGTATACAGTGTTCAGGAAACAATGCAGAGCCGTTTCTTGTGTCCAGAACAGTCCCGTGCTCTGCTACTACATCAATTCAATGATGGAAGCAACAAAGCACTATGCAATGGTCAAGAAACAAATGCAGAACAGTTAATTAACTAAGCCAGCTTACGTGAAAGCAAGGCAGGTCAGAACCACAGCAGGGCTAGGCATCAGCAGCAGGTGAGCAGAACCTCTGAAGATTAGCAACAGGAGTTTCACAAAGGATTTGCTGAAGTAACTTGAGATGCCACTAGGAGTAGGAAACCAGGCAGAATACTCAATCAGGTGGCTGGACTGGAGTTAAAAAGGCAAGGGGATACAGAGCACAAGGAGAAGAATGAAGCAGGGGACACCGTCTTGGAAAAGGGCAAAAAGCCCAAAAAGGATAAACAGAAAACCAGAGTCCTGACAATTGCATACTACATATGAGAAGATCACATTGGCGAAAACTATGATCTTGCATCAGATTTACAGTAACCATTTTCTGTACAGTGCCTATAGGGCTTATGAGTTGTACAGAGTCTGTTCATTTTGTAAATCAGAACTGATTATTTTACAGGTGTTAATTATCCAAACACCGTTTTATGTGTATCTCCTCTTTACATTTTGGCTTTCCAGGAACAGATTTTATTTTTTCTCCAAGCTTCTCCTGGAGTTTCATTGCACATCGAACTCCAGTTTCTGGTACTATTTGCTATATCCCTGGCAGCACATATTTATGAAAGATCTGTAAATTAAGAACAATAAAATGGGTGTACGATAAGTAAAGATAATTTATTATTGTATATTCAATAATAACTATAAGGAATGTTAAGTAAGTGTTAAAGTTTTTCTTCAACTTGTACAAGATTGTTTAGAAATGGAACTGGTTACCACTGTAAATATGTTAACTGGGGCTAATTTGCTTTGAAGAGAGAAACTGAAATCGTTTCCATTAATTGCCTCTGCAAGGTTACATTAATTAAGTCATAAACATTCCACTGCAATTTTCAATTTGCTTTCCCTATTAGGTAAAATGCAATTTTTTTCATACATGCGCTCAGCATGAAAAGATGCTAAAATCCCTTAACACATTTGCATGACATTATCACTTCACATTGATCAAATTGCAGTAATTAAATGTAATTTAAATAAATTGAACTGAAAAATCA
Source organism: Anomaloglossus baeobatrachus (assembly GCF_048569485.1). NCBI lineage: Eukaryota > Metazoa > Chordata > Amphibia > Anura > Aromobatidae > Anomaloglossus > Anomaloglossus baeobatrachus. The sequence goes on along the minus strand of NC_134354.1, from coordinate 548,621,048 downwards.
CCAAGAGAAGAACTTCAATGACTACAGAGCGATAATTGACATAATTAATACTATCTTAAAACAGTGTGTAAAGTACTTAGCTTTTACAAGAGGAAAGTTCAAAATTTGGTTTATTTGCTTGCTCTCCATAATGAATCTGTTGTCAGAATGCACTTAGGGATTTATACTATAAACTGAGATGACTTAAACTGCGACTAAATCTACAGCAATTGAGTGACAGAAATGTACTGCTGTCAAAACTATTGGGTAAGGATACAAGAAATCATATTTTATGCAGTAGTGATACTCAACCAAGCACATATATTTGTCAGGCTGATGCCAGAAAAAGAAATACAGTAAATGAGACCATACTGGGAACTTTCCTGGCAGATGTATGAAACAGGCTCAGACTGGCCCATCGAGAAACTGGTGGATCACCCGGAGGGCCCCTGACCTTGACAATCTTTCCATTCTCAGTATAAAATGCATAGAATGCATGACTCATTAAGCTCAGAACCATCTCCATCCATCTTAAGCGGGCTTTACAAAGAGCGACATCGCTAGCGACGTCGCTGGTGAAAGCACCCGCCCCCGTCCGTTTGCGCGTCACGGGCAAATCGCTGCCCGTGGCGCACAAAATCGCTAGAACCCGTCACACTATACTTACCTGCCTAGCGACATCGCTGTGGCCAGCAAACCACCTCCTTTCTAATGGGGCGGTTCGCCGCTGCATCACAGCGGCGTCACTAAGCGGCTGCCCAATAGAAGCGGAGGGGCGGAGATGAGCGGCCGTAACATCCCGCCCACCTCCTTCCTTCCTCATTGCGGGCGGCCGCAGGGACGGTGATGTTCCTCTTTCCTGCAGTGTCACACACAGTGATGTGTGCTGCCGCAGGAATGACAATCTGCGTCCTGCAACAGCAACGATAATCGGGATTAGAACGACCAGTCAACGATCAACGATTAGGTGAGTAATTTTGATCATTAACAGTCGTTCCTGCATTTCACACGCAACGACGTCGCTAACGAGGCCGGATGTGCGTCACGAATTCCGTGACCCCAATGACATCCCGTTAGCAATGTCATTGCGTGTAAAGCCCGCTTAAGGCAAGAGAGAAAAATCTGTATCACTAAGCAGACGTGCATCTTCCTCACTATGTGTTGTCTCCTGCACTGACTGTTATTCAGGTAGCTTGGAGAGTTGGGAAGAAGGTGCGTAGCAGGCTCTGACTGGCCCACCAAAGCACCAGTGAATCCTCATGTGGGCCCCTTCCCTACCGGTGAATCCGCACATCTTGTACCCAAGCATAAGATATTTTTTATTTTTACCCTAACAGCTGCGCTTTCCTGTCCATTTACACCCAAAGTTGCTTATTTTACATGGCCTCCCTTCACTGTTGTCCCATGGATGGAACATGGATGTCATCTATGTGCTGTATGTGTTTTTCACAGACACATAGATTTCTATTGGCTATTTTAAAGGTAAAAAATGGACATGTCTCCACACACGTGTGGTTCACATGGACACACAGTTCATGTGAAAACATGGAGGTGTGAAGATTAACATAGATCAACATAGATTTCAATCAGTATGTGTGTGAACGTGTCTCCAGTACGTGTGAAAACGGACACCATATGTACTGGAAATACTGATGTGTAACGGGGGTCTAAAAGAAGTTCTAATCTCTCTTGTCTTACTTTTCTTTTATCTCCATCTATAATTTTCATGTTTTCTAATTTCATTTTCCACTTAGATCTGCTCATAATTAGAAAAGAGCGAAATCCAAGGTTTGGTGTTCACACTGAACAAAGACTTTACAAAAAAACTTTGGGTTCAGAGTCACCAAATAAGTGTCTTCCTCATTTGCTTTCAAAAGAACTTGCTGAATATGCAACTGCTTCAGATGGAAAAACTTTTCTATATCTTACATGCAGATATTGAAAACTAAAATTGCCCATATACTGGTAAAACAGGTTAGAATAGTAGCCAAGATAAGGTAAGTGGTAAGTGTATTATGCTTAGAGGTAAGTGGTTCTTTTGCTATTCGAATTTGCCAGCTACATGGAGTTTTCCCTAAAATTGTATATCCCGCAAATTGCATAATTAAAAAGTCTCTAATTGCCTGGAAATATGTATATAATGCTAGAAACTCAACTTGGAGTCTATTGAACCTGTATTGAGCTTTGTAATCAAACACAGCATTTTTATTATTCAAATGACTTGCATCTGGCCAGGGGAACACAGATGCTAACTGGTGGTAACCAGCAGCCGTTTTACCACAGTGTCAAACTTTGTATGCTACTTATACTGTATAAATTGTTCAGAAAGTACCTTTTTGGGAGTAGAAGCATGCCTTGCTGTTATTTATACACAGGTGTTGAAAACAAAAACTTTTACACAAGCAGTCCAAAAATGATCCCATTCATTATATAGACAAGGTGGACTGTTTTGAATGTGAAGAAGTGATTTTTTTTTTTCAAATAGAATTGAAAAAATATCTCTTTTTGGGGTTTGCAACCGGTTTGTTGATCACAAAATGATTAGTACGTGGCGTTTACCTGGTCATACATGCATCAACTACTGTGTAAAAACTTAACTGATTAGGGAACACATGTTTTCCTGATAATAAGCCAATTCCACCACCCTAAAGCCTGCTTTACATGTTACGATTAAGTATACAATATTGTATGCGATCGTACCCGCCCTCATCGTATGTGCAGCACATTCAATTTTGTTGAATGTGCCGCACAAATGATTAACCCCCGTCACACGTACTTACCCGTCCATACGACCTCGATGTGGTCGGCGAACGTCCACTTCCTGGAGTGGGAGGGACGTTCGGCGTCACATCAACATCACGCAGCAGCCGGCCAATAGAAGCGGAGGGGCGGAGCTGAGCGGGACATAAACATCCCGCCCACCTCCTTCCTTCCGCATTACCGGCCGGGAGCCGCAGGACGCAGATAAGATTTGTTCATCGTTCCCGGGGTGTCACACACTGCGATGTGTACTACCCCGGGTACGATGAACAACCTGACGTTCAATTCATGAGGAATGAATGACGTGCATGCGATGAACGTTTTACTGTTCAATCGCAATTGCACGTAGCTGTTACACACTGCAATGTACCTTACGATGCCGGATGTGCGTCACTTACGACGTGACCCCACCGACACATTGTAAGATACATTGCAGCATGTAAAGCGGGCTTTAAACTTTGTTAACAATTTTTAAAAAAAATGATAATTCACTTAAGGGATTTAAAGATTCATTAGATCATTTTAATAATTATGTTATTTCATGATGGGAAGTGATAAACTGGTCATACATGCAGTTCTGGACAGACAGCCTGTAAAATCCAGGTGGTCAGACATCAATTGTAATGAGTTTGTACATGTAAGGCCCCCTTCACACGTCAGTGATTCTGGTACGTATGTGCTTTTTTATATACGTACCAGAATCATTGACATACGCAGACCCATTATAATCAATGGGTCTGCTCACACATCAGTGATTTTTCACTGAACGTGTCTCCATGCAGCGTACACCCGTGTCCGTGATTCTGCACGAAGACTAGTCAGTTTTTTTCTGGCATCACTGATGACTCACGGACCCCACTATGGTGTGATCCGTGTGTGATCTGTGAAACACGTACCAGAAAATCACGGACATATTAAATATTAAATATTTTCAAATTACCTTGCCTGCGATTCGCGGTGCAGCCTCCGCTCTCGGCAGCTCCTGCCCGGCTCATGAATACTCATGAGAGCAGGAACAGCCGACCTGAAAGTAGCTGCTGAGAGTGGTGGGCGGACGCTGGAGACCCGAGGAATTCAGCACCATGGACAGCAGGAGTGGGGGCAAGTGAGAAATGTCCATATGCAATCACGGATCACGGATTTCACATGGACAACCCACGTGTGCCGTGAATCACGCAACACGGAGGGACATGTGCGTGTTTTACACGTCAGTGAAGAACGTCAGTGTTTTTCACTGACGTGTGAAACGGGCCTAAAAGTGTAACTTCTAGGTAAATGGATAACTAAACCCATATTTTGGGGGGCACACAAAAGGAGAACTGGCGATGCAATTGAAGTAGAGGAGGAAGTGTAAGTGAAGATGATGATGGGGCTGATGTCAATGACAAGACACTACCAGAAAGTTGAGGAAGAAGAATATGAGAGACGGAGAGACGGAGTTCCTATTCGATGTGTTCGAGGATGTACCCAGCTTATTTTCCAATAGCATAGTCTGCACAATACAACAGATTGGTCCACTCGCAATGTGAAAAAGTATTCCGACACATGATATGCCTGCACATAAGACTTGTTACCACCCATGTAGTAAGTTTTTTGCCCTAGATGCTGTTTTAGTCACACATTACCTGCACTGGTTGTCCCCCAAGGCCAATAACCTCTTCCTCTGATGATATTACCTAATTGGTACATCTGTCTGATTGCCAGGTCTTATCCACCACAGAATCATAATTATCATCCCTGATTTAGCTGACAGGTGGGAGATGGCCTGAACTCCTAGCCACCTGCCTGATTTCCACCTCAAGATTTGCCCTGGATTCAGAGGGTTACTACTACTGTCAGTATCTCTACCACCTCAGCTCACACAGCAAGCAATACAGCTTGGCATTAAAATTGTGTTCTTGATATCCTCCAGCTCTTTGTTCATTGAGAAGGAAGTCTAAGGCGGGCTTTACGCGCTGCAACATCGCTAGCAATTGCTAGCGATGTCCAGCGCTATAGTACCCGCCCCCGTCGCACATGCGATATGTGGTGATTGCTGCCGTAGTGAACATTATCGCTATGGCAGCTTCACACGCACATACCTGGTCGGCGACATCGCTGTGACCGCCGAACAATCCCTCCCTCAAGGGGGAGGTGCGTTCGGCGTCACAGCGACGTCACCACGACGTCACTAATCGGCCGGCCAATAGAAGCGGCGGGGCGGAGATGAGCGGGACATAACATCTCGCCAACCTTCTCCCTTCCGCATTGCCGGCGGGACGCAGGTAAGGAGATGTTTGTCGCTCCTGCGGGTTTACACACAGCGATATGTGGAGCTGCAGGAATGACAAACAACATCGTACCTGCAGTCGAACCGACATTATGGAAATGAACGACGTTACACAGATCAGTGATATTGTATGCTTCTGTGCTCGTTCATCGTCGCACCTAGGATTTACACGTTGCGATGTCGCTACCGGCGCCGGATGTGCGTCACTAACGTCGTGACCCCGACGATATATCGGTAGCGATGTCGCAACATGTAAAGCCCGCCTTACTGTTCATCTCTTACAATAAATCAACTCCAGCATTCTGTGGGTTAGGGATTTTTTTTTAATAAATACCTTTAATATTAAAGGTATCTCTCAGCAGGTTTTTCCTATAGAATTTGATAGCAGTTACTGGTCTGCTTGTGGAAGTTTTGATAAAATCAGTATTTTGTCTGATGTAGATGTAGCAGAGCTAAGACTGCTTGGTTGTGTATAACCCTGCCCACACTCCTGACTGTCAGCTTCCTATATACACTGTGGCATTGTCACCAAGCTGCCAATCAGTGGTAGGCACTGGATTACACAGATCAGCCTTGCTAGCTGCATGAGACAGTAACTATCCATTAATGATAATATCCTGCTAATAAAACAATGATTGTATTTAAACTACAGCACATAGCCTAATTAGTATTACATCCTTGTAGCCAGGCTCTCGTGGACTATGTTAGGTGGCTCTCAGATTAAATAGCAAAAAAACCATGGAGACAGATTCCCTTTAAAGATAAAAAAGGCATGGCAAAGTTAAAAGTGGAACTGGAACCCTTAATTTGCTTATTCCACTATTAACATCAGAAAGTAGGGGAGGAAGGGGATGACGTGGGGGAAAGGCTACCACCTCTGTTTCACTATATAATGATGCTGAGTAAAAGGGCAATACTCCAAAAATAGTTGGTAAAAGAAGTACCGGCTCGGGAAGGGTTATTAAGTCAACTGAAAAATGTGCTCTGATTGGAGAAATTTGAGGTGGAGAGAAACAAAGATAAGCTGATGGCAAAATTTTTTTGAAAATGGAGAGCATTTATAACGCAAATGTGCTCGGAGGAGGAGATAAATCAGATTGTGTCTCCATTCACATACCCAGAATGGTATATAACTGAAGACCTGCAGAGTTCCCTAGGTAAACTAAAAATGCAAGCTCCTTATGGTGGAACAACAGGTCTGACAAAAGTGAAGGGGAGGGGAATGGTTTTAGTCGTATCACACGGGCGGTGGGTGGGGTCATAGCTTATGCTGTTTTGAATTGTTTGGTGCGAGAGGAGGTTGAGAGGGGATACAAGTTTGAACAGATTGAGATTAGAGAGTGGTGAGGGATGGACTTCAGAGGCTAGAGGTCTTCCCTCTCTAAAGTCTAATGATGTTGTGATATATGTTTCACCCTGTCCCTGGGTTTTCTTGTTTCTGTATCCCACTCAAAGAAAGAAAATTTAATAAAACTTGGTTGAAAAAAAGGCAAGGCAACATGCCTTTACAAAATAGATGGGGACCCGAAAGCCTCAATAGAATCACATTCCAGAAACAAGGACCTGCAACTGCTTGCTGTATTCAGGTGGCGCGCACACATAAACAGGTATGTTTGAATTTCAGGATTATGGAGATTTGTATATTACCAAAGAATAAGGGAACTCTGGTATTACAGCTGACTCACCCCAGGGCTATGGGTTACTGGGTCCCAGGCCATATATTTACGGGGAACTGTTCACTGGGTGGCCGTTGCCAGGTTCCGTGACCCTAGGGGTTGATTAAAAGGGGTTATGTACATGGGAATGATAATAAAGTTTTTGTCGTGACGCCACTTGCGGGTTGCGGCTATATGGATGGAGCCGCCGCTGCACAGTCTCTCTGGGACTGGTGTTAATGGCAGCCTGGATGTTGGGCCATCCGCAAGTAGGGCTGGGCTCCAGGGGGGTAGGTGATGTATTTAGGCATGGAAAGATGGTAGGCCACAAAAGGAATTGCAGTGTAACTGGTTTCTTTACTCACAGCGTTGTTATGGCTTGCGACCCGAAGAAAGCTGGTCCTGACCACTGGTCTCCTTAGTCCCAGTGCTGGTGTGGTAACCTGGTGGCTTCTTTCCCCTGCGCCTATCTCTGGTTGGTGGGTCCCCGTGGCTTGGAGAGTCTGGGGGTCCCCAGGACAGTTTGAACCCTGTAGGGTCGGTGTTACATTCCGGTCCCTGGTTCTCCCATCACTGCTGGTGCCCCCAGACTTTACGGTCAGTGAGGTCCAGGATGGTCCCCTCACTGTGCTGCACTACGCATATATCAAAAAGACTGACCCACACATCCAACAGGTGTGAACAGGTGCCCAGATATGGAGGTTTTGAACCCAGATAGAGGCATTTCAAGTTAGGTTTCAGGTATATCGATGTAACGCCCCAGGGCAGTGGGATACTCGGTCCCTGGCATGTGGTGAACAGGGGAGTCATGGTCGTGGCTGATGCCCGGTTCCGTGACCTCGGGGGTCAATCTGAAAAAAGTGGAAAAATAAAAATAAAATAAATAAAAGAGTTTTTTGACTATGCCACTTGCAAGTTGTGGCTATTTTGTGGGAGCCGCCACTGCGTGGTATTCCTGGGGTGGGTAGTATAATGCAGCTCAGGTGTTCTGACCCTCTGCAAGCCGGGCTAGGCCCCAGAAGAGGATGATGGTGGTTGTTGTATGCGGTGTAAGCTGATGATGCACCAAGGTAGAATTGATTCATGCCACACAGGGACTGCAGTTTAAACTGGTTTTTACTCACTGTTCTGGTACCGCCACCCGGGTGGTGCTGGTTTTCAGGTGTTCCCTCACCCTTTGTTCCCAGTGCCAGTTAGTCACCTGGTGAGCTGTCCTCCGTGCACATGTGACACCCTGACAAAATCAGGTTGTCACAGAAAGCTGCATCTATCTTCCAGATGCAGGATTCCCTCCTCCTTGGCCTTCCAACACAACCACACACAGGTACAAACACCAGCCACAAAAGCCTAGTCACCCGCCCAGGACAATAGGGACACACCAGTGGGCTGGGCCAGGCAGATGGTGACGCCCACCTAGGGGTTCTGAGGTGTCAAGGGAGGGAACACGTCATTAGAGTGGAGGAATTGAGAGGAGTGAAGTGGTAGTCGGGGGTTGTAGCTCCCGGACTACCGGGCTACCTGAGCTGACGAGGTGGCAGACGGCAGAGCAGGGCCACAGGCGATGGAGATCCGGTCGCGGGAGACCTTAAGTGGACCGGGCAGGGTTGTAGCCCGCCGGTGCCGACAGCGGGAATCCTTCCCGGAGGCCATGCACAGTTGGGGTACCTGGACCCTAGGGCGAGGACAGCTGCAAAACTTTTCTAATTAACCAGCAGGGGATAAGATTCCAAGTCTTGTCCCACTAGCAGCCCAGATAGAGCGAGATGGAAGCCCAATGTGGGGGATAGGGCATCTGCAAGTGCCTGCTAAAATTCCAAGGGTCAGATCTCGCGGGCCACAGCTCCCACAGGAAAGTAACTGGGAGTGGACTTTCCCCGTTTCATGCGGACTAGTCAACACACAAGACACCAACACAGAAGTGTAGGAGGAAGGGCCCCTGCTCTGTCTACCGGTGTGCGGGACCCGAGCACACCCCTCCAGAGGCTACCGGTATCCGGCACTTGGTTTACTATCTGGACTTTGTGTGACTTTATTCAAACAGTGAGTACACCGATATCATCTGGTCCAGCCCCGCAGACTGCGTACCAGCACTCCACCTACACCGGGGCCTTGGAACAACACCTCCCCTACCCATGGAGGGGATACCATCTAGCGGCGGTGTCACCAACAATTATCGCAACCCACGGGTGGCGTCAGTGACAAACTCTCCCCTGTAAATAACACCCTTATTCTCAGTTGTGGGCGACTGACGGCTGCGCGAGCCCGGGTCCGGCTGCCACTCGAGCCACAGCAACCGCCAGGATCCAAGCGTCTCGAGTAGCCCCTGTCGTGGTCTGTCCCCCGCCCGCAACACACACTTTCTTTTTTGGTGGGTCCCTGTGACCTGAGGCTTCTTGGGATCCCCTCCGTTTCACGGTATTTGCCTGTATAGCAGGCAGCCTGAACAGTTTGAATGGGTTGGACTCCTGTCCCTGTCCCCAGGTCCTCTATTTGCTGCTTTGCTCCAGACACTCAGGTTGGTGGGGGACCCTGATGATCCCCTCACCTAGCAGATTTAACAAGTAGCTTGATGCGTACTCCCGTTCAAGGGTTCTGCACCCCGCCTTGTGCTTAGTTCTGTGAGTACTGGTCCCACACTCCTCTGGCAACCCTTAGTTCCTTGAGAACAGGTTCCTTACTCCACAGCAACTCTCCTCCTTTTCAGCTCCAGTTTTTTCTTCAGGTTTTAACACCTTTCTCTTCACTTTCTCTTACGTCCTCCTCACTCCTAACTGACGTCCTCCTCGCTCTTAACTGACTTCACTTCCCGCTCTCTGTTTAACTCCAGCCCCTCCCCCTCCTGGGTTTCTAGCTTATGGATTGGATGAGCTCCAACCAATAGGCGGGTTCCATCAGGCCCCTCTCTAAGCTGTCTCCAGGCAGGGAAAAGGGGTTGTGTGTTTGCGTCTTCTGTTATCACTGGCACTGGTATTCCAGGGTTTGGGTTGTCAACTGTTGGTTACATATTTTGTGGCACCTGATACCTTTAGGGGTGCTACATTGTGATCACCTTGGCATTGTCACATGCATTGGCCAATACATAAGCTAAATATCTCTTTTTATCAAATATTTCTATAAGAGTAATGCAATGCCAGAGTTCCCTTATTCAATGTTAGCATTTTAGTGTGCAGCTGTATGTGTTTTGCAGTTATGTGTTTTCAGCTAGCACCTATTCAAACCTGTGGGATGTGCGGGTCAGTCTTTTTGATGTATTTGTAGTGCATCTCTTTCTGATTGAGCACTCCATCCTGTAACCAGAGTGTGTTAATTCCCCTTTATAGCAGGAGTCTAGCTGCTCAGATATGAAGGTTTTTAACCCAGATAGCGGCATTTCGAGTTAGGGTCCTGGTATATTGAGATCACCTTGCCGTGGTGACTGGACTCACATGCATTGGCTAATACATAGGCTAAATATTTCTTTTTTCAAATATACCGATAGCAGTAATGCAATAGCAGAGTTCCCTTATTTGTTGTTAGCATTATCTAATCCTGACATAAAACAAATACATTAATTTTCCAACATCTCTAATATTCCAAATGTTTATTGTCTAAAATTAATAATAGTTTTGTAATATCACTCAAAATCCCAAATTTTAACTTTAATATTTCTCAATTCCACCAATGTTTTACTTTCCTGTGTTTTGTTCTTTCTTCACCAGTTTCTTTTTGCTTTCAAAACATTTTAAAACACAAAAGTATGTTTTTATCATAACTTTATCCACAGATCAAGAGAGAGAATAATGTCACATTTGTAGTTTAATAATATCATTATCTACTCTAGTAGAAGCAATAAGCTTCGCTATAAGCCCTGTGTTGCGCTGCTCATCAGCCAGTAAGTTTGAGCTTTGGGAACACTTTGGCAGCACTTTATATTTTGGAGACGTTTCATAAAAATGGCAATAAAATATTTAACATTTTCTGCACAGTAATAATAGTGATTAAAATGCAACGCAATAATAGGTTTATGCTGGATTTGAACATTAAACAATTCACATCAGTGTACCTTGGGATCATGGCTTATTTAGAAATTTTGGATTAAAGACTGAAAATAGTATCTGTCTCATAATTGGATAATGATACCTGGGGTTGTCAAAAGGAACCCTGTTCTGCAAGAAGCCGAAGAGGGACAAAATCTGCCTGGGATCATTTACTTTATGTACTGCCTTTTGGATGGTATATAATGAAGCTGCTTTGGGACAAGAGCTGGAAATGAGCTTTGATTTGATTTTAAAAATTAGTTAATAATATTTTATATCATATAAAACCCTGGAGGATGAGACTAATCATTCCTAATAGAATTTTTATAAATGCTGCTGGTTCTGAGATTAGCTATTTTACGCAGTTTTACAATTTTTTTCAACTTTTTATATCCCTAGTTTTATTTATCATGAAGATTTTTATTTAAATGTATTAAAATGGTGCTGGATAAAATGGCATAAGTATTCAACTAGATATAAAATAAAATAAAAGTAGTCATCCCAGTGTATTAATTTGACGTCTTCCTAATGGCACACAAAGCCAAGAATGGCACCCAATACATTAATTGAATCTCCATAAAACATATAAGAAGTATATTCACAACAGGAGAAATGAATTTTCCGTCATATCACATTCATCCAGAGCCAAAAGCTGCTTCATTAGATTTAGACTAGTTACAGAACTGTCACATGTAGCTTATATTAGACAGTGCCTTAGAAATCTTGGCTCCACAGATATAGCATCATCAGCTGTAAACTACCATGTGTATTTCATTGAAAGGACTGTATCACCAGGTTTTTGCTACCTCATCTGAGAACAGCATAATGTAGGAAAAGGGACTCTGAATCAAACAATGTATCACTTACTGAGCTCTTTATATCTCCACCCACAACACTGATTAACAGATTAATGTATACACTGTACATAGGCAGAAAGCTGCCAATTAGTAGTGGGGGAAGAGTTATACAGAGCTAATGAATATGATATGAAGGACTACATGACAGCAGATCTACTAGTCTTCTAATGATAATCTCCTGTTGATAAAACACTGATTTTATCAAAGCTATAGCTAGCAAACCAGTCAATAACTCATAACTGGAATCAAAGTCTTTATCTCTTTGTCTTCTACACATGACAGATGTGGAGAAGCATACTTGTGGTTTCCTAATGAAGTGGGTAAACTTCAAAATGCATTGATTAATGAAACAGTATTATTTATCTCACTATCTCAAGTATTTTCTGACATCTCTACCTTTTGAGACACCAGTGTAGCATATCCACTTCTCCATATCTTTTTATTTCTAAGATCTATCAACTCTCATGGGTATGACCTCACACAGGTCCTTCAACAAAGTGAATTGTTGGTATTATACTTACCATAGTGAACAGAGAAAGGGAGGAACAGGCAGAGGGTGGGAATCCATATGAATACCCACCCAGAGATTATCTGCTCAGTTGCAATTGTCACTCAAGAAGCTGACGATTTTTTAAAGTTTATTTTCTTGCATTTGAAAGCCTAAACATCCAAGCTGACCACTACAGGTATGTATGCAATCAGCCTGATAGTGCCAGTATAGCCCTGAGTTTAACTTACATACAAAGATCCTGGTGATTGTTTCCCTTTAATAAAATTTACATTCATAGCATACCTACAATTTCTCTCTAATTAAGCACTCTGTATAGCAGTATATTGTGGACATAAATAGTCTACACGCCGCTGTTAAAATGCGGTGGTTTTTGGCATGTAATAAAAATCATACCAAAAAGATTAATGTCAAACGTTTTTATTATCATCTATTACACAGCACAACAAATAAACACTTTTTGTCTGCTACTTGGCAAAAACCATGTGCGCTATACTAAATCGAATGCGCTGAATCCAAATCTGAAGTTAGTTTTTTTTGTAGCACGTCAGGATATTAAGTTATTCCAATTTTTGTGAAAATTAAAATAAGCAATTAATAAAGATACAGAATCGTTATGTCCCACAGTTTCACAACATGTATTATCATTTTTATTGAAAAAGAAGTATAGGTAAATAAACCAAAAAACTTAAAAATCACTTATAGTAGCTTAAGAAATCGCCTTGAACTCAGCAGAGTACTTTTAAAAGTGCTTCAGGCACTTGCTTTTGCGCTTGTGAGTGGTCCTAGTGGCCCGTTGCAAAAACCAGCAGTAATCGCCCATCATGTTGGGGTTAAAGCGACCTGGGTATCTTTTTTCCATAGTAGAAATGTCCTGGTGGAATCTCTCACCATGTTCGTCACTGACATTACCCATATTTGGAGGAAAGAAGTCAAGATGTGAATGTAGGAAATGCATTTTCAATGACATTCGGGCACCATGCATTTCGTATGCTTGAAGCATATTGTCTATTAGTTCAGCATAGTTTTCTGCTCTTTCGTGTCCAAGGAAGTTTTGAACTACTACTATAAATGCATCCCATGCAGTTAGTTCAAGTGGGGTGAGTTCTTTCTTGAAGATTTCATCATGGATTAGTTGGTGGATTTCAGGACCAATAAAGATTCCTGCTTTGAGTTTGGCCTCAGTTTTCAATGCACTAAACTTTTCCTTCAGATACTTAAATCCATTCCCTTGACGATCCATTGCTACTACAAATTTTTCATTAGTCCTAGTTTAATGTGAAGAGGTGGAAGATAAACTTTAAGTGGATCGACAAGTGATTCGTGTTGAACATTGTGCTTACCAATCTTATGTTCATCTCTATTGGGCCACCGTTTAATTTTATAATGGTTGTTGTCATCTCGACTGTTCCATAGGCACAGAAAGCACATATGCTTAGTGTAACCTAACTGCAAACCAAGGACTAGTGCAACAACTTTGAGGTCAGCACAAATGTTCCATTGATGTTCTGAATATTTAATCAATTTCAGAATGATCTGCATAGAAGCATAGGTCTCTTTCATTCCAACCGCATGTGCAATGCCTTCAACAATGCCTGAATAGGCGTATGGCCTTTTCTAAGTATAACTCAAAATCTGGACGTGCTGTGCAAATTCTGAGTTCATATTTGGAATCAGCATGTTCAAATTAGTAAAGAACACATGTTTTACCCTCAGTAGCAAAATCATTGTTGTGCTGTGTTATCTGTACAATTCCCTTGAAATTTAAATTGAAATTTTTTTCAGGTTGAAAAAGAATAAAATAAAGTGGTTACATAAATATGCACATCCTTAGACTAATACTTTGCTGAAGTGCCATTTGAATTTATTACAACATTCAGTCTTTTTGGGTAGGAATCTAAATACATTGTACATCTAGAATTGGTTCACTCTTCCTTGCAGTAGAACTTCAAATCTATTAGACTGTGATGGTGTCTACTGTGTACAGCCGTCTTAAGGTCAGCATATTTCAATTGAATTGCGGTCTGGGCTCTGGCTAAGCCTTGCAAAACTCTGACCTTCTTCTGGCAAAGCCATTCTTTCCCTTATTTGAAGATATACTTAGGGTCATTATCATGCTGAAAGATGATATTCCTCCTTGTTATTATATTTTAATCAGATGCCTGAAGGTTTTGATACAAAATTGACTGATATTTGGATCTGTTCATAATTCCCTGCACTTTGAAGAAAAACCCATTTCTAGTTGCTGAAGCTGACCCCAAAGTATAATGCTTCTTCCACCATGCCTTACTGTGGGTATGGTGTTCTTTCTGTGATGTACAGTGCTGGCTTTGTGCCAAACTTGTGTTTTGAAAATTACATTAGATTATAACACATTTTCCCACATGCTTTTGGCTGGTAGACTTGATGTAGGTTTTGGCAAAACAAAGCTGAGCTGATGCCTTGCCACCCTACCGCACAGGCCAGACATATGAAGAATAGGGACATTGTTATCAAATGCAGTGCACAGACAGTACTTAACAGAAATTCCTTCAGCTTCTTTAATGTTGTTCTATCCAAACCTCCTGGACTAATTTTCTTCTTGTCTTTTCATCAATTTTTGAGGAATGTACAGTTCTTTGCAACGTTAATGTTGTGCCAAATTTAAGCCACTTTTTGATGACTGTTTTCCAAGTGTCCCATAGTATATCTATTTACGTGGAAATTTTTATACCCTTTTTCTGATTGATAACTTTGAACAGTGAGATCCCATTTCTGTGTTCTGAGCTGTTAACGGGCCATGTGTTTGGGTGTAAAATGCAACTAAGAAAATGTACAGAAAATTGTAATAGAACAGCTAAACATTATATGGGGTTAATCAGAATCACTGTAAATGATGGCAGCTGTGTACTGACTACTATTTAACATGATTTTAAATGTGATTGGCTATATTCGAGCCATCTCCAATTATAAAACCATATTGTTTTAGTTTTATTTACATTTCCCCACTAAAGGAGTTCAATTTGTTTCTCAAAGGATTTGTATAGATTGAGTGACAATAAATCTGGAAAGGGCTCTGAAATTATTCTTTTTGATGGGATTTTTCTTTTACAGGAGTAACAACTTGGCATTTTAACATGGGTATGCAGACTTTTTTTTATCTACTGTAAATTATATAATAGCAGTCTGATGTCTATAACATTGTTCTACACAGAAAATGGAAACTATTTTGTTAAAAATCCATTTCTATACTAAAATAAGCAAGAATAGCTTTCCAGATGAATTCAGGCAACCTCCAGCTTTACTCCTGTGTGTCATTATTGGGCCATGTAACAAGACGAAGAAAGTCTACTGCACTTGCAGACAGATAATAGGAGTAAAATGCTGGCTCTCTGACAAGGGGTATTGAAGGGCACATTGTTAAATAAGTATTTCTGAAACACTAACTCACATGGGCTAACCCTTCACCGAATGTTCCAGCCAGCAGCAAACTTTGAAAT
The DNA here is from genome assembly GCF_048569485.1 of Anomaloglossus baeobatrachus. Classification (NCBI taxonomy): domain Eukaryota; kingdom Metazoa; phylum Chordata; class Amphibia; order Anura; family Aromobatidae; genus Anomaloglossus; species Anomaloglossus baeobatrachus. The sequence continues at coordinate 548,605,525 of NC_134354.1, read as the reverse complement.
CAGAGAGCCATATAATATTAATATGGGTATGACTGTGTTTCCTAATGTTATCTGGCAGAATGAATTATTCTCATGCATCGCTTATGATTATGAACATACTGCTTTGAATTGTAATGAATAAACTATGTACTGTAAATATGAAACATCTTTGGTTAAATATGCTAGATTATATGGTGGATAAGATATAATAAATATACAAGTAAAATGTACGAGGCATGGAGTAATTATTTAGTTATTCCTGATCTCTAGTTGAGGAAAAATTTCATATCAGCTAAATATTATTCATACTTCCTCTGCATACAATAGCAGAACGAGCACAAAACATGTGGTCAATAATTAAAGGGAATCTGTCAGCATGATTTTGCTACCTTATCTAAAAGCAGAATGATGTAGGCAAAAAGACCCTGATTAGTGATGGGCGATCCCCCCGATGGTTGGGATCGGAGACACTCGCCCTATCGAATTGTAAAGATTGCGATCGGGATCGAGATAACACGATCTTGCGTCCTATCATCGATTTCGGGCTTTACAGTTATGTGATGGGGCGGGAGGGGGCTGTAAAATAAAGAATATAGGTAATGATAAACATTGTCATTATACTTACAGGTCCCGCGACATGTCCTGCAAACTCTGACTCCCGTCGCTTCTGCTTCCGAGTCCGATCATTGCTGTGCCCTCCTGGTAACCACCATTGACTACAGGACCTTCCGTGATGTCATAACCATGTGACCAGTCAGGTGTGAATTTTGTATTACCTCGTTGGTTACGGACTGGTCACATGGCTATGACGTCATGCAAGTTCCTGTAGTGTCAGTAGATAGGGATGGGCGAGCATGCTTGCCAGTACTTGGTGCTCACCTGAGCATCTCAGTACTCGAGATACTCGGCAAGGTGCTTGGGCACATGCTCGGCTCCCCCTCCCTGCATGTTGGCGCTCTTTACAGAGTCAGCCCACATGCAGGGATTGGCTGCCATACACTTTAATGCCACAGCCAGTGAATAGCAGTGCTGGGAATCAGGTGATCGGAGATCACCGTTGCTATAGTAACCCGTTCGATAGGTTACTATGGCAATGGTGGCAGCGGTAATGTCACCGCTTACCAACCTGCAGTCTCTGCTCACTCATTGAGTGATTAGACAACACAGGAAGCAGAAGCGTCTTCCTCCCCGCTGCTTTCTGATATAGCAGAGCTAGATTAGTGACAGAAGATCAGGATCGTGGAGGAGTTAAAGGGAGTAATAAAGATGGAGTCCTTAAGTGTGTCTGTGTATTTATTTCTAACAAAGTATTTTTTTGTCTGAGTGGTGTTTTTTTAACCCTATATTGGAGATTCTAATGACCGGGTCAAACTTGGCCTGACATTAAGAATCTCAGGCTTAATACCAGCTGGTAAAACAAAGCTGATATTAAACCCTTATTACCAAGTGTGTCACCCGACACCAGGGCCGCTGGAAGAGTTGGCGATAGCGCAAGAAGATGGTGCTTCTATGAAACCATGTTAAGGGGCGGTTGCGGACTGCAATTCGCAGCGGGGGGGGCAGAAAGCTTGGGCCACCCTGCGCTGGGCATTCCAATCCCCAGCTGCCTAGATGTACCTGGCTGGACACAAATTGGGTGAAGCTCACGTCATTTTTTTTTTAAAATTATTTCATGAATAATTAAAAAAAGGGCTTCTCTATATTTTTGGTTCCCAGTCGGGTACAAATAGGCAGTTGGGGGCAGCCCGTACCTACCTGCTGTACCTGGCTAGCATACAAAAATATGGCGAAGAACACATTATTTGTTTTTCTCTTTTGGCAAGAAACTTAAAAAAAAAAAAAAGAAAAGAGGGCTTCCCTGGATTTTTCATTGCCAGTGAAGGAAACACCAAGTAGTGGGGGTTAGTAGGTAGTAGTTGCTTGGATTACCCTTAGCTAGCAATACAAAATGTAGCAGGAGCCTACACAATTTTTTTAATAATTTTTTTAAAATAACTGAAAAAGAAAAAAAAATAGGCTTCCCTGTATTTTGATTGCCAGCCAAGGTAAAGCCAGGCAGCTGGGGGTGGCAGGTCGTAGCGGTTCGCTTTATCTGCGCTGAGAATGAAAAATACTGCAGAGTGCTCTCATTTTTTTTTTATTTATTTATTTATATATTGTGTAATATACACACATACATATACATAGCTCTGGCAAAAGTTAAGAGACGCCTGCAAAAGTTTCAGTTTTTTCAGATTTTTCTCTTTATAGGTATATTTTTGAGTAAAATGTAAATTGCTCTTTTATTCTATAAAGTACTATTTTCAGAGAATGAATACAAAATGTATTGCTTTGAAATTCAAAGACATGTTGCCAGTAGTTTATAGAATAAAAGAACAATTTACATTGTACTTAAAAATATACCTATAAAGAGAAAAATCAGAAAAAGTGAAAATTTTGCAGTGGACTCTTAATTTTTGCCAGATATATATATATATATATATATATATATATATATATATATATATATATATATATATATATAAAAAGATTTAGCACTCAGCGGTATTTTTGATCCTCAGAGCACATAAGCAGACGGCTATGGGCTGCCAGCCCCATCGGCCTGGCTTTACCTGACTAGTGCTCAAAATACAGGGAAACCCGTTAATTTTTTTTAATTTAAAAAATAATTAAAAAAAAAATGCGTGGGCTCCTGCCATATTTTTATCGCCAGTCAGGTAAAACTAGGTAGCTGGAGGCTGGGTTTCTTCACAACCATCAGCCGCCTCTGGAAATGGCACATTGTTTCTTAGTGCCATTTCCAGGCGCTTTACCCAGCTGGTCCAGTGGCCTTGGGTAATAAAGGGGTTATTACCAGCTTTGTATTCTCAGATGGTACTAAGTCCACAATTTCTGGTGTCACGCCCAATTAGACATGGCCACCATGAACTTCTAGTAAACAGTAAAAAAAAATAAAGAATATAAGAATATTTTTTTTATTAGAAATAAAACAAAAAATAATTTAGAGACTCCAACTTTAGTATAAAAATCCTTGGTCCGATGTAATCCACAGGGACAGCAATGTCAACTCTGCTTCATCACTGTGCATAGACACAGTCTATACACAGTGAGAAGCAGAGAGCCATATCAGCTCTGCTACATCACTCTGAACAGAGCGAGAAGCAGGCTGACAGTGAGGGTATGACTCGTGCAGTCTCACATTGTATCACCCGGCACCTAATGCTCTCTGGACAGGAGCGCATCAGCTGCATGGAAATACATGCAGTTAACCCGCTCCTGTTGGGAGATTGTGGGCCACGATGCGATGACACTCGCACAGTGACAATAAAAGTTCAGTCACCAGGACCTTTGATGATGTCATAGTCTTGTGACCAGACTCTAAGCAAAGAGATAATACAACAGTCACATCTGACTGGTCACATGGCTATGCCGTCACAGAAGGTCCTTTTAGTCAGAGGTGATTACGGGGAGGCACAGCAATGATCGGGCGGATGCAGAAGTAGAAGCGCCGAGAGACACAGTCTGCAGGACATGTCGCGGGACCTGTAAGTATGATCATACTGTTTTTTTAACAATGTGGGGGATTTGTTACAGTACCTGGCCCGATCTGTAACACAAGCTTTCCAGGAAAGCTCGTGATCGAGATTGTGTACACAATCTCTATGTGATTGGTAATATCCCCGATCTGTACAGATCGGGATTGCCCATCACTAACTCTGATTCTAGGGATGTATCACTTAGTTCTGACATAATCAGAAATTTTAGCATGCAGCAAAGCAGAGAAAACTGAGCGGGGTCTCTATGTATATTTTCTATAGACAGCTTTTCAAAGGATGGAGCGGAGTCGAACAACTTAGCAGGAGGCAGCTAGTCACAGCAATAGTAATCATCAGGTGATAAAGCCTTAACGTTAGGGTGAATTGGTCATGAGTTTTTTTGCTAGGTAAGCTGAGGACAGGATTCTATAGGGGTTAAAAAAGAAAAATCAACTGTGCTTCTCTTATCAGGCTCCATGCTGTTTACTTAAACTAAAGGCTTAATCACTTGTTGATTATCATTGCTGTGACTTGGTGGTTCCTGCCATGTTGCAGGACACACTCCTTGCTGTTATTGACACCTCACAGTTAATGTACATTATCTATTGACAGCATGGTGTGTGGTGTCTCTCAGCTCTGCTGCTTTGCTAAATATAAAAACCTCAGATTATATCAGAATGGTTGCAGCCTCTAAAATAAGTGCTACATCATTAGATTCAAAGTCTCTTTTCCTACATCATGCTGCTCTCAGATGTGGTACCAAAAACATGCTGACAGATTTCCTCTAAGTAAACAACAGCACACAGCTTGACATGAGACTCATCATTGAATTATATGTTTTAAGCTTCCCTTTAAAGGTGTTTTCTAGGCTCAGTAAAAGATAAGATACTTGCCATTAGAGTTGAGCGATGTTCGAGGTTTGCCAATTTCATGTTCGAGTGATTTTTGGGGGTGCTCGAGGTCGAACTCGAACGCGAGCTTTTTGCTAAAAGCTCGATAGCTCGAGTTACATTCGATAACGGTTCGATCAGCAAAAAGCCTAGCCAGTTACTAACTGGCTTTTCACTGTAAGGGGTACTTTGCAGGTTGCGACATCGCTACTGCGATATCGCCAGGGTCAAATCGAAAATGACGCACATCCGGCGCCAGTAACGACATCGCAACGTGTAAAGCCTAGATGCACCGATAAATGATCGCAAAGCGTCGTAAATCGGTGATCTGTGTAGTGTCGGTCATTTCCATAATTTCGCTACAGCGACAGGTATGATGTTGTTCCTCGTTCCTGCGGCAGCACACATCGCTGTGTATGAAGCCGCAGGAGCGACGAACATCTCCTTACCTGCGTCCCGCCTGCAATGAGGAAGGAAGGAGGTGGGCGGGATGTTTACGTCCCGCTCATCTCCGCCCCTACGCTTCTATTGGCCGCCTGTCGTGTGACGTCGCAGGGCAGGTAAGTGCATGTGAAGCTGCCATAGCGATAATGTTCGCTACGGCAGCTATCACAAGAGATCGCATCTGCGACGGGGGCGGGGACTATCACGCTCGGCATCGCTACAATCGGCTAGCGATGTCGCAGCGTGCAAAGTATCCCTAATAGTGTGAGTCACTGTGATTCACGCTATTATCAAATTTCAGCGTATAGAGTGCGGGGGGGACGCGGTTTACATCTGTGGTGCACTGCTGAGAGAATGCCGATCGCCATTTTTTTTTTTTAAGCGCGCGTGCAGTGGGACGGGCCAGGATGTCAGCCAATCACAGACACACACACAGCTAAGTGGATTTTTGCCAGACAAGCAAGGGCATGTGTCATAGGCTGTGAATGTCACATGTCCTTGCCTTATAAAATACGGCCATTTTCCCTGTCACCGCCATTATCTGCCTTCTGCGTGTGGGTGACAGTCACTGCTCACGCTGCTGCCGCCGATCCTGCTGTGTGCGCTATAGACATAGTGGAAGCTACACAGCGCTGTATGGATTAGGGACTGCTGGTTATTTCAGCCCTGATTTCCAGGCGTTCATAGCCATAGCTGCTAGGCAGGTCCGTGCAAACGCTGTGTACAGCTTTAGATAACAGCGTCTGCGTACCTCAGCTCAGGGAATTCCTTGCTGCATTTCATCATTAAGAGGGATAGAAAGTGAGACTTCCTTTCCTGTACTAGTACCCACAGAACCCGGGCACTGTACCCACCTGCCCAGTTTTCCATCGCTATTTTATTTGCCCAAAGGGCTGACACTTTTTCTGCCATCCTAAAAGTGTCTGGAATACTAAGTTAGTGTTCCTTTCCTGTCCACTGACCCACAGAACCCGGGCACTGTACCCACCTGACCAGTTTTGCCACGCTATTTTATTTGCAAACTGTGCTGCCACTGTTAGGGGCATACAAAAATTGTCTGTGATAGTCAGTGTTGGTTCTTCAGCTGTCTATAAAACTAGACCACCTCTGCACTGTACACACCTGTCCAGTTTTGATACACAATTCTAATTGCAAACTGTGCTGCCACTGTTACGGGCATACAAAAATTGTCTTCGATAGTCAGTGTTGGTTCTTCAGCTGTCTATAAAGCTAGACCACCTCTGCATTGTACACACCTGTCCATTTTTGATACGCAATTCTAATTGCAAACTGTGCTGCCACTGTTATGGGCATACAAAAATTGTCTGTGATAGTCAGTGTTGGTTCTTCAGCTGTCTATAAAGCTAGACCACATCTGCATTGTACACACCTGTCCATTTTTGATACGCAATTCTAATTGCAAACTGTGCTGCCACTGTTACGGGCATACAAAAATTGTGTGTGATAGTCAGTGTTGGTTCCTCAGCTGTCTATAAAGCTAGACCACCTCTGCATTGTACACACCTGTCCATTTTTGATACGCAATTGTAATTGCAAACTGTGCTGCCACTATTAGGGGCATACTAATTTTGTCTGGGATAGTCAGTGTTGGTTCTTCAGCTGTCAATAAAGCTAGACCATCTCTGCAATCTACACCACCTCTCAATTTTTGCATCCACATTTTAAGTGGCAAATCTTGTCGCTAACAAAAAGAGTGGAAAAGGACAGATGCTGGAGGAAAAGGGAACAGGCATGTTGGAAAAGGAAAAAAGTTTGTGTCCGTGGGAAAGGTGGGAAAGCTACATTAACATCTGCTGAAGATAGGCCATCTTCCAGCAAAAGTAAGATGTCTACTACTTTCCGTGGACAATCCGATGAGCTCCGTTTTTTACGGAACCGAACAACTGTAACAAAGGTAGATGATGCACAGAAAAAGAACATGCTTGAATGGATCTCAAGTGCTCCAACAAGTGCCCTCTCCTCCACCTCAACTTCAACATCCAAAAAACAACAGTCCTCTGAGTTGTCATCCCAATCGCACTTGCTTTCTCCCAGCTCTCAAGTCTACATCCACCCTACAGAGTATGGTGTAACAGAGATGGTTGGATCTGCAGAGCTGTTCAGTCACACTATAGCCTGGGAATCAGAGGTCTTCTCCCAAGCTACAGTGAGTACAGACCAGGAAATGGTCTGCAGTGATGCCCAGAAGCTTTGTGACTCAGATTCTGGCCCTGATGACCAAGTTTCTGAGCATAATGTACACCCTCATTCCCAAACTGTAACACCTGTTGGTGGAGACAATGAGGAACATACTGATGATGATGAGACGCAGATACCTGATTGGGATGACAACTTAACTATTCAGTCAGGGCAGGACGAGGTAAGGTCTGAGGGCGAGGGGAGTGCAAACACAACGCTTAATGATGAAGTTCTAGATCCTACTAACTGTCAACACACAGTCAGGTGCTCGAGGAGGTCACCAGAGGTGGTGGAGGAGGATGCAACTGACGACGAAGTTACCTTGCGCCTTCCTGGACAGAGTCGGACTACTGGAAGCACGTCTACAACTGCATCCTCAGCCACAACTCTGCCTCTGAGCACAAGTCGGAATGGCTCTGCAGGTCACATGGCCTCTAAGCCTTGCCTAGCCTGGTCCTTTTTTGACCTTGCAAAGGATCTCTCAAATCATGTTATCTGTAAAATTTGTCGGCAATCTATAAGTAGAGGCCAAAAACTCACCAGTTTGACAACTTCTTCCATGAATCGTCACATGAATAACAAGCATAAATCCCAGTGGGAAGCTCACCGTGCTGCAATGCAGCCTAGCATAGCGGGCCAAACACCGTCTGCCCCTTCAAGTTCCTCCAAGCGCTATTCATCTTCTATGACTGTGGGGACAGCTGTCACAACTGGTTTTACACGCAGACCTTCCACCACTTTAACCACAACAGGCAGTTTGCTTGTAGGTTGTCAGTTGGTTTGGAAAGGGAAACAAGTACTGGTGTACAGCACTCTCAGACATCGAGAGCACCAACTTTGGATGAAGGCAACATCATATCTCCGCCTGCACTTTCCTCACAGACCTGCAGTTTTCCAGGGACACCCTACTCACCACCGTCTCCACACAGCAGCCAGATCTCTGTCCCTCAGATGTGGACAAATAAAAGGCCATTTCCTCCGAGCCATGACAAAGCTAAGAGGTTGACTTTATCCCTCTGTAAGCTCTTGGCTACCAAAATGCTGCCTTTCCGCCTGGTAGACACAGAGGATTTTCGAGACCTTATCTCCGTCGCAGTGCCCCAATACCAGATGCCCACTTGCCACTACTTCTCAAAGAAAGGTGTGCCTGCGCTACACCAGCATGTCGCACACAACATCACTGCTTCCTTGAGAAACTCTGTGTGTGACCGGGTGCATTTCACCACCGATACTTGGAGCAGTAAGCATGGACAGGGACGTTACATGTCGCTGACTGGGCACTGGGTACCTATGGTGATAGATGGAGAAGGGTCTGCTGAACAAGTCTTGCCATCCCCAAGACTTGTGCGTCAATCCTCTGTATGTCGAAGTTCCTCCACTGGTTCTGCCTCCTCAACCTCGTCTGAGTCCTGCACCTCTGCCCCAAGCCTGCCTGGTCAGGCCACCCGCGTTGTAACTGCGCACAAGGAATCCCACAAACCTCCTTACTATGCTGGCAGCAGAGCTCAATGGCATCAGGCGGTCTTTACCTTGAAATGTCTTGGAAATAAGAGTCACACAGCGGATGAGTTGTGGTCAGCTCTGTGGTCCGAGTTTCGTAAATCGTTGTCTCCACTCAACCTGCAGCCTTGTGCGACAATGCTGCAAACTTGGGTGCGACCCTTCGCCGGGACAAGGTGACACACGTGCCTTGTATGGCTCACGTGTTGAACCTTGTTGTCCAGCAATTTTTAACCCACTATCCTGGTCTAGATGGGCTTCTACACAGGGCACGGTCACTCTCTGCTCACTTCCGCCACTCAACCACCGCAGCTGACCGACTTGCATCACTCCAGAAGTCTTTCAGCCTGCCAGTTCATCGCCTGAAATGCGATATATCAACTCTTTACATGTTACAGTGACTGTGGCAGCACCACCAAGCCCTGGTGCAATACGTTATGATGTATAGCCTGGGCCAACGAGATGCAGAGGTGGGAAAGATCACGCTGCTGGAGTGGTCTCAGTTCAAGGACCTATGCACCCTTCTGCACAGTTTTGACATGGCGACTAATATGTTTAGCGCTGACAATGCCATTATCAGCATGACAATTCCAGTCATTTACATGCTGGAGCACATGCTAAACACTATTCGGAGTCAGGTGGTGGGACAAGAGGAAGGGGAGGAAGTACAGGAGGATTCATATGCGCAAGGGATACCAACAACTACAAGGTCCAGACGTTCATCATCACCAAGGCGGCAGGCATGGGACGGTGGGGTAGAGGGATTAACAAGGGCCCATGGTAGCAGCCAAAATATTGAGGAAGGTGCAGGAGACCATGAAGAAATGGAGGACGAACTCTCGATGGACATGGAAGACTCAGCAGATGAGGGAGACCTTGGTCAAATTTCGGTTGAATGAGGTTGGGGGATGTCAGAGGAAGAAAGCACGGTTAACACCTCTACGCCACAAAGACAGCGACTTGGTCTGCATGGATGCGCAAGACACATGAGCGCCTTCTTGCTGCACTACCTACAACATGACCCTCGGATTGTCAAAATTAGAAGTGATGATGACTACTGGGTTGCCACACTATTAGATCCCCGGTACAAGTCCAAATTTTGTGAAATAACTCCAGCCATAGAAAGGAGATTCTTTCTTCAGATTTTGTGTTATACCATGCCTGATGAAGAGACCTGAGTAGTCTCGAAAGCTTGCAATTATTACCATCTTTTCAGTTAGCCATTAAAAGGTATCAACCACTGAGGACTCTCAGTTCTTTTAAACAATTTTTTTATCTCTACTGGCTAACACGGTACAAAGATATATTTTACTTGAGCCATAGAAAGGGACGCACGTATGCAGGAGTATCAGCAGAAGCTGTTACTCAATCTTAGCTTGGCTTTTCCATCAAACGCTAGTGGTGCACAGAGTGAGTCTCCCAGTTGTCACTTCCAAGCATGGGACTGTCTCATCATCATTAGTCAAACCATACCAGCAACATCGTATCTGGTGCTGGTACCAGCAATTTTATGGAATCGTTTCATAATTTTTTTAGACCATCCAATGCAATGCAATGTGACAATGAGGACAGACTAATGTTCATCAAGATGAACAAATCATGGATCCGCAAGGACTTTACTACCCCTGTGTCATCCTGGGGAGAGTAAAGGCTGGCGCTTTTTTGAATGTGCTTGATGCAAATCAACCTGTCCAGTTTGCAACTGGGGCACAAGTGATGCCACTGAAGTGGTGTCTGTGGGGCCCAATTTTTGGAAAAAAGGGAGACTCCGCTTGGAGTCCCCTTGCTGTGTTTTTAAAAACGAGCCAAGATGAACAAGTCATGGTTCAGCAAAGACTTTGCTACCTACCCCGGTGTCGTCCTGGGGTCAGTTAAGGCTGGCGTATTTTTGAATGTGCTTGATGCAAATGTACCTGTGAAGTGTACAACTGGGGCACAAGTGCTGCCACTGAAGTGGTGTCTGTGGGGCCCAATTTTTGGAAAAAAGGGAAACTCTGTTTGGAGACCCCTTGCTGGGTTTTACATGATTTTAGAAAGGCATGCCATGCCTATATCTGTGTCTCCTCTTTTTCCTAGTCTAGCTGTTTTGTTTTCTCATGAGTATTTGTCCTTGTCACTTTCCCATGTGTTTGTGTTGTCTTGTAAGTTGTTTGTCACCTTCTGGACACCTTTGAAGGTGTTTTCTATGTGTTTTTATGTGTTTGTGATTGCCTCCCATTGTTTTCTGTGGGGTTCAAGAGGTTCATCGAACGGCTCGCCGAACCGAATTCGAACGCGGGCTTCATTCGACGAACCAAACCGAACTCGAGTCTCTAGAGGTTGGCTCTTCTCTACTTGCTATGCACCTTAGTCCCCTGAAAGGGAATCGGTAAGCAGCATGATGAAGGCAGAAATTCTTATTTCAGCAGTGTCACTTAAAGGGCTGTGTGTTGTAAGAAAAATAAACTTGATCAGCACATCCAAAAATAGATAAATTATTCAATTTAATTCAATAAATATCAAACAATTAAAAACCATATCCTGGTAATAGAAAAAACACTCTTATGCGTTTATGGTGCTGTGTGCACCCTAAAGGCCGCTTTACACACTGTGATTGCACTCGCCTCCGTCGTTTGTGCAAATCGCTGCCCATGGCGAACAATATCGGAAGTACGCGTCACACATACTTACCTTCCTAACGACGTCGCTGTGGCCAGCGAACAATCTCTTTTCTAAGGGGGAGGTTTGTGCGGCGTCACAGTGATGTCACACAGCCGACAACCAATAGAAGCGGAGGGGTGGAGAGCAGCCGCATGAAGGTCACTCCCACTTTGTTGCCGGAGGACGCAGGTACGCTGTTGTTCGTCGTTCCCGGGGTGTCACACGTATTGATGTGTGCTGCCTCAGAAACGACGAACAACCTGCGTCCTAGAAGATCAACAACATTTTGAAAATGAACGACATGTCAACGATCAACAATGCGGTGTGTATGTTGGATCGTTAGCGGTCGCTCGTACGTGTGACACACTACGACGTCGCTAACGAGGCCGGATGTGCGTCACGAAGTCCATGACCCCAGTGACATCTCGTTAGCGATGTCGTTGCGTGTAAACTGGCCTTTGGTGATAGTTATTCTTTTTGACTAAGGGCACACACAGTTCCAGAAGCATGTTAGACTGTTTTTTGTATTACCAGAATGTGGATTTTAATTGTTTGATACTTATCGAATACAATTTGAAGATTTTAGCTATTTTTTTTAATGTGCCGATCAACTTTATTTCTTTGGGATTTTTTTTCTGATGGTCGGCAGCCTTTGAAATGGCATCCATTGCATACAAAGGACAGATTTCATTAAGATTTATTTACTTTTTTTCCAATGTGTTATAGTTCCAGTAAAATAACTGTTTTCTCAGCAGGAGATTATAACTAGAGGACTAGTTGTCTTGTGCCCCGTAGTCCTCCTGCTCTGTATTACCACGCTGCCACCACTAATTGTCAACTTTCCGCTACTACGCAGAATCCACAGAAAGCTACCAATCTGTGGTCGGGGTTATATAAAGCTCAGCATTCAGAGAACTCCTTTATTTGCTGCAGATAAAACAGTGATTTTATCAAAATTAGAGCAAGTGGATCACTAAGTGATAAATTGCAGAAATCGAGGTCTTCGCCTTTACGCCATGATTATATCAGGTTACATAGCAAGAGCCTGGTGACACTGTCTCTTTAAAATCACTGATCTGTGGGTTACTGAGAGTTAGGACTCAACAATTGGATATTCGTGCTAAAATATTCTGAACTGGAAGAACTGCTAAAAATATAACTAAAGTGAATTTGTTTTCCAATATGGATGACTACCATTTTAAATTTATATTTTTGGACCTATAACTGACCAATACCCGGCTGCTGGAAAACCCCTGACTGAAACCACTCTATAAAAGTATTGATTATAATAATACATGCTTGAGTTTATCCAAAGGTATCAACTCCTATCCACTGTTTAACATAATTTTGCCTAAAAAGTAATCTGTTTTAGCGAACTACAAATAAAAACAAGCAAAATGTGCAGGAGCAATACCTACCCATGAAGCACCTGTCTCGGCAGGTACTAGTAGATTTTAGGCTACCTGCTCGGACATGGATGTGGGCAGAATAGCAAAGCATCTTGATCTCAAACCAATTGAAATCTTTGAAGAGAGATCTGCTATTTGGAAAAAGCACAGCAAAATCATTCAAGATTTTGAGATTTTTGATGTAGAAGAGTGGAAGAAGCTGTCATTGTTGCCAAACATTTTTCAAGCCAAGTGTGACGGGGTCCTTCTCCCATATCACACAATCAACAGAGCGAGAGATGGCTGTACAATTAAAAGAGCATTTATTCCAGGCAAATCAAATGGTCCATAACATAATCCACAAAACAGAGGGTAAAATTAGTCCAGTAACACAAATATAGTCCGGTAACCGATAAATATCCAGGTCTCTCTGAGAAGCCAGTTTCTCCCAGAGGTTCAATCTTCCTGCTTCACTCTTGAAGTTCTCAAACAGACTGCCTATGCCCCAGGTAAGCAAAAAGGTTACAGTAGGTGGACTCTAGGCCCACCTCCCCCCACACCCAGGGATGGAAGTGCCTCAAGAGGCTATAACCTTGCACTATAGGGGGTGATTACTTACAAACAATACAATGTACACAGAAGCAGTACAAATAATGGACAGTGAACCAAGCTTAAAATAGGAATCTGTACAGCATCTCTTCTTCCTTTCTTTTTTTTAATTGACTGTATATACAGCATGTAACCAGGTCAACTCTTTTCCTCAATTTATTTGGACATGATATTAATATATTGTAATGATGCATAGTTGTTAAATATCTAATTATTTCTTAAGCTATTGGCTCTCTTTAAGAAAAAAATGAAGGTTGCCAATAACGGTGACTACAACTGTGAGAAAATATCCCTATTATGGATTGTAAATGCAGGGTGGGTAAGCAATACCACAGAAGAAATGTACCACAGGCCTTCTGTATCCGTTGTTTCAAGTGCCCCATATCCTGGATCCTGGATCTGCGGTATTGTTCTTGGTGTGTCAAGAGTGGGAAAAGAGAATCAGGTTGACAATTCAACACAATAGGCAGCACTTTGAGAAGATCCTTTAGTGGTTTACTGTTGTTGCTTCATGTCACAAACGTGTCAATAACTCGATAATGAATAAAGCTACGTTAAAAATGAATACACCATTGTTTTTCTTGTGCAATTCTCTGTGTTTGACAAATTCAAAATGGCGGCTTTGCAGATAGCCGCGATGGGTGTCATCCGGCCTCAAATGTTTGGCCACTCCCATGTACCAATATGCCACTAACGGTAAGGTGATATCAGCAACCACTTCCATTTTATCAGGGTGTATCCATACTTATGGCCCACCCTGTAGATTTTGCTTTAGATTTCAGAAGGTTTAAATTACACCTCTCCTGATGCTATAATTTAGACAGATGTGCTTAACCTCTTAGTGACAGAGCCAAGTTTGACTTTAATGACCAGGCCAAATTTTAGAAATCCGACCAATGTAGCTTTATGAGGTAATAACTCAGGAATGCTTCAATGAATCTCAGTGATTCTCAGAATATTTTTTAAGACATATTGTTTATAATGTTAGTGAAAATTTAAGTAAGTAAATTTAAGATTATATTTTTTTATTTGTGAAAAAATCATAAATTTGGCGAAAATGTTCAAAATATCATAAATTTCAAACTTTTAATTTTTATGCCCAGAGAGTTATTATAATTTATTATTTTAGCACCATTTGTTCCATGGTGCTTTATGTGTTAAAATCGATATACACTGCAGTTCAAAAGTTTGGGGTCACCCAGACAATTTTGTCTTTTCCATGAAAATTCATACTTTTATTTATCAAATGAGTTGCATAATGAATAGACAATATAGTCCAGACATTGACAAGGTTAGAAATAATGATTGTTACTTGAAATAATAATTTTCTCCTTCAAACTTTGCTTTTGTCATAGAATGCTCCCTTTGCAGCAATTCCAGCTTTGCAGACCTTTGGTATTCTAGCTGTTAATTTGATGAGGTATTCTGGAGATATTTCACCCCATGCTTCCAGAAGCCTCTCCCACAAGTTGGATTGGCTTGATGGGCACTTTTTGCGTACCATACGGTCAAGCTGCTCCCACAACAGCTCAATAGGGTTGAGATCTGGTGACTGGGCTGCCACTCCATTACAAATAGAATACCAGCTGTCGTCTTCTTCCGTAAATAGTTCATGCATAATTTGGAGGTGTGTTGTGGGTCATTGTCCTGTTGTAGGATGAAATTGGCTCCAATCAAGTACTGTTCACAGGGTATGGCATGGCGTTGCAAAATGGAGTTTTACCTTGTACAAATTTCGCACTTTACCAGCACCAAAGCAACCCCAGACCATCACATTACTTCCACCATGCTTGACAGATGGCATCATTTTAGTGGTAAAAATGTATTTTTTTTAAATTTACACTGCTCAATGTTTTAAGATTCTGGGAAGCACCTAGGCGTTCCATGTGCTCACCAAACATCTAGATAAATTTCATGAAGGGTCTAGTTTGCAAAATGGGGTTACTTGTGGGGGAGCTCCACTTTTTAGGCACTTCAGGGGCTTTGCCAATGTGACATGGCACCTGCAAACCGTTTCAACAAAATCTGAACTCAAATATAGCGCTCCGTCCCTTCTTCACTTTGCATTGTTCCTCAAAGGTAGTTTTTGATCACATGTGGGGTATTGGCATACTCAGGAGAATATGCACAAAAAATTATGTGGTCCAAAATGTCTTGTGTCTTTGGGGTTAAAGCAACATTTTTGTGGTAACAAATATATTTTTTCATTTTCATGGCTAAACATTAAAAACATCCGCGAAGCACCTAGCTTTTCAAGGTGCTTACCAACCATTTAGATAAAGTCATTAAGGGGTCTATTTTCAAAAATGTGGTCACGTGTAGTGGATCTCCACTGTTTAGGTACCTTATGTGCTCTTCAAACACTAACAATTTTGCAGTGAAATGGTGCTTCTTCCCTTTCAAACCCTGCCATGTGCCCAAAAAAGTTGATTTCCACCACATATAGTGAAAGAAATAATTATTTGATCCCTTGCTGATTTTGTAAGTTTGCCCACTGACAAAGAAATCAACAGTCTATAATTTTAAGGGTAGGTTAATTTTAACAATGAGAGATAGACTATTCAAACTAAAATCCAGAAAATTACATTGTAAAAATTCTATAAATCTATTTGAATTTTACAGAGAGAAATAAGTATTTGATCCTTCTGGCAAACAAGACTTAATACTTGGTGGCAAAACCCTTGTTGGCAAGCACAGCAGTCAGACTTTTTTTGTAGCTGAGGATGAGGTTTGCGCACGTCAGGAGGAATTTTGGTCCACTCCTCTTTGCAGATCATCTCTAATTCATTAAGATTTTGAGGCTGTCACTTTGCAAATCAGAGCTTTTGCTTCCTCCATACGTTTTCTATGGAATTAAGGTCTGATACTTGCTTGGCCACACCATAACCTTAATGTGCTTCTTTTTGAGCCACACCTTTGTTCCCTTGGCTGTATGTTTTGGGTCATTGTCATGCTGGAAGACCCAGAGAAGACCCATTTTTAATGTCCTTGCAGAGGGCAAGAGGTTGTCACTCAGGATTTTATGGTACATGGCTCCATGCATTGTCCCATTGATGCAGAGAAGTAGTTCTGTACCATTAGCAGAGAAACACACCCAAAACAAAATGTTTCCACCACCATGCTTGACAGTGGGGATAATGTTCTTTGGGTCATAGGCAGCATTTCTCTTCCTCCAAACAAGGAGAGTTGAGATAAGGCCAAAGAGCTAAATTTTTGTCTCATCTGACCACAGCACTTTCTACCAATAAGTGTCAAAATCATCTAGGTTTTTCATTGGCACACTTCAGATGGGCCTGCACATGTGCCTTCTTGAGCAGTGGGACTTTGCGGGCACTGCAGAATTTTAAGCCATTGCAGCATAATGTGTTACCAATGGTTTTCTTGGTGACAGTGTTCCCAACTGCCTTGAGATCGTTAACAAGTTCTTCCCGTGTAGTTTTAGGCTGATCTCTCGCCTTCCTCATGATCCTGGATATCCCACGAGGTGAGATTTTGCATGGTGATACCGATCAATGTCGATTGAAACTCATGTTGTATTTCTTCCATTTTCTTACTATTATACCAACAGTTGTTTCCTTCTCCCCCAGTGCCTTACTTATGGTTTTGTAGCCCATTCCAGCCTTGTGCAGGTCTATAATCTTGTCCCTGACATCCTTAGAAAATTCTTTGGTCTTGCCCATGGTTTAGAGGTTAGAGGCTGACTGATTAATTGAGTCTGTGGACAGGAGTCTTTTATACACGTGACAATTTAAGACAGCTGTCTTTAATGCAGGCAACAAGTTGATTTCAAACATCTAAGTAGTCTGTAAGAGCCAGATCTCTTCATGGTTGGTAGGGGATTAAATACTTTCTTCTCTTTGCAAAATGCCAATAAATTTATATAATTTATACAATGTGATTTTCTGGGTTTTATTTTGGATATTCTATCTATCACTGTTAAAATTAACCTACCCTTAAAATTATAGATTGTTCATGTCTTTGCAAGTGGGCAAACTTAAAAAATCAGCAAGGGATCAAATAATTATTTCCTTCACTGTATGAGGTGTCAGCATACTCCGGAGTAATTGCACAACAAACTGTATAGTGCATTTTCGCCTGTTACCTTTGTGAAAATAAAAGATTGGGTTGAAGTAACAATTTTGTGGTAAAAATATATTTTTTTATTTTTTTCATGGGTCAAAGTTATAAAATTCTGTGAAGCACCTGGGAGTTTAAGGTGCTCACCAAATATCTAGATGAATTACTTTAGAGGTCTAGTTTCTAAAATGAGCTCCACTGTTTAGGCACATCAGGTGCTCTCCAAGAACGATATGACATTTGCTAATGACTGCAGCTCTTTTTGCGTTCAAAAAGTGAAATGGCACTCGCCGTGTTTGGAGGAAGAAAACAGATGAGTACAACCTCAAGAACACCAACACAAGAATGAAGCATGGGGGTGGAAACATTACACTTGAGGGGTGCTTTTCTGCAAATGGGACTGCACTGTATTGAAGGGAGGATGGATGGGGTCACATATTAGGAGATTTTGGCCAACAATCTCCTTCCCGCAGTAACAGCATTGAAGATGGTTCATGGCTGGGTCTTTCAGCAGGACAAAGATCCAAAACATACAGACAGGGCAATTAAGCAGTGGCTCAAAAAAAAGCATTTCAAGGTGCTGGAGTAGCCTAGCCAGTCTTCAAGCCTGAACTCAAAAGAAAATCTTTGGAGGGAGGCAAAACCCAATGTTGCCCAGTGACAGCTCCGAAACCTGAAAGAACTTGAAAATATCATTATAGAGCAGAGGGCCAAAATCCTTGCTGCAGTGTGTGCTAACTTGGACATGAACTACAGGAAATGTCTGACCTCTGTAATTGTAAACAAAGGTTTTGCTACCAAATGTTAAGTTGTTTTTCTATTGTATCAAATACTTATTTTATGCAATAAAATGTAAATTAATTATTTAAAAATTTCAGACCTCTCCATACTTTGTAGGTGAATGAATAAAAATAGATACAGGCGCAATATGAGAAGTATCCGTGGATAAATCCCAAATAGGTATAATTAAATTCTGCTCACCTTTGCAGGTTGTGCGCCCCCGCACAACCCCAGTGAAAGTGTAACAGTCCGGGGTGATCCTCCGTTCCGATTGCTGTATCCATGCTTGTTGGATCCAGACTTTGGTATCGCTTTAGGCTCCTGAAGTCCACCGGCACCTTGGGATTCACGTTTTCCTTTGCGATCCTCCGTTCTCCAGCTGGATTCGCTAATGGATTGTCAGGTCCTATGCAGCTATTACCGAAATCCCAGGTAGGGAGTATGCATATAGGAAAGATTTTTTTTCGGTCTGCCATAGCGCTTTAGGAACCATTTGCTGATATTTAAATGTTGTATTTTTATTTTTTATTGTTGAGCTCCTATTAATACAATGTGTTTCAGCAATTAAATATGCTTTCATCAGATACTTTCAGCAATCAAATATGCTTTCATCAGATACCTGATGAAAGCATATTTGATTGCTGAAATGCGTTGTATTAATAGGAGCTCAACAATAAAAAATAAAAATACAACATTTAAATATCAGCAAATGGTTCCTGAAGCGCTATAGCAGACCGAAAAAAATCTTTCCTACATACTTTGTAGGTGGGAATACAATATATACAACCCCTGGCAAAAATTATGGAATCACCTGGCTGTGAGGATGTTCATTCAGTTGTTTACTTATTTTTTTTTTTAAAAAAAAAGCAGAACACAGACATGGCACCAAACTAAACTAATTTCAAATGGCAACTTTCTGGCTTTAAGAAATTCTAAAAAAAATCATGAAAACATAATGTGCTAGCCAGTAACAATTACTTTTCAAGACCAAATGGGGAAAAATTATGGAATCACTCAATTATGAGGAAAAAAATTATAGAATCACCCTGTAAATTTTCATTCCCAAAAATAACACCTGCATCAAATAAGATCTGCTCATTAGTCTGCATCTAAAAAGGAGTGATCACTCCTTGGAGAGCTGTTGCACCAAGTGGAATGACATGAATCATGCCTCCAACACAAGAGATTTCAATTGAAACAAAGGAGAGGATTATCAAACTTTTAAGGGGGCTTTACACGCTACGATATCGTTAATGTTTTATCGTCGGGGTCACATTGTTAGTTTGCACTTCCGGCGTCATTAAAGATATCGCAGCGTGTAACACTTACCAGCGACCTTAAGCGACCTCAAAAATGGTGAAAATCGTTCACCATGGAGAGGTCATCCCAAAACAAAAAATCAGTAATGGTTGCTTATCGATGTGGTTCGTCGCTTCTGCGGCAGCACACATCGCTGTGTGTGACACCGCAGGAGCGATGAACGTCTCCTTACCTGCCGCCGGCCGCAATGCAGAAGGAAGGGGGTGGGTGGGATGTTACGTCCCGCTCATCTCCACCCCTCTGCTTTGATTGGCCGGCCGCTTAGTGATGTTGTGGTGACGTTGCTGTGATGCTGAACGTCCCTCCCCCTTGAGGGAGGGATTGTTCGGCAGTCACAGCGATGCCGCCGACCAGGTAAGTGCGTGTGACGCTGCCGTAGCGATAATGTTCGCTGCGGCAGCGATCACACGAAATCGCATGCACGACGGGGGCGGGTGCTTTTGCCTACGATATCGCTAGCAATTGCTAGCGATATCGTAGCGTATAAAGCCCACTTTAGGGGTATTTTGCATGTTGCGACATCGCTACTGCGATATCGTCGGGGTCAAATCGAAAGTGATGCACATCCGGCGCCGGTAACAACGTCGCAACGTGTAAAGCCTAGATGCGCCGATAAACGATCGCAAAAGCGTCGTAAATCGGTGATCTGTGTAGCATCGGACATTTCCATAATGTCGCACCAATAGGAGATACGATGTTGTTCCTCGTTCCTGCGGCAGCACACATCACTGTGTGTGAAGCCGCAGGAGCAAGGAACATCTCCTTACCTGCCTCCACCGCCAATGCGGAAGGAAGGAGGTGGGCGGGATGTTTACGTCCCGCTCATCTCCTCCCCTCCGCTTCTTTTGGCCGCCTGCCGTGTGACGTCGCTCTGACTCTGCACAACCCGCCCCCTTAGGAAGGAGGCGAGTCGCCGGCCAGAGTGACGTCGCAGGGCAGGTAAGTGCGTGTGAAGCTGCCGTAGCGATGATGTTCGCTACGGCAGCTATCACAAGATATCACATGTGTGACAGGGGCAGGTACTATCGTGCTCGGCATCGCTAGCATTGGCTAGTGATGTTGCAGTGTGCAAATTACCCCTTAAAAGATGGTAAATCATCAAGCAAAATTGCAAAAGATGTTGGTTGTTCACAGTCAGCTGTATCTAAAATATGGACCAAATACAAACAATGGGAAGGTTGTTAAAGAAAAACATACTGATAGACCAAGGAAGAAATCAAAGCGTCAAGACAGGAAACTTAAAGCAATATGTCTCCAAAACAGGAAATGCACAACAAAACAAATGAGGAACGAATGGGAGGAAACTGGAGTCAATGTCTGTGACCAAACTGTAAGAAACAGCCTAAAGGAAATGGGATTTACATACAGAAAAGCTAAACAATAAAAGGATGACTGCCTGAAGAGAACATGTAAATTTCCACAGTCATTGATGATATGGGGCTGCATGTCAGGTAAAGGCACTGGGAAGATGGCTGTCATTACATCTTCAATAAATGCCGAAGTTTACATTAAAAAAAAAATTGTTTAAAAGAACTCAAGTCCTCAGTGGTTGATACCTTTTAATGGCTAACTGAAAAGATGGTAATAATTGCATGAAACGTAATGTAATGTAAAACGAAGTTTACATTAAAATTTTGGACACTTTTCTTATCCCATCAATTAAAAGGATGTTTGGGAATGATGAAATCATTTTTCAAGATGATAATGCATCCTACCATATAGCAAAAACTGTGAAAACATTCCTTGAACGAAGACACATAAGGTCAATGTCATGGCCTGCAAATAGTCCGGATCTCAATCTACTTGAAAATCTTTGGTGGAAGTTGAAGAAAATGGTCCATGACAAGGCTGCAACCTGCAAAGCTGATCTGGCAACAGCAATCAGAGAAATTTGGAGCCAGATTGATGAAGAGTACTGTTTGTCACTCATTAAGTCCATGCCTCAGAGACTGCAAGCAGTTAGAAAAGCCAGAGGTGGTGCAACAAAATACTAGTGAGGTATTGGAGTGTTCTTTTGTTTGTTTGTTTTTCATGATTCTATATTTTTTTCCACATAATTGAGTGATTCCATAATTTTTTTCCCCTGTTTGGTTTTGAAAAGTAACCGTTACTGGCTAGCACATTATGTTTTCAGGATTTTTTTTAGTGTTTCTTAAAGCTAGAAAGTTGCCATTTGAAATGACTTTAGTTTGGTGCCATGTCTGTGATCTGCTTTTTTTTTTTAAACAAAAGTAAACAACTGAATGAACATCCTCAGAGCCAGGTGAGTCCATAATTTTTGGCAGGGGTTGTATATACACATATGCTCACACATATACATGTCCATATGCAACACTTTCCCCTTACATGGATTAAAACCCATTTGGCTGATATGGTCTAATCATTTGTATATGCACAGCAAATATATCTTTGTGGTGTTTTGCAATCTCCTGATACAGTATCCCTGCTGTTCTAAGTGCTATAGATAAACCTGGTGATATCTAACTCCTACTGTTCTGATCTCCTATGTATATTGTTTCTGCATGTGACTGTACATTAATATTGTCATGAACAATCACAGATATGAGTTTATTTTCTTATTATTTTAATTTTGAGCGCTGTTGTATTATAATTTACTGTATATCAAAAATTCACGGAACATAAAATGTAATAGAAAAATGCTAACTACATCTGGGAGCAAAAAAATAAACTAATGCATATTTCACAGCACAACAAAATAAATGGCAGTTCTTAAGTAATTTTTTTGTAAAAAGGTAGAAATCTCTATGGATTTTGGAAACCTGTATAAGGTCTGTTTCATATGTCCATGCAAACCACATACGTTTTGCACAGACATGTCGAAGGTGTGTATGGCCCTACGTGTGATGTGATTTTGGCACAGGTGTTTTTACTCACCTGCCCCAGTGCTGCTATTGCTGGCACTGCTGTCTTTGGCACTGCAGCTACTGGGTCCACGGTGTAGTAAATATGCAATGAGTATAATGAGCAAGTGATAGCAGCACTAAAGACAGCAAAGCTGGAGACAGGTGAGTATAGAGAATCATCTCATTTCAAAGACAAGTGTTTCCTCTGGTACATGTCACACTGAAGTGACACAGATTACATCAGTGTGTGGTCCGTGTGACATCAGTGCTGCCAGAGAAAAATGGACTTGTCTCCTTGTGTCACGCTCTCCGGGTCCCCTGCCCAGCTCCCCGGCTCCCCTGCCACGCTCCCCGGCTTCCCTGGCTCGCCTCCCGGCTCCTCTGTCCGGCGTCCCCCGCTCCACAGCCTCCAGGCCTCCTCACCTATGATCCCCAGGCGTCCCGGTCCCCGCTCCCAGCGTCCGCCGGCAGCTTCGCTCCAGCCCGGCTCCCCTGCCTCCTGTTCGCCGCTCCCTGCCCTGGCTTCTGGCACCCGGGCCTCGCGCATGCGCATTAGGGCGCGCGCGCGGTCATTGACCCTTTCTTAAAGGGCCAGCGTCCACGGACAGGATATTGAACACACAGGTACAGGGTATAAAGGGGTTTAATGTCCAAGTGGGCGGGGCCTGTTCTTCGTGTTTCCTAAGCTAGGAGTCAGGTCTCCTTGTCTGTGCTGGTATACTTACCTATCTCTCTTCTAGAGCCGCTCCTGCCTCGCCATCCGGTCCTGCCGATTCCCGAACCCCGAACGCTGCCATCCCGTCAGTCCGTACCATCTCTGATCCCTGTGGTGACCCGTCCTCTCGCTCCATCGGTTCCGGACTCCGCCTGACAACATCTCGGCCTCCGAACCTGAGCTCCGTCACCCGGACTACCATCAGTGACTCCGTGGTCCCAGGGACTTCTACATTCCACTCTTTCTAACGGACTGTCCTGCTACCTGTAGTGCTCCGGCTACCGGACCCCTTGCCTTCAGTAAGGTGTTCGGCCCAGTGGATCCACCTCCTGGGTCCGCCCGTCCACCTGGCTCTAACAGTAAGAACAGGCCATGGATCCCGCCGAAGCACTAGCGGCCTTGCAGCAGGAACTCACACGCCAGCGTGAGACCCAGACCCGCATGCTGAACTTCATGTCTTCTGTGGACGCCCACCTGAACACGCTACAAGCGTCGGTCACATCTTTAGCATCTTGAGCTTCCACTGTACAATCCCTGGCAGCCTCCTCGGATGCCTCCAGACTTCGTTTGGCCTCACCACCCCGGTACGCCGGAGATCCCAAGACCTGCAGGGGTTTCATCAATCAGTGCTCTCTCCATTTCAAGCTACTGCCGCACTTGTTTGCCTCCGACCAAGCCAAGGTCGCGTTCATGATGTCCCATCTAGAGGGTGAGGCACTGGCCTGGATGAACCCCTTGTGGGAGAAGGAGGACCCTGTGACCACTAATATCCAGGACTTCCTGCAGGCATTTCGTGGCACCTTTGACGAGCCCGGACGCGCCTCCGCGTCTGCCTCGTCTCTCCTCCGGCTACGTCAGGGGACTCTGACGGTGGGCCAATATGCCATCCGTTTTCGCACCTTGGCTTCGGAACTCGGGTGGAACAATGAGGCTCTAACCGCCGCCTTCTGGGAAGGTCTCTCGGGTCGAATTAAAGATGAGCTGGCTGGTCGTGACGTGCCGTCCACCCTGGATGCCCTGATTGCCCTAGCGACTCGAGTAGATCTTCGCTTTCAGGAACGATCCAAAGAGGTGTCCTGTGAGAGACGTCCGATACGGCATTCATCTCCTCCGCAGAAGCCCGCCGTACTTCAGTCAACGTCATCTGGTGTTTCCGTCCACGAGCCCATGCAGATCGACCATTTGCGGCAGTCCGAACAACGCCGAGCAGAACGGCTCGCCAAGGGTCTCTGCTTCTACTGCGGAGAGGGCACACACCTGCTACGCTCCTGTCCAGAGAGGCCGGGAAACTCCAAAGCCTAGGGTTGGTAGGAGAGGCCACCCTAGGTGCTGGGACTCTCTCTGACCCGGTTACGTGGACTGTTCAAGTGACAACGGGAGAGACGCGGTTCACGGCCGAGGCGTACCTCGATTCCGGGGCAGCAGGCAATTTCATCCAGCAGGCCACGGTGGATAAGTACCAGGTGCCTGTTACTCCACTCGACAAACCCCTCGTGATTGCCTCTGTGGATGGGAGACCCCTCTCTGACACCATCTCGTGGATCACCAAGCCGGTGGAACTGCGTATCGGGGCCCTGCACACCGAGAACATCGCTCTCTATGTCCTCCCACACATGTCTGACCAAATCCTGCTGGGACTCCCCTGGTTACGGACACACGAACCGTCAGTCAGCTGGGGTACTGGTGAAATCACCCGATGGGGCTCCTCTTGCCACGAGAACTGTCTGAAGACTATCCAGCCCATCAGACGACCTCCGGTTCCGGAGTCCCTACCGGGACTGCCCTCGGCCTATTGGTCCTTCGTGGACGTCTTTGATAAAAAGGAGTCAGAGGTACTGCCGCCACATCGTCCTTACGACTGTGCCATCGACCTACTCCCGGGAACTACACCACCTCGAGGACGGATATATCCGCTGTCTCCTGCCGAAACAAGGGCCATGTCTACCTACATCACAGAAAACCTGGCAAGGGGATTCATTCGGAGATCCTCCTCTCCTGCTGGAGTAGGTTTCTTCTTCGTTAAGAAGAAAGAGGGCGACTTACGCCCATGCATTGACTACCGGGGATTGAACCAAATCACCGTGAAAAATAAATACCCCCTGCCGCTCATCCCCGAATTGTTTGATCGGCTAAGAGGAGCTCGTGTGTTTACCAAGTTGGATCTCCGGGGTGCCTACAACCTGGTCCGCATCCGCTCTGGGGACGAATGGAAGACCGCGTTCAATACTCGCGATGGGCACTATGAATACTGTGTGATGCCCTTCGGCCTGTGTAACGCACCAGCAGTCTTTCAGGAATTGGTGAACGACGTGTTCCGGGATCTTCTCTATGTCTGTGTGGTGGTGTATCTTGATGACATCCTGGTCTTTTCTCCGGACCTCCAGACCCACAGAGAGAACGTGCAGCTGGTTCTACAAAGACTGAGGGAGAATCGTCTGTACGCCAAGTACGAGAAGTGTGTCTTCGAGCAGTCTTCTCTTCCCTTCCTGGGTTACGTGATCTCCGATACTGGCCTGCAGATGGATCCGAAAAAGGTCTCTTCCATTATCAACTGGCCCCCTCCTTCTGGACTGAAGGCAATCCAACGCTTTCTGGGATTTGCAAACTATTACCGTCAGTTCATCCCTCACTTCTCTGCTCTGACTGCACCTCTCTCCGCCTTGACCAAGAAGGGGGCTAATCCAAAGGACTGGTCACCTGCGGCCGACGCCGCGTTTGGCTCCCTGAAGCGGGCATTTGCTTCCTCCCCTGTGCTCCACCGTCCGGAGTTAAACCGACAGTTCACCTTGGAGGTGGATGCCTCCTCCTCAGTAGCCGGAGCAGTGCTCATGCAGAAGTCCTCCTCCGGGAAGATGGTGACTTGCGGTTTCTTCTCCAAGAGCTTCTCAGCGCCTGAACGCAACTACACCATCGGTGACCGAGAGCTATTGGCAGTCAAACTGGCTCTGGAGGAATGGCGCTACCTTCTGGAGGGAGCAGTGTACCCCGTGATCATTTATACGGACCACAAGAACCTGGAATACCTGCGGTCCGCTCAGCGACTGAACCCACGGCAAGCCAGGTGGTCCTTGTTCTTTGCCAGGTTCGATTTACAGCTCCATTTCCGACCCGCGGACAAGAATGTGTGAGCAGATGCCTTGTCCAGGTCATTCATGCCCATGGAACAGGAGGAGGAGACATCCCAACCCATCATCTGTCCTAGTAAAATCATTCCGGTGGCCCCTGTCACCCTGGCCCAGATACCGCCTGGGAAGACCTATGTCTCTGAGACCGACAGGCAAAAAATGCTGCACTG
This sequence comes from Anomaloglossus baeobatrachus, assembly GCF_048569485.1. NCBI lineage: Eukaryota > Metazoa > Chordata > Amphibia > Anura > Aromobatidae > Anomaloglossus > Anomaloglossus baeobatrachus. Next base: position 548,579,289 of record NC_134354.1, on the reverse strand, counting down.
GGGCCATGCCTCGAAAACAGCCGGCCATGCTGGTCAGAAGAGAACATGGAGTACAATTATACGTCACTACTGGTGGCCATCCCTCCGCACGGACGTCGCTTCTTTTGTCTCAGCCTGCTCCTCTTGTGCCAGGAACAAGACGCCCAAACACCTGCCATATGGTCGTCTTCTGCCTCTGCCTATACCCTCCGTTCCGTGGCAACACATTGCAATGGACTTTATTACGGACTTGCCCCTGTCCTCCGGACACACAGTCATATGGGTCGTGGTGGATCGGTTCTCCAAAATGGCTCATTTCGTCCCTATGGCTGGACTGCCCTCTGCCCAGGAACTCGCTGACGCCTACATACAGCACATCTTCCGGTTGCATGGCTTTCCATCACACATTGTGTCTGACAGAGGAACTCAGTTCACCTATCGCTTCTGGAGGGCTCTCTGCAAACATCTGGGAGTGACTCTGGACTTTTCTTCAGCCTACCATCCTCAGTCGAATGGCCAAGTGGAACGAGTCAATCAGATCTTGACCTCCTTCTTACGTCACTACGTCAACGCCCATCATGACGACTGGTCCACGCTTCTTCCTTGGGCTGAATTCTCCAATAACCACCACGTCAGTGAGTCCTCCTCCAGCTCTCCCTTCCATGTCGTTTACGGACTTCAGCCTTCCGTCCCATTACCTGTATCCTCTTCCTCGGATGTCCCTGCTGCTGATGCTGTAGCCCGTGACTTTGCAACAATTTGGGACTCTGTCAAGACGTCCCTTGGACGTTCTTCCCTGCGGATGAAGAGACACGCAGACAAGAGGCGTCTGGATCCCCCGTGTTTCTCTCCAGGAGATCTCGTCTGGCTTGCTTCCAAGTATGTCCGATTGAAGCTACCGTCATACAAGCTGGGTCCTCGCTACATCGGGCCGTTTAAAGTCCTCAGCAAGATCAATGAGGTCTCCTACAAGCTGCAGCTACCGGCCACGATGAGGATACCCAACTCCTTCCACGTCTCCCTGCTCAAGCCGGTTGTCCTTGGTCCCTTCTCCGCTGCTGCCAGTTCTGCTCCTCCTCCTATTGCTGATGATGACATCTATGCGGTAAGGGATATCGTGGCCATGAAAACTGTACGAGGCCGACAGTTCTTCTTGGTGGACTGGGCGGGGTATGGTCCTGAGGATAGGTCCTGGGAACCCCGGGAGAATGTGGGTACTCCTCTGATTCGTGCCTTCCTGTCCCGCTTGCGGGGAGGGGGGCGTGGGGGGGGTACTGTCACGCTCTCCGGGTCCCCTGCCCAGCTCCCCGGCTCCCCTGCCACGCTCCCCGGCTTCCCTGGCTCGCCTCCCGGCTCCTCTGTCCGGCGTCCCCCGCTCCACAGCCTCCAGGCCTCCTCACCTATGATCCCCAGGCGTCCCGGTCCCCGCTCCCAGCGTCCGCCGGCAGCTTCGCTCCAGCCCGGCTCCCCTGTCTCCTGTTCGCCGCTCCCTGCCCTGGCTTCTGGCACCCGGGCCTCGCACATGCGCATTAGGGCGCGCGCGCGGTCATTGACCCTTTCTTAAAGGGCCAGCGTCCACGGACAGGATATTGAACACACAGGTACAGGGTATAAAGGGGTTTAATGTCCAAGTGGGCGGGGCCTGTTCTTCGTGTTTCCTAAGCTAGGAGTCAGGTCTCCTTGTCTCTGCTGGTATACTTACCTATCTCTCTTCTAGAGCCGCTCCTGCCTCGCCATCCGGTCCTGCCGATTCCCGAACCCCGAACGCTGACTGTCTGCCATCCCGTCAGTCCGTACCATCTCTGATCCCTGTGGTGACCCGTCCTCTCGCTCCATCGGTTCCGGACTCCGCCTGACAACATCTCGGCCTCCGAACCTGAGCTCCGTCACCCGGACTACCATCAGTGACTCCGTGGTCCCAGGGACTTCTACATTCCACTCTTTCTAACGGACTGTCCTGCTACCTGTAGTGCTCCGGCTACTGGACCCCTTGCCTTCAGTAAGGTGTTCGGCCCAGTGGATCCACCTCCTGGGTCCGCCCGTCCACCTGGCCCTAACACCTTGCAGAACACATGGATATGCATGTGTGCCACATGGACAGATGTCCATGAGAAACCATGGCTGTGTGCGCAGATCCTTTGATTTTAATGGGTCTGCGTATGTCTGTGTCTCCAGTACATAAGAAAACAGACGTCATACGTACCAGATTCACGGACATGTGAAGGGGCTTAAGTTAAATTTCATAATTAGTTCAATTTATCATGCCGTTTCTCCAGATTTCTGGCATAAAATTTTTTAATATGTTGTAAAATATTTTAAAACTAGAAATTGACCAAAAATGTTTTGACTTTTGCTATTTTTATGTCAATATTGGCCAGCTCCTCCGATGCATGGCAGACAAATTCATTATTATTATTATTATTGACTTATTTTTTATTAGAGCACTATTAATGTCATGGTGCTATACATGTGAAAAGGGTTTACATACAAAATACAAATATCAATTACAATGAACTGGTGAAGAGAGAGGGAGAACCCTGCCATCGCGGACGTATAGTTTACAGGGTAAATTCATGATAATTTTCCCAAATAAAGTGGTGTAAGTTATGGCAGAAATGTCCTCCAGCCCCTGACTAAAGTAACATTTCTGTTTGAGGCCCATGGTAGCTTAAAGATTATCCAAATTAATTAAGAGGCACAAAGAATTTGGTATGTTACTCCTGTGCATGGTTTTTTACCACTATGTCAAATCTTAGACTTTTGATATCTAGATCTAGTGATAGTGGTGGTACTAGTGATGGAGGAATTACCAAAGCTCAGGCTCAGAGAGACCTGTAGTACCACCCAGTCTGGCAGTATGGGTACATGTGGTGACTTTCCTGCTGTGGAGAGTCAAACACTACCAGACCCTAGTAAAACTTCAGCTTACTGCTAGGAGTTGCCAGTTATAGTCTATACTACTTCTGATAAAAAAAAAAAATCAAATCTTTATTTTTATATAGCGCTAACATATTCCGGAGAGCTTTACATACATCAGGAACACTGTCCCCATTGGGGCTCACAATCTAAAGTCCCTATCTGTATGTCTTTGGATCATCTCCTAATGCACAGCTCTTGTTCTGATCTAGACCCATTTACTGATGACTCTTCTCCCTTACAATTTTGTTCTTTTGATCTCCACTTGTTCTGAATCTGACCATCCTTGCCAGGCAGCTCTACCGGCCGGTGGCTACTCAAAAGATTAAAACTAGGGTCCCCGTGTAAGTTAATATTCCTGTGCAGGCATTTAAAGATGAATATCAGGGTTCTTCTGTGACCAAGTTAGCTAGTACAAAGTCTCACTGTGGAAGCCTTAAGGCCCAGTCACACACAACAAATTACCAGCGATCCCAACAATGATACGACCTGATAAGGATCGCTGGTAAGTCGCTGGGAGGTCGCTGGTGAGCTGTCACACAGTCAGACCTTACCAACGATGCAGTAATGATTAGTGACCTGTATAACGATCTTGGTGGGCGTTGGGACCATGTTAGGAGGTCGTTGGTAGGTGTCAAACACAGCGATGCGTCCTGCCCAGAAGGACATCGCCTTTGAAGAAAATGGTCCAGATCATTCGGCAATGACTAGAGATCTCACAGCAGGGGCCTGATCGCTGGTAGATGTCACACATAACGAGATTGCTGGCGAGATCGTTGCTGCATCACAGGAACTGTGACGCAGCAACAATCTCGTTATCGATTTCGTTGTGTGTGACGGGGCCTTTACTTAAATCTGCTGTGCAACTACATTCAGAGTCACTTTACACACTGTAGTTCAAAGCACCAGTATTAATAAATCAAGGACATACATTTTATTGATCTTCTTGCCTTCCCATAACATATATCGGGTTTATTGAGCTATCAGTTATGTACCTTGATTTTCCAAAAGAGAAACCCAAGCTTGAATCATCTATTGCATCCTATAGAGTATATGTCAATTCTTCCAACATGTCTATTTTAGAAGATACTTGAATTCTGCTAAACAATTTCAGAGCATCTTTTTTTTAATTCTCTGAATTGTGCTATAAATAGTAATGCAGTCTTCAGTTGCATTATATCAGCCGAGTTCATGCTGTCAGCACAGTGTAGTTTACTGGAATAGGAAATGTTAATATTCCAAGAGTCACTCTGAAAATAAAAAGTTGCATCTAATTCTTCATTACCTGAATAGGTCAGGTAAGGTAGTCCCCCTACTAATCAATACAAGTGCTTGCCTCTACTCATCTAAATGCTCAGTGGATAAGGACTACGTCCTCAGCTCCTGAATATGATCTGAATGTCAGTGGGACTAACCATCACCTTCTGCACTGCTGATGACTCTTAGGGGTACTTTGCACGCTGCGACATCGCAAGCCGATTGCTGCGATGCCGAGCGCAATAGTACCCGCCCCCATCGCAGCAGCGATAATTTTTGATAGCTGCCTTAGCAAACATTATCGCTACTGCAGCTTCACATGCACTTACCTGCCCTGCGACGTCGCTCTGGCCGGCGACCCGCCTCCTTTCTAAGGGGGCAGGTCGTGCGGCGTCACAGCAACATCACACGGCAGGCAGCCAATAGAAGGGGAGGGGCGGAGATGAGTGGGACGTAAACATCCCGCCCACCTCCGTCCTTCCGCAATGCCGGCGTGAGGTACGCTGATGTTCCTCGCTCCTGCGGCTTCTCCCACAGTGATGTGTGCTGCCGCAGGGGAACGAGGAACAACATCGTACTGTCGCTGCAGCTACTTATGAAAATGTCGAACAATACACCAATGATACGATTACAATGCTTTTGCGCTCGTTAATCGTAACAACCGGATGTGCGTCACTTTCGATTTGACCACACCGACATCTCACCTGCGATGTCGTAGTGTGCAAAGTACCACTTAGTGTGTTAAACTCTTCCTTTGGACATTCCCTAAAATAGAGTACCTTTTTTCGACTGAATGCAAAAATTCTCATTTTCTCCATGATTTTTTGAAGCTAGAGGAGCCTGTACAAATAATTATAATTATTCTACAATTAACATTAAATGCTGATAAAGTGCTTATATCGGTATTCTGGACTTTAACCATCAATCAGTTTTATTTTTAATAATTTATTATGGTTTTCCAAAGTGTCATCAAGAAAAAAAATAATAAAAAATTAAGTAATCCTCCTGTCTACACCAAAGAAACAGATTGAAAAGTCAATTTACGTGGGCTGACCTTGTACAAAAAAGAACTGCCAATCAGCAAGTAAACAGCAGTAAATAGCCTGTTTGACAAGCAGAACATCCGGATGCACACTAAACAATCTGTAATAGACAGTTTAGTGTACAGAGGCTGCTATTGTTCTTTGCCATGTTAGTCCTATTTACACAAGACAATTCACTTCTGAGAATCATAATATTTCACCTGAAGAATGAGTGTTTTGCTTGTTCATCAGGTGATCAGCAGTCTGATTAGCAGCCTGTTTACACTGGAGGATTATCATGAAGTTAAATTGTCAGTTTGTCACAACAGTCATATTGTCATATCATACAATATTTTAACCATCATGTCACTCAGAACACCTTCTCCATTCAACACTTCCTCCCTCACCTACCCCCTTCTTACATTGTCTGCATGCTTCTGCTTCCTCGCCTCTGCACACTTCGGTGCTCCCCACTGCTCACCCACTTCTCCTCGAAAAACAGCAGGGAACTTGCTTCTGTGGTGCTTTGTGATAGAGAGAAGATTATTATTGGTTTTTGATTAAAGAAGAACCACAAAGTGGATTTCTTCACTAAAGGTATCAATTTAATCTATATATCCGCCATGTCTTTAATTTTATGTGCATAATCATGCTGACAGGCTCTCTCTAAAGCCCTAAAATATCAACCCTATACGCATCTTCACTATAAGTTAGTTATCTATTGACTAGTGACTAGTGATTGACATCCACTATTATTGCTCATTACGTTTCATGTTATCAACATTTTGGTAAATATGAACCCACATATTCAGCTATATCATACTACGTGACTACTTCCATCTCTTTTCAGTGGAAAACAAACAAATAGTTTATTAAGCATCCCATGAGAAAACATAGGATCATAGACGGTAATGCTGAGATATATAAATATATCAGACAAAACAGACAAATACATTTTCCAGTCCCGTATTCTTGAGAGAACATCACTGTATAACAAAGATACAAAAGATGTTCCCTCTGAATACAATTCTTCTTGTTTAGTTCCCATTCTGCAATAATGAGATGGGAAGAATAGTTCTTTCCACTGTGAATGTTCGACTCTATGACAATAAGTCTTTGATATTGGACACTGATATTGATCTGGTGGCATCTGTCTCTTTCCCAACAGCTGATAATGACAAAGGCATGTGACTTCCTGTTATTGAAGCCTCCCAGTGTCTCATCCAGATGAGCTCAGCACGGGCAGGTCATTATTTTTACATGTTTGTTGTCACCTTCTTTTAGTCAGACCTATATATGGTAGAAATACATGCTCTGCATTAATGTCTACATTGATCTGTGGATGCTTTCTGTTACCTTTCACAGAATAAAGCCGTCATGAAGACAAGGAAAAGTTTAAAGTGACAACAGCATGTGAAGAAAGTAGATAAAAAACTAGATCAAAAGCTCTCTGCTTAAATACGATGAATTGTAAGCAACCTGAAGATGTTATAATAGCCATGATCCTGAATGATACTAAGTTCATAGAGTTCTTACCGGACTCCTTCCAATTCCTTTCTCCAATAAGTAACACAACTGTAGTCCGTCAACCTGTTCACAGGTCAGCTGTTATTAGATGAATTTATATGATCTTATTTATTACAAAAATATTCATTCACAAAGCACCCCTCTATTTATATAACAATATCTGACATCCTTCAATACTATGTATTTAACCATAGTTTTTGCAATATGTGTTCAGCTTGGAATATTGCTTAGCAATCGCTTGGAGTGTGTAGTCTTCTGCTTATTTGCCCCTGAGTTTTAGCATCTTTACAAGTCACCTGTTCAAGCATTTAGCAAGTTATCAGGTTATTTTTTCCAGACTACATGACCATTATTATGCTTTTTCTCTGTTAGTTCTAATAACTGTATCTGATTGGACTATATCTTCTCTGTAAATTCTTGTGGGATTTTTGGCGGCTTTAGGCCCTGTGCGCACTTGCCGGTTTTTGCCGCGGATTTCCCGCGGTTTTGCTACATGTTTGGCTGCATATTATGTTCATAACATCTCTGCAGTGATTCACCAGCAAAACCTATGGGAAAAAAAAATTCTGTGCGCACTATGCAGATTTTGACAGCTGCATGTTTTGCTGCGGGATTCCCGCAGCAAAAACAATTGCATGTCACTTCTTTTTTGCCTGTCGCTGCGGCATTTCACTCCATTGACTGCAATGTAATAGTGAAATCCCACAGAGAATAACGCAGGCAGCAAATTCTGTGTGGTTCATTGCGTTTTCCTGCGTTATTCCCTGCGGTATTTCGCGTTTTCAGGACATAATGTTCATCGCTGCCCTGCGGTTTGCAGTGAAGTGATGTCATTATGACAGGAAGAGGAAACCGTGCAGAGAGTAAACACACACACACATCACAGACACAGACATAGAATACACACATTGCACTCACACATAGACATATAAAATACACATAGAAATCAAACGGACATATAGCAAAAAAAACACGTGGGCTCCGCCGTATTTTTACCTTTCAGCCAAGGTAAACACACAGCGGCGGCCCGGTATTCTCAGGCTGGGGACGATGGGGAGCAGGGTTAATGTCCCCCTCCCTCCCGCAGCCGAGAATATCAGCCGCAGCTGCCCCGGGACTGTCGCATCCATTATGTGGCAGTACCGGAGTGTCCCCGGCTCTTCCTGTTGCCGTGATGCGATGGCAATCAGGGTAATAAGCAGTTAATGTCGGTGAATCGCCGCCACTAAGTGCAGGCTTGATCATGGCTGCGTCTATGTGACAGCTGACATGATCAACCCGTACGTAAAGTGAATAAACACACACACCGAAAAATCCTTTCTTTTAAATAAAACACAAAAAAGCCTCCTCTTTCACCCCTTTATTAACCCCTCCCAAAGACACAGCTCCGGCGTAATCCACGTCCTGCGATGCTTGCATCCAGCCGCAACTGACACATACTGAATGCAGCCTCGCAACGAGACAGCAGAGGTAACCACAGGGCATTTCCCACGGCCGGTAATGTGACCACACTACCGCTTGGGAGAAATGCAGCATGTGCTCACAGGGACTCTATCTATCCCTCTATCTATCCCTCTATCTATGCTTCTATCTATTTATCTATCTATCTATTTATCTATTTATCAATCTTCTATCTATCTCAGAAGGAAATTACTTTTTTTTTTTTTCTTTTTTCAATGTGCTTTATTGCATTGAATGAATTAAAACACGTACCAATCTGACTGCGGCAAACCGCGGCAAACCGCATGCGGTTTTCGGGTGCGGTTTGCCGCTGTTTTTTACCGCGGGTGCGGTAATCTTTCAGACCCTGAGGAATTTTCTTAAGAAAATTCCGTTTTCCAGTGCGCACAGGGCCTTATACAATTTTAGCAAGAGTAACTGTGTATTGGGATCTTAATTCCATACTATGGTTATTTCTTCTATGTGACTTCTCCTTGTGGGACTACGGTTGTAAGTTGCAGTCTTTGTTTATTTGTTTTTAATATTTTAATAGATTTAATAAGGGTTAATTTTTAATTCTTGTTTGCACACACACTTTGGTATTGCCCTGTTGTTTTTGTTTTGTTCGTTATCATGCTGGAATACTGCCCTGCGGCCCAGTTTCCGAAGAGAAGTGATCTTGCTCTTTTTTAGTATGTCACATTACATGTTGGCATTCATGATTCCCACAATGAAATGTAGCTATCCACATCTGGCAGCTCATGCATTGTTTTACACTTGCACTTTTAGTGCCTTTTCATGTGGCACTAAAGAGTGTTTTCAATTTGTTTGGGCACACTCCCTGCTTGGATCCCTGCAGAATACAAGGTGAACACCGACTATTGCAATAAGAGGAACTCCTTTATGGTGAGCTGGCTACATGTTTTATAAATATATATATATATACTGGAGCACAAAATTAGAGAACAATGAAAGTGTGTGCCATTTGCAATGGAGCCCTACTCTGTTACACAATGGATTCAATGCAAAGGTAAATGAGACTTGGTTTTATTGGCATAAAATATTGATATTAGAGCTGTACCATGTCTTGCAGTGAATGCCTTCTTTACATACATGTGCATCATATTTTTGTTTCTTCATTTGTTTTCTGTTCGGAGCCCACTGGAAGTCTAGAATTCATCAAGTTGGAGTAGTTGTCTTTGCTAGGAGAGTATCTCTGCATGAATATATGCAGGCTTTTGCCATGTCAAGGTGAGTGCAATGAATTAGGAGTAGAGATGAGCCACCACACTAGAGTTCGAGTTTGGTTCGGTTCGTCGAATGGAGGACAAGTTCGTCCAACGTTCGACGAACATTTGACGAACCAATTCGAACCCCATTGAAAACAATGGCAGGTAAACACAAACACATAAAAATTTTATATATATATATATTTTAAGTATCAGCAGTGAGAAAGGGAATAATACATAACTTTTATTAGAATTATTAGAAAAATTGCGTAGTGCTGCAATTTATAAATTAATTTTTTGTGCAAAAAAATGAAACAATACTCATGTCCAAGAGGACCAACAAAGATAGCGTTGGAGCCCCCCCGGTGGTGTCCGTCAATGATAGACCATAATCACCAGATGGACATTGAGGGGCTTCGACGCCAAATCAGTGTCCAAGATTCATAGACACTGTGAATTGATGACTACTATGAGCCGGATAAATGGGGCAACAACCTATAATCCTATTAGTCAGGTTAGGGTCATGGGAGGATATATTCCAGTGGGAACCAAGCCCCCCAATAGGACTCACCAATGTAATATACAGTATGGGGTTACTAAATCCCCCAAAAAACAAGCTTTTCATACATGTAAACACCAATTAACAACCATAACCTAACAGAAATCTAACAAAAATCCATCCAAGATCACAGTGGTGTTTCTTGGATTTAATTCAGAGTATAATCACGGCAGTAAACATATAGGTATAATTATTGCCTCTTGCTTATAATGACCGGCTCATTTATACATCATGCAATTATAAATAGAGAAATGGAATGGTCTCACCCAGTTGTAGGTGCAGGTCAGTAGTTAGAAGGGGGTCATCAGGATAGATGAATCGGGTGGCTGTCCATGGCCGGGCAGGAGCTCTCTCCCTGGCAGGAACTAGCTGAACCCTCAAGCCCCATTAGCTCCAGCCCTTACAAGGACCGTCCCAAACTGACCCTGATTAAATTAGCCCTAAAGATTCATCACCATGGAACCTCCCGACGCGTTTCCTCCGCCAGGATTCATCAGGGGAGATACTGTAGGTGAAGGGCTCAAGATGCAGGTATAGCGACCCCAACATACAAGTGGTCAGACCCTAGAGTCTGACCACTTGTATGTTGGGGTCGCTATACCTGCATCTTGAGCCCTTCACCTACAGTATCTCCCCTGATGAATCCTGGCGGAGGAAACGCGTCGGGAGGTTCCATGGTGATGAATCTTTAGGGCTAATTTAATCAGGGTCAGTTTGGGACGGTCCTTGTAAGGGCTGGAGCTAATGGGGCTTGAGGGTTCAGCTAGTTCCTGCCAGGGAGAGAGCTCCTGCCCGGCCATGGACAGCCACCCGATTCATCTATCCTGATGACCCCCTTCTAACTACTGACCTGCACCTACAACTGGGTGAGACCATTCCATTTCTCTATTTATAATTGCATGATGTATAAATGAGCCGGTCATTATAAGCAAGAGGCAATAATTATACCTATATGTTTACTGCCGTGATTATACTCTGAATTAAATCCAAGAAACACCACTGTGATCTTGGATGGATTTTTGTTAGATTTCTGTTAGGTTATGGTTGTTAATTGGTGTTTACATGTATGAAAAGCTTGTTTTTTGGGGGATTTAGTAACCCCATACTGTATATTACATTGGTGAGTCCTATTGGGGGGCTTGGTTCCCACTGGAATATATCCTCCCATGACCCTAACCTGACTAATAGGATTATAGGTTGTTGCCCCATTTATCCGGCTCATAGTAGTCATCAATTCACAGTGTCTATGAATCTTGGACACTGATTTGGCGTCGAAGCCCCTCAATGTCCATCTGGTGATTATGGTCTATCATTGACGGACACCACCGGGGGGGCTCCAACGCTATCTTTGTTGGTCCTCTTGGACATGAGTATTGTTTCATTTTTTTGCACAAAAAATTAATTTATAAATTGCAGCACTACGCAATTTTTCTAATAATTCTAATAAAAGTTATGTATTATTCCCTTTCTCACTGCTGATACTTATCTTAATTTTGAGAGGTAATTTGGGAACGGCTTCTCATCACCTGTTTCTATACTGCTGGTATTTGTTTTTTTATATATATATTTTACATTATACATGTACACATACAGTTAATAAACATTGCCATTACACTTACAGGTCACCGCAATGCGTCCTGCACTCTGTTTCCCACCGCTTTTCCTTCCGATAATCGCTGCGTCCTCCCGGTAACCAGCACTGATGATAGGACCTTCTGTGACTTCGTCATAGCCATGTGACCAGTCACGTGTCGATTATCTCATTGGCTACAGACTGGTCACATGGCTTGACGTCATGCTAGGTCCTGTCAGTGCATCTCTCCGGTACGCGGTGCTCATTCCAGCATCTCTGTGTACCGGCGAGATGCTTTGGCACATGGTCGGCTTCCCCGTTCCTGCATGTGGGCGCTCTTTACAGAATCAGCTCACATGCAAGGACTGGCTGCCACAGCCGGTGAATTGCGGCACCAGGAATCAAGTGATCAGAGCACCGTTGCTATAGTAACCCACCTGTCCGCGGTGACATTACCGCTTACAGCCCGCAGCCTCAGCTCACTCACTGAGTGATTAGACTGCACGGGAGCAGCAGCTTTCTTCCTCCCATGCAGTGCTGTCTGATGTAGCAGAGCTGCATGGGTTGAAGGAGAAAGAAGACAGAAGACCAGGATCGTGGAGGGATGAGAGGGAGTAATATATATGGAGTCTCTAAGTGTGTCTGTATTTATTTCTATTAAAGTATTTTTTCTCTGTGTGGTGTCTTTTTTTTTAACCCTTTATTGGAGATTCTTAATGGCCGGGTCAAACTTGCCTGACATTAAGAATCTCTAGCTTAATACTAGCTAGTAAAACAAAGCTAGTATTAACCCATTATTACCCAGCAAGCCACCCAGATTCAGGACTGCTGGAACAGTTGGATGCAGCGCCAGATGATGGCGCTTCAATGAAAGCGCCATTTTCTGAGACAGCTGCAGACTGCAATTTGCAGCAGAGGGGCCCAGAAAGCTCAGATTCCAATTCCCAGCTGCATAGTTGTACCTGGCTGGACACAAAAATGTCGATTTTTTTTTTAATTATTTCATGAAATTCATGAAATAATTAAAAAAGGGCTTCCCTATTTTTTAGTTCCCAGCCGGGTACAAATAGGCAGCTGGGGGTTGGGAGCAGCCGTACCTGCCTGCTGTACCTGGCTAGCATACAAAAATATGGCGAAGCCCACGTAATTTTTTTGGGGGCAAAAAACTCCTGCATACAGTCCTGGATGGAGTATGCTGAGCCTTGTAGTTCTGCAGCTGCTGTCTGCTCTCCTGCATACACTAGTGAATTGAGCATGCTGAGCCTTGTAGTTCTGCAGCTGCTGTCTGCTCTCTTCCGACGACATATCGCCCGATGTATCGTACCGTGTGACGCCGCCTTTAGTCCTATCTGATAATAAAATCGCACAATACACATCTGATTAATACGGTGATACGAGTGAGCCTTTATGTGCTAATAACTTTGAATTAGTTCTTTTGATCCCAATGATTTTTCATGACACACTGTACTTTATGTTACTCATACACTCCCTGACAGAAGTTCTGATGCTTATCCATGTTATGTAAATAACAGCTTATAACCTGACTTTAAATTCATCTATTGATTTTATAAATTACTCTTTTGAAAGCTGAAACCCTCCCAAATCTGGTTTAGGTTATGAAATTAAGTTGCTGCAATGCTGAAATATTGATCATTTAATGAACACAGAAAGGTCAGATTTTGGCAAGACAAAAGTTTTGTCGCCCACAAAAAGTAATGTAAAATTCAAACAAATAATTAACTTCTAATATAAAGGTATGTTGTATAACATTGGTGAATGAATTTGTGGTGCTATTCGAGCCATATTTAATATTTTGTGTGATTTCCGTGAGCTTGAAAGACTGCATCCATGCAGTTCAACAATGATTCATGCAATTTATTGATGAAGTCATCAGGAATAGCAAAGAATGCGATCTTACATGCCTCCCAGAGTTCATCTAGATTCTTTGTTTTATTTCTTCCAAGCTTCCTCTTTTATGTTACCCCAAACATGCTCAATGATGTTCATGTCTGGTGACTGAGCCGTCCAGTTCTTGAGCAACTTCATCTTCTTTGCAGGAGGAACTTTGTGGTAGAGGTGTATGTATGAGGTGGCGCACCATCCTGCACCCTTTTTATGATTGGGAATGTAAGAGATAGCTAATACTTCTTGATATTTTAGGCTCTTGATATTGCCTTCCACCTTGCAAATTTTTTGCACACTTCAATATTGAACGTAACCCCAGACCATCATCTTTCCACCACCAAACTTAACTGTTTTCTAGGTGTATTTTGGATCCATACGGGCTCCAGTAGGTTTCCTGCAGTAGTTGTGGTGGCTGTGGTGTAATTCAACTGAAGATTCATTAGAGAAATCCACCTTCTGTCACTTTTCCAGTGTCCATCTGTTTAGCAGGCTGTGGGACTTGGCAAATGCCACACGGTTTTTTAATTGCCTTTCGTTTAGTGCTGGCTTCTGGGCCCTGATTCGACCACGGAGGCCATTTCGAGACAAAATCCTACAAACTGTTCTAGTTGACACAGAGACTTGAGGTGACCAGGCCCTTTGGAGCTCTGCTGCAGTGGAAGAGGGGCTGGTTTTGGATTTTCTAACCAACAAACGTTCCTCCTAAGCAGTTGTCTTGTGGGGTCTGTTGGACCTGGGCTTGTCAAAAAAATCTGCAGTCTCTTCAAATCTTTTTTTAATTCTTTGTACTTGACGCTGAGATACATTAAAGGTGCCAGCCACCTCTGTAGTGGATTTGGTCTTCCGCCTCTTGATGATCAAGGCTTTGGTCGCAGGGTGGATTTTTGGCATGTTGTCAGAAGTCAAGTTGCAATTCAAGTGAAGGTCTGGGGTGCTGGGTTTCTTTTTATACATACCCACTAATTAACTGATCATTTAGTGAGCACAGGTGAGCATGTAAGCTAGGATTGAGTGTATTATATGACAAGGTGACAAAACTTTTGTCTTGCCAAAATCTGACCTTTCTGTGTTCATTAAATGATCAATATTTCAGCAACTTTATTTTTGTAACCTAAACAAAATTTGGGTGGGTTTCAGCTTTCAAAAGAGTAATTTATAAAACCAATGGATGAATTTAAAGTCAGGTTCTAAGCTTTTATTTACATAACTTGGATAAGCGACAGAACTTCTGTCAAGGAGTGTAGGTTTAGGTGTAAATGTTTTAGTGTTTATGAAAATATTTTATATTTTTTAATTTAGTTAAATTAGAAATTTTTAAAATAACATTTTTTTAACCTCTTCACACTCTTTTACATAGGTTTATGTCAAGGTTTGAGATAGGTTCACCACCTAGGATGTACACTTACTTCATTGCGATTGCATTGGCACCTGGACTGCATAAGTGATAGCCAAACACCGGCTGTCACAGCCAGGGATGGTCCCCATGCCACCACTGACTCTTTAACCCCCTAAATGCCACAATCAATAGTGTTTGCAGCATTTAAGAGGCAGGAAGTATGTTCCCTCTCCCACCCAATTGGGACCACTGCAATGTGGTCACGGGAGCACGATTGTTGCTTTACAAACCCGAGATCGTCACCATGACCTCCAGGTCACTCAGCTATGGCAAGCCTGTTAGACCATGGCCTGAGAGGCTTCACTCAGTGTAGCACTGACATGTATAATGTATTGCCATGCTCTTGCATTGCATAATTGCATTTCACATTGTAAAATGTGCTGCACGGCAATATCAGCAATCAAAGTCAATCAGGGTAATAAAAGTTAATTTCCCTAATAGGGACTAATTAAAAAAGTTGAGAAAAAGTTTTAAAAAATTGTACAATATTTTTTTAAAAAATCTCAAAATAAGTAACAAATAATGAAAACACTAATACCAATAAATACATATATTTATGGAAAAACAAAAATAAAAAACAAAGTACACGTATTTGGTATTGTTGCATCTGGAAAAACTCAGTTTTTTTTATTTATTAAACCCCTTTAGTAAACACCATAAAAAAATTGAATAAAACGCAATAAAAACGCATGTAAAAAAAAATGGTATAGATGAAAACATCATATTGTCCTTCAAAAAACAAGCTTTCAGAATATAGAAATGCAAAAACAATTATTTTTTTCTCCAAAATAGTTTTTATTGTTTAAAAGCAGTGAAAGATGAAAAATTATATAAATGTGGTATTGCTGTAATTGTACTGACCTGAAAGAATTAATCTCTTATCAATTGTACCATACCGTGCCCTAAAATGGTATGAATGAGAATGTGAAGTCATCCTGCAAAAAACAAGATCTTACTTGACTGACAGTGGGAAAATAAAAAGCTATAGTATAGTATTGTTGATTGTGCTTTCATGTCCTGAAGAAGGGGACTGGATCCCTGAAACGCACAGACCTATGAAATAAAAGAAGTTTATTAATAATCAACAGTATTTTCATTCAGCAGCAGCGTGGCATTAACCCTGTTTCTCCTCTCCAGCAGTGAAATATTTAATTAAGACAGAACCCCGGATGGACAATTTATTATGCTGAGGCAGAGGGAGAATGTTACGTTGAGTTTTGCACAAACTTTGCCTACTGTCATGGCGGCTGTGGGCTCTGTTTACATTGCAGATTCTGACACTCTGCTCTCTGGGTTCTCTGGTGTCTGGGATCAACACAGGTAGACTCGGCCGTCCTGTGTGCTGAATCATAGGCAGGATGGCAAAAGTAAGGGGTACTTTGAACGTTGCGACATCACTTCTGCGATATCGTCGGGGTCAAATTGAAACTGATGCACATCTGGCACTGGTAACGACGTCGCAACGTGTAAAGCCTAGATGCGCCGATTAATGATTGCAAAAGCATCCGAAATCGGTGATCTGTGTAGCGTTGGACATTTTCATAATGTCGCACCAATAGGAGATACGATGTTGTTCCTCGTTCCTGAGGCAGCATACATCACTGTGTGTGAAGCCGCAGGAGCGAGGAACATCTCCTTACATGCCTCCACCGGCTATGCGGAAGGAAGGAGGTGGGCGGGATGTTTACGCCCCTCCGCTTCTATTGGCCGCCTGCTGTGTGACATTGCCGTGACGCCGCACGACCTGCCCCCTTAGGAAAGAGGCAGGTCGCCGGCCAGAGCGATGTCGCAGGGCAGGTAAGTGCATGTGAAGCTGCCGTAGCAATAATATTCACTACGGCAGCTATCACAAGATATCGCATGTGCGACGGGGATGGGTACTATCGCGCTCGGCATCACTAGCATTGGCTAGCAATGTCGCAGCATGCAAAGTACCCCTTACTCTCTGCCAGTCTGCTTGTTAGGTTCTTTTGATCACATGTGGTGGGGAAGCTAATTACATCTGCTCCCCTTTTATTTAACTGGCTGAAATCTTCTACCATTACAAGCTATAGTTTTTGTTGGTCTATATGGCATGGTGTCCCAGATTTTCTGAAATAACAGTGTGAGGTCATAGAACATGATCACTTCCTGTTAGCTTCAGGCAGAGAATGGGTAAGCCACAGTAATGAGCAGTGACTTCAGTCAAGTTAGTTGCAATCACAGCTGGAGATTCCCAAAGTTTTCCACCTGTGATGGCAGGTAAAGTGACCTCAGGGAACCTCAATGAACTCAGTGACCTCACCTCAGAAGGTCTTCTGAGATCAAGTTACCTGAAATAACAGGTGGAGGGCCATAGGAACCTCCAGCTGTGACTGCAACTAACCTAAGGGACATTACCACTCATTGCTACTGCTCATTCTCTTCCTGAATTCACAGCGGGTGGTCATGTTCTATGGCCACACACTGTCATTTCAGAGGTAGCAGAGCTGGAATCGTCATGGGACCTTGTGTGGATTATTTCGGACCTGGGTGTTTAGGGGTTAATAAAGAGGTGAAAGAGAGTCTTATTTCTTTGTATTTCAAATAAAAGATTTTTTTGGTGTTTGTATTTCTTTCTTTTCACTAACAGATTAGTAATAGGGGGTATCATAGATGTTTCCCATTACCAAAATAGAGCTTAGTGGCAGCTGTGGGCTGCCATTAACCCGTTACTACCCTGATTACCACTGCACCAGGGCAATTGGGAAAAAAAAAATGGGTAAAGTTCTGGGATTGTCACATCTAATGGATGCAACAATCCTGGGTGGCTGCAGGCTGCTATTTTTAGGCAGGGTGAGCCCAATAATATGGGCCTCCCAGCCTGAGAATACCAGCCTCCACCTTTTGGGCTTTATCTTGGCTGGGTATCAAAATGGGGGGACCTCACATCAGTTTTTTAAAATTATTTACTTAAATAATTTAAAGAAAACGTCGCATGCAGTTCTTCCTATTTTGATACACAGCCAAGATAAACGCATGACTGGGACTTTATCTGTGCTGGTATCAATATATAGGGGAGCCGCATGGCATTTTTTAAATTTATTTATTTATTTTATACCAGTATAACTCTGTAAAAGAGGGTGAAGATGTATTCTGACTGCAGCCAATCAGAGACATTGGTGGGCAGGAAAAGCAGTGAATATTTTTGAGGGATAATTATTGGCCCTGAAAGTAGTGCTGCAGCAGCAGGGAAACTCGGTAAGTATGTTTTGCTTTAACCTTTTTGTTTCCTTTTTTACAGTGATTTCCCTGGCCGGTCACAGTCATGCAATACTTCACATGGCTTTGATGGGGCTGGGAGAGGTCAAATGTTCGGTTTTCCAATCTGCCCTGATCCCGCCAAGGATCGCACGATTTTGTAATTTTCCAATCAAGATCGCTCATCTCTAGTGTAGAATGCATAAAAAATGAAAAATTGCATTTGTGGGAACTCCTTCCTAAATAGTAAGTACCAATATGTCCAATTGGAAAGTGATAGTATGGAAAACTAAAACTAAAAATCTAAACTAAAATGCTTATCATGGGCAATTTATCTTCTCATATAAATGGACTCTAAAACACTGGGTAAAGATTTCTTCATATATAACATGTTTTTTTTTTATTTTTTGTCTGTGTGTGTAGACTTTTTGTTAAAATTACAGCATGCTCAATTTTTAACATTTTTATGAATATTGTCTTCAGTTTTCCCATTGATTTTTCTTCTGTTAAAAAGCATGAGCATTACGCTTTTTACTACCATTTATTGTAGTATTTTTGATGTTATAAATTACAGGATGTTAAGTTAAATTTTTAAATTACATAACTAATAATGTTAAAAATGCATGTGAAAAATACAATTTATTGCTAAATATAAATGTAATCAGCCTTTACATTTAAAACATCATTAAACACAATTAAACTGAGAAAGTGACAATAACTTAATAGTAATCAAATTAATATACATGTATAAATCAGGAGATTGATTTCATTGTGATGATCCATCCTTCTCTAACACTCAGCAATTGGAAGCTTTTCCATCTATGTTGACAGCACAATGATTGCTTTATATCTTTACAGGACCTTTATATATGCCTGATCTATATGGCGACCTCTGTAGACAAACAATTATGCAGAGTTTCTACAGTTCAATTTGCAGAAAAATGTTCAAAATGCTATTAGTGTATACAGTCTTTTACTCATATGAAACATTCTAAGCAGCTTTCAGCTGTCACCAGAAGTCATAATACAAAGTTTAACCTTTATTAGCCTACTAATGACCAAACAGTAAATTTATGGCGCATTATCTAACATACAGTACATACATGTTGCCATTTCAAATTTACAGAAGAAGCATTCTAACAAGTGCTTCCTTCACTATCATAAGCTTCTGTCTTTTCTTTTGCACCCAGAGATTGTTTTTATAATTTTACAAATCGTTAAAGTATTAATTTCTTCATAAATTAAATTTTTATGAATATATTTAATAGAGATTGAATACATATTATTAAACTCTTATCTCTCTCCAGACCCCAGAACATAATAGAATATGGTAAAAAAAATACTCAATTTGCTGCGCACGTATCATGCAGACCCAAATCTGGTCTTCTGAGGAGCTCCATCAAGCCTCTTCTTTACTGTTTCACTGGACATGATATCCTCTTCCTTTATCTTCACTCTTTTGCAGAGTTTCCAATGCTGGGTTGGACTTTGACATCACAACGCCATGATGTTTGTCACTCGACTCCTAGTCAACGTCTCAGGAGATGAAGATCATAATGTCATGACATGTAAAGGGGCATTGAAGACCTATGTTTATTTTGATCAATTAACAAACTGCAAATGAACAAAAGAGAAATTTAAATCATATCAATACATGGTGTGACCATACTTTACCTTCAAAACAACATCAATTCTTCTAGGTACAATTGCAAACAGTTTTTAAAAGAAATCAGCAGGAATGTTGTTCCAAACATCTTGGAGACCTAACCACAGATCTTCGGTAGATGTAGGCTTGTGAAAATACTTCTATCTCTTCATGTAATCCCAGAAACACTCAATGATAGCATTGCATAATGGATAAGTAACTTACCATCATTTTCAGCATTGAAATATCTTTAATCCATAGATTTCATTAATACTGACCAAGTCCTCAGTTCCAATTCCTGAAATGCAATTACAAAACTGGCAAGTAGAGATGAGCGAGCCTCTAGAGGCTCGAGTTCGGTTTGGTTCGTCAAACGGAGGCCACGTTTGAGTTCGGTTCGGCGAGCCGTTCGACAAACCTCTTGAACCCCATTGAAAACAATGGGAGGCAATCACAAACACATAAAAACACATTATAAATGTACACATACAGTTAATAAACATTGCCATAACACTTACAGGTCCCCGTGACGTGTCCTGCACTCTGTATCCCGCCGCTTTTCCTTCCGATAATCGCTGCGTCCTCCCGGTAACCAGCACTGATGATAGGACCTATTATGACGTCAAAATAGCATGTGACCAGTCACGTGTCTATTATCTCATTGGCTACAGACTGGTCACACGGCTATGACGTCATGCTAGGTCCTGTCAGTGCATCTCTCCGGTACGCGATGCTCGTTTCAGCATGTCCGTGTACCGGCGAAATGCTCCGGTACATGGTCGACTCCCCGTTCCTGCATGTGGACGCTCTTTACAAAGTCAGAAAAACAAAGACCAAGTACATCAAACCTCATAATGATGGTAGTGTACATGAACCCCATAGAATACATACAAAATCTTGTGAACGAGGGGGGGTATTTTTCATGTTTTTTTAGAGTAAGAATTACTGCACCACAATTGTGAAAAAAGTATACAGTTTTTATTATTACAAAAAATACAAAATACTGGAAATCACATGTGATTGCAGTTAGTGATTAGACATACATAGTTAAAATCCAATTAAATGAGACAGAGAAAAGAAGGTCACATATGGATCACTGCTAAAAAATAATATATACAGCGGTGTATAAATAGGGATAAGGGGTGGGAATTAGCTATGATAATCCCCGCTGTGTCCATAATTTTTTGAGATTATGCTATGTACTCGCTGGTTGTGTTACATACTATTGTGTTCAGGCCCTGATTTGGACCTTATCCTGTTTATTACTTTTCATGTATAAGCACTCCATTACTCTACTATCTTAGGGGATATACCTATGTTTCTCTGGTTATTTATATGGCCATCTGGGATATAATCTAACTATCCTGTTCCCTGCACAGAAATTAAGGGGTAGCCTGTCTTCCTCCCTGTGACCTTCTTTTCTCTGTCTCATTTATTGGATTTTAACTATGTAAGTCTAATCACTAACTGCAATCACATGTGATTTCCAGTATTTTGTATTTTTTGTAATAATAAAAACTGTATACTTTTTCACAATTGTGGTGCAGTAATTCTTACTCCAAAAAAACATGAAAAATACTCCCCCTCGTTCACATGTTTTTGTTTGTCTTTACAGAGTCAGCCAAATGCAGGGACTAGCTGTCACAGCCAGTAAATAGCGGCATCGGGAATCACGTGATCGGAGCACTGTTGCTATGGTAACCTGTCTGTCAGCGGTGACGTCACCGCTTACAGCACGCAGCGGCATCGGGAATCACGTGATCGGAGTACCGTTGCTATGGTAACCCGTCTGTCAGCGGTGATGTCACCGCTTACAGCCAGCAACCTCTGATCACTCACGGAGTGAAAAGACTGCATGGTAAGCAGCAGCGTCTTCCTCCCATGCAGTGCTGCTGATGTAGCTGAGCTGCATGGGTTGAAGGAGAAAGAAGACAGAAGACCAGGATCGTGGAGGGCTGACAGGAAGTAATAAACATGGAGTCTCTAAGTGTGTCTGTGTATTTTTTTTCTATTAAAGTATTTTTTCTCTGTGTGGTGTCTTTTTTTAACCCTTTATTGGAGATTCTTAATGGCGGGGTCAAACTTGCCTGACATTAAGAATCTCTGGCTTAATACTAGATAGTAAAACAAAACTAGTATTAACTCATTATTACCCAGCGAGCCAGCGTCACCAGGGCAGCTGGAAGAGTTGGATACAACACCAGATGATGGCGCTTCTATGAAAGCACCATTTTTTGGGGCGGCTGCGGACTATAATTAACAGCAGAGGGTCCCAGAAACCTCGGGCTAACCTGTGCTGTGGATTCCAATCCCCAGCTGCCTAGTTGTACCTGGCTGGACACAAAAATGGGGCGAAGCCTATGTTTTTTTTTAATTATTTCATGAAATTCATGAAATAATTAAAAAAAGGGCTTCCCTATATTTTTAGTTCCCAGCCAGGTACAAATAGGCAGCTAGGGGTTGGGGGCAGCCGTACCTGCCTGCTGTACATGGCTAGCATACAAAAATATGGCAAAGCTCACGTCATTTTTTTTGTAGTTTTTTGGCAAAAAAAGTAAAAAATGCTTCCCTGAATTTTCCATTGCCAGTGAAGGTAACACCAAGCAGTGGGGGTTAGCAGCCAGTAGCTGCTTGGATTACCCTTAGCTAGCAATACAAAAAATGCAGCGGGAGCCCATATATATTTTTTTAAATTATTTATTTAAATAACTAAAAAAACAAAATGGGCTTCCCTGTATTTTGACTGCCTGACATTACAGTACTGTAAAAATAAATCATTAAAAAAAATGACGTAGCGCTCCGCGGTATTTTTGATTCTCAGCGCAGATAAAGCAGACAGCTACGGGTTGCCACCCCCATCTGCCTGGCGTTACCGTGGCTGGTAATCAAAATACAGGGAAGCCATTTATTTTTTTTATTTAAAAAAATAGATAAAAAAATAAATGACGTGGGGTCCCCCCATTTTTGATAGCCAGCTAGGGTAAAGCAGAAGGCTGTAGCCTGAAAACCACAACTGGCAGCTTTACCGTGGTTGGTGATCCAATGTGGAGGTCACCCCAGGCTCTTTTTTTATAATTATTTTATAAATATTAATAATTACAAAAAAAGAGTAGGGTCCCCCCCAAATTGGATCACCAGCCAAGGTAAAGCGGACAGCTGTGGTCTGGTATTTTCAGGGCGGGAAGGTCCATAGATATTGGCCCTTCTCAGCCTAAAAATAGCAGGCCGCAGGCGCCCCAGATGTGGCGCATCCACTAGATGCGCCAATCCTGGATCTTCACCCCAGCTCATCCTGTGCCCTGGTGCAGTGGAAAATGGGGTAATAAATGGGGTTGCTACTAGCTGTAAGGTCACCTGACATCAAGCCCAGCAGTTTGTGATGTCATGGCGTCTATCAGATACCCGACATCACAAACTTTCAGTACTAACAAAACAAATAGACAAAAAAAAAATGTATTTGAAAAACAGTCCCCAAAACATTCCCTCTTTCACCAATTTATTGTAAGGAAAAAAAATAAGGGGGTCCCACGATGACTCTGGACCATCTAGAATATGGGGGGAAATGCTCAGGGAACATAACCCCGATTTTCTAGGAGTGCAGACCCTCTATGTGCGGAGTGTGGGTGCAATGAATCTGCACCCACTCTCCCCGGGTCCACAGCAGCAGAGTCCATGTCGTAACTGTTGCTACCAAAGCTGCAATGCCCTGCTCATGAGGTAAGGGCATGCCTAATCAGGAGAACTATTCTACATTTCCAAATATTGGTATTTACTGATATTATTGCTATTCCACCTACTATATATTGGGGATAGGATCTTGGGGATGGAATAACCCTTTAAGTCCAGTTATCCAGCTGAATGAATACTAAACAACAGAGCTCGCTATTTAGACATGTTTTCTTGTGGCGTATAACGGACTCTCATGTTTGGTAGTCGTTCAGCAGGGCAACTATAAAATCAAATACCTCCATTTGGAAATGAAGTATAGCTCTCCTGATCAACTATGTTCCTTACCTCATGAGCAGGGCATTCCAGTAGCTTACAGATGCATGATTACCACCACTCACTGTGTCTAAACACAGGCAGCTGAGCTGACAGCCAATCTGTGCATGCGGCAGCGTCTATTGTGAAGGAGGGGGATGCAGGGGAATCAATGCTGCACAGGTACTGTGGGATACCGGGGAAAACCGGTGGGGTTATAGGGGTGACCTGGCAGGGCCTGGGGAGGAGTTTTCTGTCTCATTTGTCATGGCACATGCAATAGTAATCAGAGGAGTAGGGTGAATGCGGCCAGCTGTGCGCTGTGCGCGCGGCCATCTTGGATTTCCAAGAGGGGGTCAGGGGGGCACTTTGACGACACCGGGGGACCGGAGGGGACCAGGGAGGAGATTTATCTCCCATCTGACATGTTTGTTCATGCCAGATGGGAGATAAATAATTTTTTACCGGCGCTGTCAATTACTGTAACGTGATCATCGGTATACGGTGTATACCTGTGATCACGTGAGTGGGGACCGGAAAAACTGGCCTAAATTATGATCTCCAGGGTCTCAGCTACCCCCTGAAACCCCTGAGATTTTCTGACGCTGAGGGGGCTATTCACTTATTTCTGGGTGCTGTTTATAAACAGCAGATCAGAATAAGGCTGCATTCACACGACCGATCCGTTTTTGCGGTCCGCAAAAAACGGTCCTTTTATTTCACGGATACATCCGTGTGGCATCCGTTTCCATTTCTATTACGGTCCGTATGTCATCCGTTTGTCATCCGTGTGCCCTTCCGTTTTTTTGCGTACTGCAAAAAAACTGAAGGAGGGAAAATACATAAATTTACCAAGGATCCATAGCTTCAACCTACATGAGGCAGTCACATGTTCACTTCAGTGCCATTTTCTACTGCTTTTCACAGTGTAGAGTGCTCTGGTGATTTTCTTGTGCTTGTACACTTCATATCAGTCTTTTCTGTCATTATAATGGCAGAAAGACACATAATGTCCCACTCTCCTGCATTTTGTAATTTTGCACCCTTTGGTGCCTTTCATGTGGCACTAAGGGGTGCTTAGCCTTATATTTAGCAAAAAAAATAAATACATTTAAAAAAAAAAATGACGTGGCGTTCCCCCTATTTTTGATAGCCAGCTAGGGTAAAGCAGATGGCTGCAGCCTGCAGACCACAGCTGGCAGCTTCACCTTGGCTGGTAATCCACAACTGAGGGTACCCCACACTTTTATTTTAAATTAAATAACTAATTAAAAAAAAACACGTGCGGGTCCCCCCATAATTGGATCACCAGCCAAGGTAAAGCGGACATCTGGGGTCTGATATTCTCAGACTAGGGAGGTCCATGGTTATTGGACCCTCCCCAGCCTAAAAATAGTAGGCCGCAGCCGCCCCAGAAGTGGCGCATCCATTAGATGCGCCAATCCTGGTGCTTCGCTCCAGCTCATATTGTTGCCCTGGTGCGGTGGCAAGCTAGGTAATATATGGAGTTAATACCAGATGTGTAATGTCACCTGGCATCAAGCCCTGGGGTTCGTGATGTCAAGCGTCTATCAGATACCCGACATCACCAACCCAGTCAGTAATAAAAAAAATAGATGACAAACACATTTTTATTTGAAAAAACACTCCCCAAAACATTGCCTCTTTCACCAACTTATGAGAAAGAAAAACGAATCCAGGTCTGGTGTAATCCAAGGGGTTCCCATGACGATCCATACCATAATCAATGTCCCAGTCAATGAAGAACAGAATGTTCCATATTGACTGGGAGAGCAATGCAGTGACCTCAGCTAACATCAATAGGTCAGCCCAGGTCACTGCAGGGCATGACAAGTGCTGCTATCAGGAGGATAGCGAGGTACATTACCTGCGGTGATCGCTGCACTCCTGATAGCAGAGCTGTCACTGAGTTCAATGACCGCCGCCTTCACAACCAAGTATCGTGGGAGCCTGTTATGCACCGCTAGTGACAGTCTCGGGTCGGCAGCGAGAGGAGATGTGACAAGCGGCGGCCATGGAGGACAGTGACAGCGCTGACGTAAGGACGGCAGGACTTCATCACCGCAGGTAAGGCTAGGTTCCCATTTCTGTTGTTTTGCATCAGTCACATGCGTTGCTTGACGCTTGTGACTGATGCATTGTACAACGGATGACAAGAATAGAATTCATTGTTGGACTCCGTTGTAAAAGAGAGAACGATCAGCTGATCGCTCTCATTAGCCGGCCGGCTTTTGAGAACAAACAGATGATCTCCCAGAGGCCGGCTAATGAGAGCGATCAGCTGATCGCTCACAGCAGTCGGCCGCCAAGAATGTGTGCGGACGGCGGAGTGAGGGGTGGGTGGAGTCGAGCGGGGTAATGTGTGCGGATGGCGGAGTGTGAGGTGGGTGGAGCCGAGCTGGGCCATGTGTGTGGATGACGGAGTGCGAGGTGGGTGGAGCCGAGTGGGGCCTTGTGTGCGGGCTGCCGAGTGCAAGGTGGGTGGAGCCGAGCGGGGCCATGTGTGCAGGGGGTGGAGTGCGAGGTGGGTGGAGCCGAGCAGGGTTATGTGTGTGGGCGATGGAGTGCGAGGTGAGTGGAGCCGAGCGGGGCCATGTGAGCGGGCGGCGGAGTGCGAGGTGGCTGGAGCCGAGTGGGGCCATGTGTGCGGATGGCGGAGTGCAAGGTGTGTGGAGCCGAGCGGGTCCATGTGTGCGGGCAGCGGAGTGCGAGGTGGGTGGAGCCGAGTGGGGCCATGTGTGCGGATGGCGGAGTGCAAGGTGTGTGGAGCCGAGCGGGTCCATGTGTGCGGGCGGCAGATTGTAAGGTGGGTGGAGCCGAGCGGGGCCATGTGAGTGGGCGGCGGAGTGCGAGGTGGGTGGAGCCGAGTGGGGCCATGTGTGCGGGTGGCGAAGTGTGAGGTGGGTGGAGCCGAGCGGGGCCATGTGTGCGGGCGGCGGATTGCAAGGTGGGTGGAGCCGAGCGGGGCCATGTGTGCGGGCGGCAGAGTGCGAGGTGGGTGGAGCCAAGCGGGGCCATGTGCCGCTGAGGAAATCAGTGCCGGGGATTGCATGGCTGGGCACAGGTGTGTGTGAGTATGAGTGTGAGTGTGTGTGTACATGCCGAGTGCAGGAGGGGGCAGAGCCGAACAGGGAAGTGTCGGCTCCCTGCACATGTAGCCAGGGTAAATATTGGGTTACTAAGCAAAGTGCTTTGCTTGGATACACAATATTTACCTTGGTTACCAGCTTACCGCAGGCTGCCAGCGATGGCTCCCTGCACACTGTAGCTGTAAAAAGCCACGCTTTTGGTGATCGAACCGTTCTCGAACGTAACTCGAACTGTTGAGCTTTTAGCAAAAAGCTTGAGTTCGAGCTCGAGCTCGAACACCCCCCAAAATCACTCGAACATGAAAATGGTGAACCTCAAACATCGCTCATCTCTACTGGCAAGGAGCCTCCACCATGCTTCACCATGCTTCACAGTTGCTTGAAAACACTCATTATTGTACTGTTCTTCAACCCATGGGTGAACAAATTGCCTTCTGTTACAGCCAAATATTTCAAATCTTAACGCAAGTACAACACTTTCAGTCTCAGAAATCCATTGTGGCTTTATTCCCCCTATGTGACAAACACTGCTATTGAACCAGTTAACTGTCCCAACAGAAGACATTAAAGGAACAGCTAACCATTTATGAAGTAAATATATATTTTTTTTAATTTTTTTTAGTTTTAATTATTGTACATATCTTCAACATTTTATTTTAACATTTTTTGTGTCTGATAATTTCCAATTATGTTTTTCTCTGTTCCCTTCTCGCTGTTATGGTGCTTATATTATGCATTTTAATTTTACTGTTTTTGTACATGTATTTGTTTCTTGTGGATATACTTGTTGGTTATCTCCGTTATTGGAACTCTTTTCCCATGTACCAATGTTATCTGTCATTTATCTAGGAAGCTTTCTTTTATTTTGGTTGTAGGGCATTTTCCTGATTTTTCAATTCCTGGGGTGGTTGATTAGTATTTATTTCCTGAACGTTATCATATGTTTTACCTATGCATAAGGACTTCTTCTGGTCCAAACGTGTAAGGTACATATGAGTTCTCCCCCCTTTTCCTGTTTTTAAATCTTTTATTACATTTAATGAAGTAAGCTTCACCAATAAAAGTGATTTTATAACAATATTATTCTTTGGGTGCTGGTAATTTTCCTTCT
Organism: Anomaloglossus baeobatrachus; assembly: GCF_048569485.1. Classification (NCBI taxonomy): domain Eukaryota; kingdom Metazoa; phylum Chordata; class Amphibia; order Anura; family Aromobatidae; genus Anomaloglossus; species Anomaloglossus baeobatrachus. The sequence continues at coordinate 548,551,420 of NC_134354.1, read as the reverse complement.
CCGCTTCCTTCTTTTAATTACTCATTGATTGCCCAAGGTTGCCGGCCCTGGTGATACCATGCACAGATCTTGTGGCTATTCGTGATATTTCTTACAGTGAAGCGGTAAGCTGATTTCCCCCTTTTTTTCATTTTTCATGTGGCCTTTTGGGAAAAATTCTTCCATTAAGGCCACTTCTGGTCAGACTTCTCAGAACAGTAGGTGGATGTAGCTGGATCCCTCTGGTTGCTGCTTCTTGTATCAAGCTAATGGTACTGCTAGACATACACCAATTTGGAGGCATGTTGTGTATTTTATCTGCTGCCCTGCTCAACATTGACAATTTCTTGGTGTTTTGCTTTATGCACACGCTGCAGCTTTTGCCACGTTTTTGTTGCATTTTTTTGGTGCAGTTATGTTGTCAGAAGGTTCTTACTTTTAGATAAACAAGAAAGAGATGCACAGTGTATAAAAATAATATAATATTAAGCAAGGTGAGGGTGCATAATGTCTACAAAATAGCAGAACAACGCTAAGAAAAAGTGTAGGCACACAGAGGCACCTAACTCACAGAAATAGCAAAATATAAAGTTTATTATGCAACATTAAAAACACCTAAAACCAACATGAAAATTCATCATGCTAAAATAAGAAACCACCTGGTGGGCAAACTACATGCAGACATTAAGAAATAATTGCATAGAAATAAAGTGACACTGTAAAACATGTATAGAAATCAGGTAACACTCAAACAATGTACATATCATCGTTCCCAAAAATACAAGACATAGCCAAAGCAGGGGTAAGAATACTGGGTTCATTCAGATGTCAGGGGCATGAATAAATAGCATAGAATATGGCTGATGAAATCCTGTAAGAGAAATAAAATAGGATATAAAGGCCAGAGATTCCACAAGGAGTCTACACACAGAACATAAATGCTTGCCTGAGTATCTAAGACAACCTATAGGATATATTGACAAAACGCATGATGGATGAAATCACCCAACCCGATGCATGTTGCTACTGGAGCTTCAACAGGGGGATGGCCTTGATATCCTTGTATTTTACTTCTCCTACAAGATTTTAGCAGCCATACTCTATGCTATTTATTCATGCCATTCAGGATTGTTAAGAAGAGGCCATTAAAAATTTGGTGGAGATTCATAAGGAGTAGACTGCTGCTGGAGTCAGTGCTTCGAGAGCCACCACACACAGACGTACCCAGGACATGGGCTACAACTGTCACATTCCTTGTGTCAAGCCACTCATGACCAATAGACAACACCAGAAGCGTCTTTCCTTGGCCAAGGAGAACAAGAACTGGACTGTTTCTCAGTGGTCCTATGTGTTGTTTTCAGATGAAAGTAAATTGTGCATTTCATTTGGAAATCAAGGTCCTAGAATCTGGAGGAAGAGTGGAGAGGCCACAATCCAAGCTGCTTGAGGTCTAGTGGGACGTTTTTACAATCAATGATGGTTTGGGGAACCATGTCATCTGCTGGTGTAGATCCACTGAGCTTTATGACAACCAAAGTCAGCACAGCAGTCTACAAGGACATTTTAGAGCACTTTATGCATCCCTCTGCCCACAAGCTTTTTGGAGATGGAAATTTCTGCTAAAAGTACCAATACCTGGTTGATTGGACAGCAAACTCGCCTGAATTAAACCCCGTAGAGAATCTATGGGATATTGTCCAAAGGAAGATGAGAGACACAACACCCAGTAATGTAGATTATTTGAAGGCTACTATCAAAGCAACCTGGGCTTCCATAACACACAGCTTGTACAAACATGTCAAGGAAAAAATTAAAAAGCTAAGGAAAAAAAAATAAAAAATTCCCTGGTCATTATCTCCTTAATCCTTGTCCTTAAGGACAAGACAAATTTTATTTTTTGTACTTTTGTTTTTTTCCTGTCCTTCATCCTAAGGCGGGCTTTGCACACTACGACATCGCAGGTGCGATGTCGTGAGGTCAAATTGAAAATGATGCACTTCCGGCATCGCATGCGACATCATAGTGTGTAAAGGCTCGATGATACGATTAACGAGCGCAAAAGCGTCGTAATCGTATCATCGGTGCAGCGTCGGCGTAATCCATGATTACGCTGACGCGACAGTCCGATGTTGTTCCTCGCTCCTGCGGCAGCACACATCGCTGTTTGTGAAGCCGCAGGAGCGAGGAACATCTCCTACCGGCGTCGCTGCGGCTTCCGTAGGATATGCGGAAGGAAGGAGATGGGCGGGATGTTTACATCCCACTCATCTCCGCCCCTCCGCTCCGATTGGCCGCCTGGCGTGTGACGTCGCTATGACGCCGCACGACCCGCCCCCTTAACAAGGAGGCGGGTCGCCGGCCAGAGCGACGGTCGCAGGACAGGTGAGTCCATGTGAAGCTGCCGTAGCAATAATGTTCGCAAGGAAATCGCTGCTGCGACGGGGGCGGGTACTATCGCGCTCGGCATCGCAGCATCGGCCTGTGATGTCGCAGCGTGCAAAGTACCCCTGAAGCCATGATAGCAACATGAGAGCTTTCTTTTGTGGGATGAGTTTAATTTTTGAATGACACTATTCATATATTATATAATGAACTGAAAAACAGAAAAAAAAAAATCACAGTGTAGTTTAATTCCGCCATTACTTTTTGTGTTTTGCTTTTATGGTGTTTATTGTCCAAAAAAAGTGATCTGGTAACATGATTTTTCCAGGTCAGTTTGAATACGAATGTCAAACTTGACCAGTTTATTTGCTTTTTAGTGGCATAAAAAATTCTGAAATCTGTAAAAAAAACATGCTTCTGTTGCTATTTTCTGAGATCTCTAGCTTTTCTATTTTTACATCCATTGAACTAGTGGCAAATTGTTTGTTGCTCGCTGAGTTTAAAAAAAAAGCCAATTCAGATATTTAATTTTTTTTCTGCTTGATATGAAGCAGGCTCAACTCCTGAGCTGGTTTCATATATTCCTTAACCTCTTCATGACAAAGCCAATTTCCATTTTGTGTATTTTTTTTTCTTCTCCTTCTCCCCATAGCCATACTTTTTTTATTTTTCTGTCCACATAAATATATGAAGGCTTGTTTTTTGTGGGATAAGTTGTACTTTTAAATGACATCATTCATGTTACCGCATAACGTACTGAAAAACCGGTAAAAAATTACAAATATAGAGAAATTGTGAAAAAAAACCTGAATTTGGGCATTTTTTTTAGCAATTTTTGTATGGTGTTCACTTTCTTAGGTAAAAGAGATCTTGCAGTATGATTCTCCTCATCAGTATGATTATGGCAATACCAAGGATGTCCATTTTTTTATTATTTTATTGGTGAAAATACAATCTGAAGTTTGCAAAAAAATGGGGGGAGACTTGTCGCTATTTTCCAAGACTCGTAACATTTTCATTTTTTTCCAATGGAGTTGTGTGGTGGCTTATTTTTTATGGGGAGAGAATATGTTTTTATTGATACAATTTTGGGATAAATATGATAGTTTATCGCTTGTTAGAGCATTTTTTGTGGTATTGAAGAGACCCAAAAAATTTAATTTCAGTGTTTACTGATTGGGTTAATTATTTTTATATTTTAATAAATCGGATTTTTCTGAATGAGGTAATAGCACATATGTGTATTTTTTTATTATCTTTATTTGTAACTCCTTAATGATCACAATATGTTTTAAAACGGTGACAATTAAGGATATTACTTCCTTAAAGTCAATTAAGAAAAAGTGTATAGCGCCCCGTAGCATTGGAAAATCTCCAGGGTTTCAACTACTTGGGGTAGCTGAGACCCTTGAGATCATGATCAGGGCAGTTTTTTCCAGTCCCCGGTCAGTTGATCGCAGTTATACACCGTGTACACAATCATGTAAAAGTAAACTCATGATCAAACATGTCAGATAGGACAGAAATGTTCTACCACAATGCCACTCGGTAGCCAAAATTAAACCCCGGTCCCCCTTCTCTGCCTGATCTTCTAAAATGATGGATGCATGAGTTGCACACCAGCTGCAATCATTCTCTCCCTATGCTTTCTTTTCCATCTGAAAATCCTCCCCAGGACCCCCATGTCACCTCTGTCACTTTCTGTCCTCCCCTGGTACCTTCTGCAGCACCGAGTCTTCCATTGCCCATCCTTCTCCTCCTTTTCTGTAAAAATGGTGGGCACATGCGCAGAAAGCTGGCTGGCAGTGACATCACTGAGGTTATTGCAGTTCACACTACCCTCTTTATGGTCCAAGAAGTGTGCCTGCAGTAATCTCACTTACGTCATTGTAAACACACTCCTCACATGGAGTGCCTGCACTTCGAAAGAATGGGAAATGTGTTCTTTGAGCGTGCCTACCATATGCTGGAAAACAAAATTGTTGTGGGACCTCCAAAATGGATTATGCGGGACCGGATTTGAAATCTTGTTGTTTTTTTCCTTGCAGTTTGCTTTTCATAAATTGGTGAAAGACAGAATGTGTTGAGGAGAGTTTTTTCAAATACATTTTTCTGTTGTCTCTATTTTTTTTAATACTGACTGGGTTAGTAATGTCGGGTATCTGATAGATGCCTCAACATCAAAATTACTAACCCCAGGTCTTGTTGCCAGCTAACATTACACAGCTGGCACCAACCCCTTATTATTACCCCGTTTCAACCACACCAGGGCAACGGGATGAGCGGCTGTAAAGCGCCAGGATTGGCACATTTAATAGATGTGCCACTTCTGGGGTGGCTGCGGCCTGCTATTTTTAGGCTGGGAAGGGCCAAATAAACATGTCCCTTCCCACCCTGAGAATACTAGACCCCAGCTGTCTACTTCACCATGGCTGGTGATCAAATTTGGGGGAACCACACATTTAGTTTTTTTCAAAAATAATTTATTTAGAACTTATTTCTTTAAAAAACAGCGTGGGGTCCCACCAAATATGATCACCAAGCAAAGTGAAGCTGACAACTGGTCTCTGCAGGCTGTAGCCTTCTGCTTTACTCTAATTGGACCCCACATCATTTTTTTTAATTATTTATTTTTTTTACTAAATACAAGGCTTGATACCCTTTAGTGCCACACGAAAGGCACTAAAGAGTGCAAGCTTAGAATATATAGGGGGTTGAACATTATATATGTGTTTGACATCTATCTATCTATCTATCTATCTATAGGGTGCTTTAAACGCTGCGACATCGCTAGCAATAGCTAGCGATGTCGCGCGCGATAGCACCCGCCCACGTCGCTGTTTCGTCATGTAAAAATGGAACAATGGAACATGGAACAATATCGCTACGGCAGCGTCACACACATACCTTCTTAACGACGTCGCTGGAGACACCGAACAATCTCTCCTTTAAGGGGGAGGTTCGTTCGGCGTCACAGTGGCATCACTAAGTAATAGCAATAGCAGAGGAGGGGCGGAGATGAGAATATGCCGCCCACCTCCTTCCTGCCTCATTTCCGGTGGACGCAGGTAAGGAGATGCTCATCGTTCCTGCGGTGTCACACATAGCGATGTGTGATGCCGCAGGAATGATGAACAACCAGCGGCATGCACTACAAACGATATTACGAAAAGGAGCGACGTGTCAACGATCAACGATTTTTGCTGTTTTTGCGATCGCTGATCGGCGCTCCTAGCTGTCACTTGCTGCAATGTCGCTAACGACTCCGGATGTGCATCACAAACACCATGACCCCGATGATATATTGTTAGCGATGTCGCAGCGTGTAAAGCACCCTTAACTATCTATCTATTTATCTATCTATCTATCTACTGTATCTATCTATCGATCTGTCGGTCTGTCTGTCTGTCTATCTATCTAATCATTTTAGGCTGCATGCCCACGATGAGGGTGTGCAGCGTTATGGACACAGCATGTTTTTGCTGCATCCACAACACTGCGTTGTACAGTACAAGCAAAGTGGATGGGATTCATAGAAATCTTCTGGCCACTGTGCTTCCTGTCTCCGCAGCGTAACCTGACATGCGGTGCGTCTTCTTAAGCCACAGCATTTCACTTTATGCTGCAAAAATGCAAGTGTTCTCCACAGGGAAAATAGAGCTAAAGTCCATAGCAGTCTGAATCCTAATTGCAGGCATGGAATGCTGCATTCTCTCATGGTTAACGCTTGCATTTCTGCATGAGGGTTGACACCTGAGTCCTAGATGCATTGTCACAGGATTGTAGGCACACAGCCTAAAAGTGAGAAATTTGGTGCTACCGCAACATATTTGTGAAGAAAAAGAAACATTTTCAATATGATGAAATAATGTTATCAGATTCTATGAAGTGTACCCCTGAATAAAATCCTTGAGGCCTAGTTTCCAAAATGGGATCAATTTAGAGGGGTTTCTGCTGTTTAGGAACATTAGGGCTCCTGAAAATGCCCCATGGTATCAGCAATATATTTCAGCCTTTCAAAATTCAAATGGTGTGCCTTCCTTTCTGAGGCCTCTCATTTGTCCAAATAGAGGTTTCTGACCACATGTGGGATATCCCTACGATCATAAGAAATTGTGTAACAAGCTGTGGGGTCCAGTTTATGGTGTTGCCTTTTGAAAAAGTGAGAAATGTGGAGCTAATGCAACATTTTTGTGGAAAAAAATGTCAATTTTCAATATGATGACCTAAGGTTATCAAATTCTGTGAAGTGTCTGGGTTCAAAATGTTCACTATACCCCTGAATAAAATCCTTGAGGGGTCTAGTTTCCATAACAGGGTTATTAAAGGGGGGTTTCTGCTGTTTAGGTACCTTAATTATTGCAACATCCACGAACCCTCTTGGAACAGGACACCATCAAGGAGCAGCGCTGTAGTTACTAACCAGTTTCTTGAATCATTGACCCCTCTGAAGATGTCCTGAATCTGTGGTGATAGACACTGTGGGAGATGTGTGTGCAATGGCCAGACTCATGATCTATCTCTGCTGCAGCCGTAGCTTCTGTGGAAGAAGACGTTGCTAGGAAATGGAGATAGAAGCAGCAAATGACACCAGCAAAGCTCCTCACCTTCTATCACTGCCCTCAAATGAATCATCATCACAGGGGTGCAGGTGTCACTCACTGCTTCTATCACCACCCTCAAATGTATCTTCATCAAGGGATGATTATAAAGAGAAAAGATCAGCACTCGAATGATATAAACTTCTTTCCTTATTCTATTTATTCAATTTTCTTCAAAAAGTGTACAAGATGACGCGTTTCGGTCAAAAAACAATGCAGACCATTTTCAAACAATGTACCATGCACAAAAGAAGTTTATTTTATATGAGTGCTGATCTTTTCTCTTCATAATTGTTTTGGAATCCATCCTGTTTGGAGTGTTCACCTGGCTTTGTGATTCATCAAGGGATGATGATAGAAGCAGTGAGTGACACTTGTGCCGCCCCCTGATTACATTGAGCAGGATCTCAATGTGGAATGACAATCCATCTTATTTTTTACATAATCATATAAAAATAAGTATTTTTAGCTGTATAAATATACATAGAATGCAATAATTTTTTACTATTCCTGCCATTATTGATTATAACCTATATATATGAATTGAGATGTATTGAATTTTTGCATTATATACCTTATGACGTTGCTTTTTATTATGCCATATGGTGTTCCCACCGATTTTTTTCAAACTAGTGGGTTGTCCTATGACGTGTACGACCTAAGATATTTATATCTATGCATGGGTTTGTCTGTAAATCTTCTGTGTCATTAATATATTGTCCTGAAGAAGGGGGCAGAGACCCCTGAAATGCGTAGACTTGTATATGCTCCTAAAATAAATTACTTGGAATAGTAATCTTTGGATTGATTGGTGACAAGCTCTGCGATGATTCACGATTTCCTTTAGAAGATCCTGCTCCATTTTTACGGGTCTGCAGCTGTTTCCACCAGCGTATATGCTTCATTAGGTGTTGTGACTTCTCACAACATCTATAGGTGAGTGCACCCTATAATCCTTCGGTGAGGGGAATCCAGAGATATGACGATAAATTATGATATTCAGTCATGTCAGTCAGCCCTCCTGATGTCACCCCCCTCCCTTCTCTCACAGAGATCCTTCTCAGATGCCAACATCTGGAAAGGTGTCAAATTCCAGTACACATCCAAAAGCAAACTCCTATGATATGGAGATTAGGTGTCTTGGAGGCCTTTACAACAAAGGGAGAGGAAGACCCCCTGGGGGGTTGTGTCCATTCATCAAAGAGAGTGGACAGGGACTTGGCAAAACCAAAAGAAAGCTAGTCACAGCAAGAGAGCATACTGCTGGCTCCGTAATATCATACACAGTTATGATATTACCGTGCGTCTCAGACATACACCCCCTACATCGTTAGAATCAGGACTTTGAGATGAATCTCTGCATATCCTCAAAGTCTATGTGGCACCCTGGGGCGACGAGATATAGAGAACTGCTAGTAGGATCCGGTAAATGAGTCGTGCTTGGACTCAAAATGCAGAGGGGACCCGGGCGGATCTGATGACACCAGAACCGTCCCGATCGGACCTCCCAATACGGAGTTGTGGGTAATAGTCCCTTCTGGGCTTCTGGGATATTACTCTGACTTAAGGCAGGGGGAGTGGCCTTGTTTCCCTCTGAGGTCACGAAGGTAGGAGGGGACAGGGATTCGGCCAGGTTGATAACCACAGTTCAGACATTTTAGCTTGTTCTTTTGCTGGGGGTCACGTGTGGATACACCTGTGGGAAAAGTTCCTGGAAACCTGGTCTAACAGCACCCTCCTGTGACCAGACGCACAAGCTAACTGCTTGAATTGTATGCCTGTTTGTAACCCATGCTTTATCTGTAACTGTACTCTGACCTAACTGTATATTCTGTAGATTCCCTATTGTATATATTGTAGTTTCTAGTGTGGCTTAGGCCGATTAAATTATATAATTAATCTTGGGCTGTTCTGTTATCTCAATCTTGAATCCCACGTCGGTGTGTTCGGTTAATAGTTACCGTAAATCGGTTGGTGGCAGCGAGTTTGTGCCAAGGATCATTGTGGGGCGGCCAGTGAGATTCGGGGAGGTTTTTATATATTCCGTCCGCAGAGGTCGGGGGAATTTATACCCTACTATCACCGGGAGCCCTTCAAGCATCGGCACAGTAGAATAGCGGCCTCCTTGCTTATTGTTGGGCAATTCCATAATTGGTCTGACTATAAGAGGGGCGCTAGAGAGCGCGTCACGTGCTCTGTCTGTCGGTCGGGAGGTATAAAGGAGGGGTGTGACTCCCGCTTGTTACCCCCCGATCGTGACATATTGGTGGCAGGCGGTGGGATTTCTGAGTGACTCCCCTGGCTGTTCATGACATATTGGTAGCAAACGGTGGGATCGAGATAATAGTGTGTGTGAGTGTGAGACCCATAGTCCCAGACACTAAAGACTGCCAGCAGCAGCTGTGGCTGCTGGGATCTTTAGACCAGACCAACACTAGAGTGTCAGAGTGCAGATACTGTAAGGTGTGTGGGCGCATCAGGTGGCAGTTCTGTGTCAGTGACCAAAGTCTGCAACAATGGCCGAGGGTACCAGGAGCTACAAAGCTAAAGAAATGGCCAATGCTCTGGCCAGAGGAGCGGAGGTGGAGGACAGTGCTGTGGACAGCAATGAGGAGGTTGTCCACGAGCCCTCCAAGAGCCTGACACCAGAGAACAGCTCTGCAGAGGACATCGCACAACCTGGCACTCATAGACAAGATGAGGAGCAGTTCCCCAAATGTCCTCAGGGAGCCAGATGCCAGTCCTCTGCTCTGAAATGGACAGTGAATCACCTGGCTCTGCAGCGTGCCGCAGATCACCACTTGCCAATCCACCAAGCCTGGCAGGCTTGGATAGCCTTCTACAAATGGCTATGGCCCTACTCCAGGCTTGAGACCGGGAGGGCTACAAGGACCTTATGGCAGAGCGCAGGGCAGCGAGTGAGGCTGCGGAGCGCAAGGCAGAGCGTGAGGCTGCAGAGCGAGAGCGCCAGGCAGAGCGTGAGGCTGCAGAGCGAGAGCGCCAGGCAGAGCGTGACCACCAGCTGCAGCTAGCTTAGCTCCGGCCCTCATCAGCCACCCGTGACCTTCGAGATACCAAACTTCCAAAGGTCCGTGTTGAGGACTTCCCAGTGCTGGAGAAGGATGGAAACTTGAACTCTTTTCTGACTGCCTCTGAACGGACTTGCCGGCAGCACCATCTGGACAAGGACCAGTGGGCCAAATACCTGACCCCCCGTTTAAGGGGTAAGGCCCTGGATATCCTTGGGGACTTGCCTGCTGAGACAGATCAGGGCTATGACACCATCAAGTGGGCCCTGATCCAATAGTACAACCTCACTCCAGAGTCCTACCGCAAGAAGTTCCGGAGCCTACAGAAGGGACCAAAGGACTCCTGGGCTGACCACCGGCGGGCACTTGCCCGAGCTGCCAACTACTTAACCCAAGGCCTGCAGCTTATCACTGGACCGGAGATCATGGACTTGTTCATCACGGAGCAACTCTTGTGGACAACTGTCACCGTTGGCCGATCTATGACCATGGGACTGCGAGACTGCGCCGCTGAGGTGACTCTGGTACGGCCTGAGATGGTGTCCCCCCAAGACTTGGTACCCGGAAAAACCCTCGCTGTCTCCGGGATTGGAGGCATTGACTCGGTACTGCCCATCGCCAGCCTTTATTTGGACTGGGGCGCAGGACGAGGGGTGAGGGAGGTGGGGATAACTGATCGGATCCACGCCAAAGTGTTACTTGAGACAGATTTGGGGCGGATAACTTCCCAGTTTGAGGCCCCCGAATCCCAAAGGGCTGATCTTTCAGCCAGTATGGACAACCCCCCCCCCACAATGTTGACGTGTTATCTATGAATGATGTAAGGGAGGAGGGAGTGAACTCTGATTTTTCTGCTTACACAGACACCACACACACAGCTGCAGCTGTGACAGGGGAGGGGGTTGGAGAAGGGTGCGACAATGCCTCTACAAATGTTCAGCCAGTGAGCTGGGATCTGTTGCCCTCTGCAGGGATAAGCAAAGAGCAGGGTACTGCAGGGGGAGAACCAGGGTGTGGGGTGGGGGCTACCACAGCAAATGCGGGGTCCCCAGATATTTCACAGCGAGTTTCGGTTGCTACAGCGGGGGAACAGGCAGGTGAGATTGGGGCTGGTCCAGGAGCGGAAGTGCTCCCAGGTAAGATCTCGGTGCAGGGTTCCCCCACAACTGGGGTGTCAGGAAGCCAGGTAGGTCTGCCTGAACCGGCGACTTGGTCAGGAACGGAGGAGGAGCAGGCACGACCCACGGTCGCAGCGGCTGTGGCTGCTGTCACCCACAGTGGGTGTGCCGGAAGCCAAGGGGCCTCCTGGCGGTCCGATAGCTCTTCCCCTTCTGACCAAGTGGCAGCCAAGTCAGGCGGAGGCCAGGACACAGGTCCCGGGGTACTGACCAAAGATGTGACAGTCTCGTCGATTTTGGCCACATTTAGTCAGGGGTTTCAGGCAGTGTTAGAAGCTGACGACAGCCTGAAAGCTCTTAAGGAGCAGGCGACACAGCCTCCCTCGGACTCGGACCTGGAGCGAGTGGTCTGGGACCAAGGACAGCTGTACCGGGTCACGGTCCAGCAGGGTTCACCAGAGGCGCGGCCCAGGGACCGACAGTTGGTGGTACCCTATCCGTTCCGAACGGAGTTGTTGCGGATTGCACATGAGGTTCCGAAGGCCGGACACCTAGGGATCGCTAAGACCAAGGCCAGGTGAACCCAGCATTTCTACTGGCCAAAAATGGGGGCCGATGTGGCTGCCTACTGCCATTCGTGTGGCACCTGTCAGAGAGTGGGGAAGGTGGGGCCACTCCCCAAAGCCCCACTGGTATCTTTGCCCATCATCGATGAGCCTTTCAGGAGGGTGGCTGTGGATCTGGTCGGCCCGCTGGCCATCCCCAGCAGCTCCGGGAAACGCTTCATACTGACGGTAGTAGATTATGCCACCTGGTACCCTGAAGCAGTGGCCTTGTCGTCCATTCGGGCTGACAAGGTGGCCACCGCATTGCTGGAGATTTTCTCCCGAGTGGGTTTTTCCCAGGAAATGCTCACTGACCGAGGGACCCAATTCATGTCACAGCTGATGGAGGTCTTCTGTAAGCAAGTCCAGGTGCAACATTTGGTGGCCAGCCCGTACTCTCCACAGACTAATGGCCTGTGCGAACGGTTCAATGGCACCTTAAAGCAGATGCTTAAGATGTTGGTCGACTCCCATGGGCGTGACTGGGAGCGTTATCTCCCACACCTGTTATTTGCTTACCGGGAGGTTCTACAGGCCTCAATGGGGTTCTCACCTTTTGAGCTCCTGTACGGGCGATGTGTGTGGGTCCCCCTGGCTCTGGTGAAAGAGGTTTGGGAAGGGGAGTTGGCCACCCCTGGAGTGTCAGTCATCGAGTATGTCATGCGCTTCTGGGACAAAATGCAGGCCTTGACACAGCTGGTGCACGACAATATGGCTCAAGGCCAGGCCGATCAGAAGCGTTGGTATGACCAAAATGCTTGTGAGAGGACCTACCAAGTGGGTCAAAAGGTGTGGGTACTGGTCCCCGTACCACAGGACAAGCTTCAGGCAGCCTGGGAAGGCCCATACCTTGTGTACCAGCAGGTCAACCCAGTAACGTACCTGGTCACCCTGGACCCTGCCCGTGGAATGTGGAAGCTCTTCCATGTGAACATGATGAAGGCACATCATGAGCGGGAGGCATGTGCACTCCCCGTGTGCAACCTGCCCGAGGAGGGAGAGGTGGAAACCCTCTTGGATATGCTAGCCCAGGTTAGGGCAGGTGGATCCATTGAGGATGTGGAGGTTGGCCACCAGCTTTTGGAGGACCAACGGTCCCAGCTGTGGGCCACCCTACACCCCTTCCGGGGGTTGTTTACCAACCAGCCCGGAAGGACTGAGTTGGCCGTCCATCACGTGGACACTGGGGATCATCCCCCGATCCGGTGTTCAGCATATCGGGTCTCCCTGGAGGTGCAGCAACACATGGGCCAGGATATTGACGAGATGCTGAAGCTGGGGGTGATCCAGGCATCCAACAGCGCTTGGGCCTCGCCTGTAGTCCTCGTCCCTAAGAAGGACCGAACCACTCGGTTCTGCATGGACTACAGGGGACTCAATGCTGTCACGGTCGCCGATGCGTACCTAATGCCAAGCATCGATGACCTGCTCGATCAGTTGGCCGGGGCTCAATACCTGACCATCATGGATCTGAGCCGGGGAAATTGGCAGATCCCCCTGACTCGCAAGGCCAGGGAACGCTTTGCCTTTATTACCGCATTTGGACTGTACAAGTCCACGGTGATACCATTCGGAATGAAGACTGCCCCTGCCACTTTCTAGCGGATGGTCAACACCCTGCTCAAGGGACTTGAAGGGTACGTGGCCGCGTACCTGGATGACATTGCTGTCTTCAGTCCCACCTGGGAGGATCACCTAGAGCATCTAGCACAGGTGATCAGGCGGATCTACCAGGAAGGTTTGACCATCAAGCTGGGGAAGTGTCAGCTGTACATGAGCGAGGTCCAGTACCTGAGTCACCGGTTGGGCGGGGAAGCTCTGAAGCCAGAGCCTGAGAAAGTGGAGGCCATCACATCCTGGCCCACCCCCGGGACCAAGAAGCAGGTGATGTCCTTCTTGGGGACTGCCAGGTACTATAGGAGGTTTGTTCCGCACTATAGTAGCCTGGGGAAGCCCCTGACGGACCTCACCAAGAAGAAGCTGC